>NC_134849.1:8212362-8559862 GCF_965363235.1 Mytilus galloprovincialis
TCAAATTTTACCGAGTTTGGTGCAAAGATTTTTTTTACACTCCAAAGGTGATTCGTCTTAAGATGAATTAAGCTAAACGTGTCAAATAAACAGTCAAGGCCGTAACTGCCATTGAGGCAAGTGAGGTAGTTGCCTCACTTATATTTCGACTCTGACTTTTTTTTGTGTATTTGTTTATTGTAATTTAATACGAATGTAGTCATTTGTTGTTATATCTCAACCTTAAATTCTATTACTTGTCATTATTCCTTTTAAACTATTCTTCCCGAATATAACTTAGCATCTCAACGGGTGGTATTTCCATTATATTAACGTAGTAACGGTAATTATCATGGATCTGTTGTAAAACAGGTTCTTTCAAAAAAGGAAAGTGATACTGAATGTGAGGAAGGAATAATTCTAATAGTTTGTGAACATAACAGGGATAACGAAAAGTCGGTATTAAATAAAACTTCATTTGAACTAATTGAAAAAACTATCAGGGACTGACAAATTAAGTACTGGGGCATCGCACGGGAGCAGTCCTGTCTGCATATTTATTTCTCAATTTCACCAACTTTATTTAATCTCTCTACAGGTAAACAAAATACAACCCGGATGCGTAAGAAATTGATATCTGGCAGCAGAAGATCTTGAGATTAACAGCAATGTTTACAAATAAGAGATCAGTTCCTAATTCTCTCAGTTATCTCTAATATACGCACATCTGAATTTTTACCAAAACGCAAGACGTGCTTTAATTTACTCTCCTAGTGACACGCGTCTGTTGTTAATGTTCTTTTTCTGCCCTGAGACGACTGATAAGTTGAAAAAGATCATGCATGAGTGGAAGATATTGTGCAGCCTTTCTATGTCTCATGTTCGTAGCGATTGGAAAATCAGTAGACCACATATTCAGAAACAATTTAACGAAACCAGCCATAGAAAACCTTCAATTTGATAAACAATTTCTACTGAATCGACGTGTGTTCTGTGTTCTGGCGACAGCTTCAAATTGGTATCTGGTTGTTTATCTGGCAAATACATTTAAATAAAGTTTGGTGTAAAAAGTAAAATCCCAAAAATACTGAACCTAGAGGAAAATCAATTCGGAAAGTCCATAATCACATGGCAAAAACAATATGCATCAAAAACGAATGGACAAGAACTGTCGTATTCCTGACTTGGTACAGGCATTTTCAAATGTAGAAAATGGTGGATTAAACCTGGTTTTATAGCGCTAACCCTCTCACTTTAATGACAATCTCATCAAATTCCGTTATATTTACATTGATGCGTTAACTAAACAGACACAATAAATAAAATAGTCAAAATATGGGTACATCAGTCATCATGGTATAACAATTTTAAAAGGAACAATAAGTAAGTAAATGTAATTATATACCTATATGGAGTCATTTTCTTTCAGCACGATATGTCATTCTTTCGAAGAATCAACCCGGACGATACCATGTTTTAATCAAATAATGACCTGTGTGATGTCATTATTTTTCATAAAAATGCAAACTATTTATTTTCTAAATTATAATCGTCTGCTATTTTTTTTGTTACCTATTAGGGAATTATTTTTTTTAATTCAATCTTTCACATACGATAGTGACGTCCGGCAAAATTGAAGATTGAAAAAAAATTCGGCTTCACCTCAGTAGTAGTTTTTAGACGAAAAAAGTGTCCAGAGACAATATAAATAAGGGGGGTAAAGTTACAACAGGAAGGGTGATATATTCGCTTATTTCTGGTAGGGCATTTATTGAACTCTTAACTAATTTTCATAGACAAAAATGAATTGAACATAAATCACACAATTTGTATGGACTGCAGTATTTAGGAAAAGAACATCACAAATTAAATTTTAAACTGTTGCGTCGTTATGCCACACCAATTTAATTTCCTGTTCAATGATTTTTGGACTCCAAAATTTGGGGCGAGCGAGCGATTTGAAAATTTTAATAAAAAAATATTTCATTTGCAAATTTTTGAGGCGAAGCTTTGAAAGTAAAGGCGAGCGATTATACTTTTTTTTTATTAAACATAAAATAGTAGGTTTTGACAATATTAAAACTTGATTTATCACTTATACTTTGACATTTCTTTAATTTCTAAAGTATTTTTCCCTGTTCACCAAGAAATAATTAAATCTGGTCTATATATGTGTGACTGACAATGAGACAATTCTCCATCCAAGTCATAATCAGTTTGGGGGCAACCCCTTGATGTTATAAATATCCTCTTTTTTTGTAATATTTTTTGTATATGTGACGTCACCACGAGATTCAATATGGCCGAACAAAATAGGCGGAGAATGTATACAAATGGAAATAATTAGATAATAGTGTTAAGGAAATGAATATTCAAACATAAATAGGTACGTCATATCCTAGAAAAATATCTAACGAAACGAACTATATATATTGACAACTTTTGCATGGATTATAAACAATATTTTTTTGAGAAATAAGTGCGACCTGAACCTGGGTCGCAATTCCGAACGTTTTGAAATAGGAAAAATCCGTAGCTCTATGGTCCGCAAATAGTAAAAAAATAACATAAGGACCTAAGAGCTACGGTTCCGCAGCTATTGCCTTATATGAAATTTGTCCTAGACGAAATGTCGATATAGATATGAGTCATAGGATATTACACAGGGTTTCTACTGAACATAAGTTAAAAATCTTCAAACAAACATATGCATTTGTTTCCAGAGGCGGCGATCTCGTTTCTACTTATTATCACCGTGATGGCATACACCTTACTAATCAGGATACAATTCATTTAGAAACATAAACAGAGTTGTAAACATTTTAATCCGCACAAATAGTTCTCAGTCCAATAATGAAAGTAATGCACAGCAAGGTAAAAGACAAAGCATAGTAAATACATTCATTGGTATTTGCTTTAATTGTAACTTTTATGGTTAGCATTGTAAAGACTGTGACACACTTTAGGATAAAACTGATGTATTTCAATTTTTAGACAAATTATAAAATCATATAAAATCATAGTAAGTCATTACTACTTCATAACAATTTCGATATAGTTCTCAATTTATGTCCAAATTGTAATACATCAAGTGTATATGTACTCAAAAATCTATGTCTGTACCTGACAATTTAAAAAAACAAAAGTTCTAGAAAAAAATTGTCATAAATTGTCATAAATGAAAATTGTATGTGCGCTAATAGCTTTAGCTCACAACCTTAAAGCAATAGCAACACACATTATCAAAAAAATGTCTTAATCTAAAATGTAAAGGTTTCAATGCTGATGCCTTAATGTTAGACGTATTTTATCTATATTTGATGAGTTAAAAACTATAATTACTATAAACAACAAATATTTAGATTAATTTGGATTAGTTGAAACATTCTTTCAGTCAACAACACTTGACGATAGTAATTTAAAGTTTGAGTTAGCTTTTATGTATTTTCTTTTCGGTTATAAAACAATTCTGGACATTTAGGCTTTTAAACTGTAATATTCTTAAAATAAAATCTCCGTTTCCAAGGAAAAAATAGGTTGCTATGGTGATAAAACTAAAGACAATCCCACGCATTTTTCCATTTAATTTGGTAAAGTAGTATCCAAACTTCATAACTACAGTGCTAACTATTCTGTACACATTTGGACTTTTCTAATAAAAAAAAAAACACCAGAGAAAATTTGATAATTTCGCAAAAAAAAAACAATTTCAAAAAAGTTGAAAATATGCATTTTTTGGCAAAATGTTTCAAAAAATTTACAAACTCAGTTGACATGCAATCTTTACTAAAATGAAGCTTAAACCAATTTGTATCAATGTTACATATGAACATTAATGACAAATGCATGATTCTAATCATAATAGATTTAGCTGATTTTTTAATTTTACAACGCTTAACAACCAAAAAATAGAGTGTTCGTTACCATGGCAACCACTCATATTTTCCCACTCAAAATTATTCTTTGAGCAGTATTCATTTACTGCTTCTACTAGGTTAATTATAGATAAAATCTGGAAACCTTCATATATCGCACTCTGCCTGGTTCTTACAAAGAGCTGTACTTAAAACCTGATATTAACAATGAATAATGTAAAGTGCCAGGATACACAATTTTCAGAAAAGATCGCCAGAGTAAGGACGGTGTTAGTCTTTTGATTGGTTTATGTCAAAGATTCTATTGCAGTTAAAAATAGATCTAATTTATCCATAAACACATTAGAAACTTTATGGTTAGAGGTAGAATTTACAAAATCTAAACCTTTCTTCATTTGCACTTTTTATAGACCACCAAACCCCTCGGTCCTGGATAGATCTTTTTGAGAGAAATTTAATGCAGCTCTTTCAGAAAACAAAGAGATGATTTAAATGGGGGACTTTAGTTTTGACTTGATAAAAATAAAAAATAAAAAATGGATGAATTTCATAAACAATTTTATTCTTCAACAACAAATGTGCACTGCAACACATATTTGTGACAAATCTGAAACTCTAATTGATCATATTTACACTATTAATCCTGAAAATATTGCCCATTGTCATGTTCCTTCATATGCTTTAAGTGACCACAATCCTGTATGCTTAAGGTAGATGGGGTGTCTAAATTATAATCCATAGAATCTTTTAATAATTTGCCAAAATATAGTTCATATCCAGCTTGTTTAAAAACATTAATAAAAAGAATGGGTCACCGGACTTATTTTCACACTATAGGTTGTCCAAAATTGTCAAGATTTTGTATAGATTATGCATGAAAAACCCAATTTTCCGCCATAAAACGCAAACCAAACCATAGAATTTTGAGATAAAATATGAGAAGATAGCTCCAATGTTATGCTTTCAGATAAGAAAAAGAAAAAATGGGGTCACCGGACTCGTTTTCTTGCTACATGTTAAAATGGGTAAATTCCTAACACATTCTATTGTAAAAGTTACACTATCTGAATTATCTGCCCTTGCATTTGAGTTGCCTCCCCTTATTTGACAAAGTTGGGAAAAAATGAATCAAACAGAAGAATTCCTTTTTTTGTAAAATACAATCATAAATATGATCAAACATGGCATTTTCTATATTATAATGAACATTCTTACACATGAATTACCTACTATTATCAAAATTTGCACATTTCATCAAAGATCTAGACCTGGTTTTCTAGTATTTCAAAATCCAAGATGGAGGAAGACACCCTATCTACCTTAAATAGAAAAATCAATATAAAGATAAAGAAAGAAAATCACATCGAAATAAAGTATTGGTGTTTCAAAAAATTTAATGAAAACACCTTTTGTACAGACTTACTTCAAACCCTTTTTCATATTGTTGAAATGGAAGATGATATTGATATTGCTGTCGACAAATGGTATGAACTTTTTAATCAAGTTATTAACAAGCATGCACCAATGAAAACTAAAACAGTAAAGACATTTAAACAAGCCGAATGTTTCAATGAAGAAATTAAAAAATTCATTCAATACAGAAATATGTATCATTCAAAAACAGTTTGGGTAAACTTTAAAAAGTGGCGTAATAAAACAACGTCGTTAATATTTAATGCAAAAAAGGAATATTACCAAAACGCTATAACTAGTTCCAAAAATGTAAAGAACTTTGGAATCATATTAAAGAGTTAAATCCAAAAGAGGATAATATTTTTTCATCTGAAATGCAGTATGAAAATCAAACTGTATATAACAACCAAGATATTGAAATACTCTTAATGTTCATTTTTCATCCGTAGCTGAAAAACCATATTGGAAATGATAATTCAGATAAGAATTTTTCTATGCTACAAAATTTTACTAGTAACAAATTAAAGAAAACTGAAAATTTTAAATTCAAAAGCATTTCTGTTGGAGAGGTGTGTTCAAGCAAAACATCTTAATATTAATAAATCTGCAGGTTTAGATGGAATTGGTCCCAAATTTTAAAGCTAAGTGCAGACAAATACCGCCATCATTAACTTTTCTAATAAACAAAAGTATCCCTTCAAATCGTTTTCCGCAAAAAATAAAACTTGCAAGAGTAACTGCTTTACATAAAGTAGGATCAAGAGATATTCCCTCCAATTATGGTCCAACTTCTATTTTAAATACCATCTCTAAAAAAATTTCAGCGACATTTATGTACACAGTTATATGAATTCTTAAACAATAAAAAAAAACTGTTACATATCGCCTAGTCAGGTTTCAGACAAGGTCGTGCGTGTAAAACAGCGCTAACTAAACTTACTGATGAATGGTTAAAATATTTAGAAAATGAATAAATAGTTGGTACAGTGTTTTTCGATTTCAGTAAGGCTTTTGACCTGATTAATCATGCCATATTTTTAGAAAAGTTAAAATTTTATCATATCGGAGAACATATGATAGATTGGATAAAATCATATTTGTCTGAAAGACAACAAGAAGTCCAATACGCTAACATTAAATCTGATATATAGTTTGTAAAATATAGAGTGCCTCAAGGTTCTGTTATTATTAATATCTATAAATGATTTACCACTTCACGTTAATCAATTCAACATGGATTCATATGCTGATGATTGAACATTGCATTTTCATGATAAAAACATTGAAAAAATAAAACAGCATTTTTAAAATGATTGAAATGCTATACAATCTTGCTGTAACAATAACGGTATGAAAATTAATGCACAAAAAACTAAGTGTATGAAATTGGGTTCTAAACAAAAACTTACACAACTATCAGAATTATGTATTACCGTCAACGAAACATGTATTGAGAATATTCATTCTTTCAAATTACTTGCAGTTGACATTGATGAAAATTTAAGCTGAGAAGATCATGTTGATCGTATATGTAAAATTATCTCATCTAAAATATCACTTTTATATAAAATTAAAGTATATTTGCCAATACCCACAAGGCAACTATTTTATAATGTATACATTCTACCATATATAGACTATTGTAGTTCAGTTTTGGGAAATTTATTACAAAAAGTTTCAGATAGAATCATAAAACTTCAAAAAAGAATAGCAAGAATTATACTGAATCCGATATTTTTCTTCCGTCTAATTTCATGTTTTCATCTTTCAAATGGGTATCTTTTACCAAAAGAATAAAATACCAACAATCAATTCTAATGTATAAAATTGTAAATGGACTAACACCTGATTACTTAGCAATGCTAAATATTGATGGTGTGCAACACCACAACTTACGATCTGGCTCTAATAATAATCTATTTGTTCCAAGACCAAATACAAATTTAAAAAAAAACAATCATAGTATGGAATAATTTACCTCTAAAAAAAAAATGTCGTAATGTGGAAGTATTCAAAAAACATTTTTATAATCATTTTCCTGAAAATTATATGCAAGTCAAATATTTTTTTTATTTTTTTATTTTTTTGTAAAAATAAGAAAATTAAACAAAACTTTATCAAATATTGCCATTTATTGCCATTTGTATATTTGAATGATTGAAGTGTGTATGTACTAGTAATATATATTGTAATATATATTGTATTTTAATGTATGTATGCATGTTAGCTGTATGCATGTATTTTGTGTTACACTTTCATAACACTTTAAAAAACAAAAGCCACATTTAACATGTTCTTGTGTAATATTTTGGAAATCCTATTGATTCACACTGAATAGGAAATCATACTGTGAGCTTCATGTATTGGTATTCGTGTTGCATGTAAATGTATCTCGATTTCGTTCTCCCTTTCGTGTCAGTTCCGTTTCTATATCTATGTACATGATGTATACCTTTAACTCTATCAAATGATCAACTAATAAAATATTCTTATATTCTATTTAATAACATCCACGTTCCTCACGATGGGGTCAGGTTGGGGATTTATATCCTGATTTACTATTAAACAATGTATTGCTATTCAAGAGATAATCATTCTCAACATTTCATTAGATTCAATTAATTTTTTTGAAAACATCAATCACTTTCCGCGATAGAAATGTGCGAATAGAAAAAACAAGAGTGCACACGCTGAAATGTCTCGCCTTCTATACTAATCATTGATATTATGTTGATAGTCCTAAGTATAAAGCTTTATTACAACTGTCTCAAAAACTTAACATTAACCAAGATAACTAAACAAAGACCAACGAATCATGAAAATGAGGTCAAGGTCAGATGAACCATGCCAGGCAGAAATGTACAGCTAACAATGCTTCTATACAACATATATAGTTGACCTATTACTTGTAGTTTAAGAAAAATAGACCAAAACACAAAAACAACACTTTGCAATGAACCGTGAAAATGAGATCACGGTCAAAAGAAACCTGCGCTACTGACATAAAGATCATAAAATATTTCCATACACCAAATATAGTTGACCTATGGAATATAGTATAAGTTAAAAAGACCAAAACTTAAAAACTTAACTTTGACCACTGAACCATGAAAATCACGTCAAGGTCACATGACATCTGCCAGCTAAACATGTACACCTTACAATCATTCCATAGAACAAATATAGTAGACCTATTGCATATAGTATGAAAAAAAACAGACCAAAACACAAAAATTTAACTATAACCACTGAACCATGAAAATGAGGTCAAGGTCACATGACATCTGCCCGCTAGACATGTACACCTTACAATCATTCCATACAACAAATATAGTAGACCTATTGAATATAGTATGAAAAAAACAGACCAAAAGACAAAAATTTAACTATAACCACTGAACATGAAAATGAGGTCAAGGTCAGATGACACCTGCCAGTTGGACATGTACACCTTACAGTCCTTCCATACACCGAATATACTAGCCCTATTGCTTATAGTATCTGAGATATGGACTTGACCACCAAAACTTAACCTTCTTCGCTGATACATGAAATGAGGTCGAGGTCAAGTGAAAACTGTCTGACAGACATGAGGACCTTGCAAGGTACGCATATATCAAATATAGTTATCCTATTACTTATAATAAGAGAGAATTCAACATTACAAAAAATCTGAACTTTTTTTCAAGTGGTCACTGAACCATGAAAATGAGGTCAAGGACATTGGACATGTGACTGACGGAAACTTCGTAACATGAGGCATCTATATACAAAGTATGAAGCATCCAGGTCTTCCACCTTCTAAAATATAAAGCTTTTAAGAAGTTAGCTAACGCCGCCGCCGTAGCCGCCGCCGCCTGATCACTATCCCTATGTCGAGCTCTCTGCAACAAAAGTTGCAGGCTCGACAAAAACTACAAAGCACCCCCTTTCCATAAACTAAGTTGTTACAATAAATTATTTTCAAAGTGTTTTTTTCTTATTTTTCATACACCATTATCGGTTTGTAACAATTCATTTGTGTTTTAGTAGAGGTTTCTCCACAGCTTACGAACGAACGAAAATTGACTTAACTTGACGTAACTTGCCGTAACGAGAAAAGAGGGCGCATTCATTTATTAAATACTTATGGACTATCGGCTGTAATCTTTTTTCCTTTGAAATGTCTTTTATATCAAAAATATATACATTTTGGAATTTGTAAGACCTTTTTGAGTCGTAGACATATTATATTGGCTTTTTACGGTTTAATCAAAACAGTTAAAAATATAATTGATCAATGAATTATGGCGAAGAATATAAAATATTTAGACCCAGGACAGCAATCGTACAACAGATTTTGATAAACATGACATTATTTCGATTTTTTTAGTACAGATATGAAAAAGGTTAATTATAGAACTTTGGAATGGAAGAGCCGAATTTTATCAATGATCAGATCAATGGTAAGGGGTCTTTCAGAAACATGAGTTTAAACTAATCTAGGAGTGAACGCCTCTAATTTTGATTTGAAAAAGAAATTCTCGGATCCTGGGTAACTTTGATGCCCCAACTCCCAAATCCAAATGACCACTTCTTGACCTTAGATAATTATAACTGATTTGTATTCTAGCTAAACTGATAAATCCAAGAAGTTAAATAAAGGGAAACATTGAAATAAATATTTGAAAAAAAACCAGTCAACACTTTGAAAAAATGTTCTTTAATTTATTTAGTTTTTATTTTTTGGTTTGTTTTGATTTCATGGTAGTTCTTATTTTCTGTTTTAATATATACATAATTATCAAAAAAAAAATTCGTGGAGTTTTTATGGAATGCTGTACATTGTTTTTATTTTATTTTATTTATTTTTTATTTTTAATTGGGAATGGAATTTAAAGAAATTGCAACTTTTTAAAACTATGTTTTGTTGGTGCTGTAGAATTAACACTTGCAACAAGAATACACAAAACTCCATAACTCGCCTCCCCCCCCCCCAACCCCCACCCCCATCCCCCCTGGATTCTTCTATGGGATATAATAAATGAAAAATACTAAACTTGTGTCATATCAATCACTTTTCACTTCTTTTACAAACGCTTATCTCGTAGTGGAAAGCATGGGATACTTGCAACTGATCGCTAAACAACCAACAATCAATCAAATAAAATGCAAATCAGACGCGCCGATTGTTTTTAACTACATAAGGGAGATAAATTGAACGCATATATTCCACATGTGAACAATCAAAACTCAACGTAAGAATACATAACATAACATTCAGAACAACAGAAAATAAATTGGAACATCAATGTTTAACCACAAACATAAAATGCAAGGTTGCAAAAAGACTAGGGAATTGTTTACTGTTGACTTTTAACACACTGCAATATCGGTAGACATTTAACGTTTATTATAACAAAATTACTCCTCCCTAATTATACGTTCGTAAAGTTTCGTCCGTTTATAAGATGTTGAGAAACCTCTATTTCACTCAGTTACAGTAATATTTTGTATTGAGTATTGATAATAACTTCAAAAGTTATATCTTGATTAATTAGTGAGTTTAATTTAACATTCTATATGAGCCGAAGGAAGTACTAAAACCTGAACGCATTAGAAAGGAATTTCCCACTTTAGTGTGGTCGGTAAATAGGATGCTAAATTTTGCAAACCTTTATAAAAATAATATTATTTTGACGGTATATATACACAATAACAATCAAAACCAAGGAGTAAACAAAGACTCACAAAACCAAAAGACATTTACATCAACAGTTACAAATAATCATAAGCCGCCATAAGATTTTAGTACCTTTTTGTACATCATGATTGGTTGTATTCATAAAATATGCTTAATTTTAAGGAAAAGATACAAAATTTTTGTATGCGTTGACTAAAATGAGAATATTTCTTCTCATATTTGAAATAATTCAACTTCAATTGCAGTCAGTCGTTAGTAATTACTTTTGATTAGTAGTTTTGTATAAAATGTGAATATTTGAAGGATAAATATGCATAACCTTCGGTTTTTGTTAATCAAGACTGCAATGATTTCTTCATTTTAATTGAAATTATTGACATCCATTGGATTTTTGTACTTTTTATAGTTTAGGATTGGTTGTTTTTCATAGAATTAAGAGATTATGAAGGAAAATATACTAAAATGTTGGTCGCCTTGTTAAAAATTGCCAAAATTATACTTCTTTTAATAAAAAATGATACTTTTCTATTTGTGATAAGTTATTTCAGATCCTCAAATAAAGGTGTTTTTTTTTTAGATTTTAGATATAATAAGAATAAAAATACTTAAACAATTGTTTTTGTGCAATAAGAATGCAGTAATTTTCTTATTTTAATACAAATTATAAGCCACCATAAGATTTCAGTACCTTTTTGTACATCACCATTGGTTGTTTGTCATAAAATATGCTGAATTTTAAGGAACAGATACAAAATATTTGTACGCGTTGCCAAAAATGCAAATATTTCTTCTCATATTAAAATAATTCAGGATAAATTGCAATCAGTCTTTATAAATGTCTTTAGATAATTAATTTCGAATAAAATTGAAATAATTGAAGGATAAATATGCATATTTTATTGTTTTTGTTTAAACAGAATGCAGTTATAACTTTATTTGAAGGCAAATTATTGACCGCCATTAGATTTTTGTACTTTTTTTTTAGGGATTAGTTATTTTTCATTAAGGTAAAAGAATACAAGAAAAAATCATTTTAAAAAGTTGTTTGCATTGCTTAAAATTACCAAACTTTCTATTTTTTAAAAGATAATGTAGCAATTTTATTTGTAATTTGTTATTTCAATGGCCTCGATTGGGGAAAGTTTTATTTAAAGAATTTTAAGATTAAAAGGATACAAAACAAAATATTAAAAAATATAACAATAAAATTTTTAAGAACAGCTCATTTGATTTATTTTCAAGAGTATTTTTGGAAAATGACAAAACAAAATCGCGATATAAAGACTGTTTTAGAACTGCCCAGGGTTGAAAATATATAACCTAGATTAAAACGAAAATGACAATTCTTTAATGATAATGTTCAAATTAAGGTTTTATATAAATATTTCTTTTCATTTAAATTCACGAAAATTTGCATGCTGAATCTTTTAATAAAAAAAAGGTTGATCAGTTATACATGAATTTTTCGTATTTTTACATGTCGCCATCTGATTTTAATGAAACGAAACTAAGATTCCGTAATTTGTACAAATTTAACATGTGACGAAGTAGAGTTCAATCCATCAGAAAGGTCGATCGGTCCTATCCGTCCGATCCGTCCGATCAGTCAATGACTTTTCCTATAAGTCTAACGGATCGGTGACGTGAGTTTGGCGCGAACTTGACTGATCGGTGAGTGATCGATGATCGCTGATTGATCGCTAAAACAGTAAGGGCTAAGGTTGCAAGTACTCTAAGATCGTCAGGTAGGGAAAACTGAAACGAAAAATGTAGACAAAAACAAACAAATTTTAATGTGCGTATTGTTATGCGTTTACTTTCTACATTGGCTAGAGGTATAGGGGGAGGGTTGAGATCTCATAAACATGTTTAACCCCGCCGCATTTTTGCGCCTGTTCCAAGTCAGGAGCCTCTGGTTTTTGTTAGTCTTGTATTATTTTAATTTTAGTTTCTTGTGTACAATTTGGAAATTGGTATAGCGTTCATTATCACTGAACTAGTATATATTTGTTTAGGGGCCAGCTGAAGGACGCCTCTGGGTGCGGGAATTTCTCGATACATTGAAGACCTGTTGGTGACCTTCTGCTGTTGTTTTTTCTGTGGTCGAGTTGTTGTCTCTTTGACACATTCCCTATTTTCATTCTCAATTTTAAAGTTAAAATTAAACGTAAAAAATACAATGAGATATTGGTGGGACAAGCATTTCAAGCATGTGGGGTTTTATTTCAAAGCTGTCCGAGTTATCGTTTAATTGGTCCGAGTTGTTTTAGTCCGAATTTCTTTTAATCGGAGTTGGCATGATTCCGCCTTAAAAATGCTATTCTTTAAACGATATTTCTTTTAATCTATTTAAATGTTCAACTATCAGAAGAAAAAAATATCACAGGATTTGGTTTTTGTTTTGAACCGACGGTTTGAATTGGCACTTTGAAACGATCTTTAAGTGTAAATGTTCTCGTAATCGTAGTTGTGTCACGGTTTCCACAGATGTCTATTATGCATCAATTTACAAAATGTGATAACTCTAAGAAGGAAGAAACAAATGATAAAAGAGTCTTGATGATTGTTCATAAAAAACAATTATATTCTTCTCTTGATTTGATGTCATGAAAAAATCAATACTTGTCACATTCAGTATTAGGACATACTCCATAAAAATAGAAAGACATATGTGGTAGTATATAATCTAAAACTGCGAAACAAGAAGATATCGAGTTGAGACACAGATAAATTATATCAGTCAACCATTCGGGTCAGCAGTTTTCCTCATTACTCTGTTGCAGAACTCTTTAGGAACATACTATTTCTAAAGAAATCTATAAGGCATCGACATATTAGAACGTCTCGTATCAATTCAAATGTACACACGCTGCACGAATTTAATTGCTAGTCGAATTGTCAGTAGGTATTTGTGTAACAGGGAGAATTGTATTTGTAAAATTCATCTTTTAAAATTATAATTTCCATATTTTTCATATTAAATCTGAGTTGAAATTACTTCTTGCAAATACATTTTATGTATAGTTATAAACAACTTATACCTAAACTACATAAGTGTCCTTACAAACAACGGTATATTGCTGGGTCTTCCAAGTGCTCCACGAAACCTCTTTCTAAATTATTAACATCTATTTTATCAGCAATCAAAGACGGGCTTCAAAGTTATTGTGAAACTGCCTATTCTAGAGGTGGCGTGAATCAGATGTGGATACTTAAAAATTCCAAAGATCTTTTAGAGTACATACAGTCTAACTCTCTTTCATCTTGTAACAGTATTAAAACATTTGACTTTTCTACTCTGTACACAAGTATTCCACATTCCAAACTAACAGACAAATTGCAAGAGTTGGTATTACTTTGCTTCATAAAAAAGAATGACCAACGTAGATACAAGTATCTTGTCTTAGGGAGGGATAAATCATACTTTGTAAAGAATCACTCTGATTCAAACAAAAAATTCTCTGAAACCGATATTATCAAGATGCTTGATTTCTTGATTGACAACATATTTGTAACGTTTGGAGGACGTGTTTTTCAATAGACTGTCGGCATCCCAATGGGAACAAACTGTGCCCCTCTACTTGCCGACTTGTTTCTTTATTATTATGAGGCTGACTTCATGCAGGAACTTCTTAGGAAGAAAGATAAGAAGTTAGCAATATCCTTTAACTCTACTTTCCGCTATATAGATGACCTTCTTTCACTAAATAATTCAAAATTTGGTGACTATGTGGAACGCATCTATCCCATCGAATTGGAGATAAAGGATACTACAGATACAGTTAAGTCGGCTTCATATCTTGACTTACATCTAGAAATTGACAATGAGGGTCGGTTGAAAATAAACCTTTACGACAAAAGAGATGATTTCAGCTTTCCAATTGTGAACTTTCCATTTCTAAGTAGCAACATTCCAGCAGCACCTGCATACGGGGTATATATCTCCCAATTGATACGATCTTCCCGTGCTTGCATTTCCTATCATGATTTTCTTGATAGAGGGTTACTGCTCACAAGGAAGCTATTGAACCAAGAGTTCCAAATGGTGAAGTTGAAATCATCCCTTCGTAAATTTTACGGACGCCATCACGAGTTGGTTGACCGTTATTGAATAACCGTTTCACAAATGATATCGGATATGTTCCTTACGTCGTAACTACAATCCCCTTCCCTTTCATGAATGTGACCTACCGAATTAGACTATTTACCGGATTTGTAATCACATAAGCAACACGACGGGTGCCACATGTGGAGCAGGATCTGCTTACCCTTCCGGAGCACCTGAGATCACCCCTAGTTTTTGGTGGGGTTCGTGTTGTTTATTCTTTAGTTTTCTATGTTGTGTCATGTGTACTATTGTTTTTCTGTTTGTCTTTTTCATTTTTAGCCATGGCGTTGTCAGTTTGTTTTAGATTTATGAGTTTGACTGTCCCTTTGGTATCTTTCGTCCCTTTTATTTTCTATGGATATTATAGCAAATACTTTTTCTAAATAGTTATAAACAACTTATTGTCTATGGATATCATAATATCTATTGGGATCTCCGTCTGTCATTCGTAACAAACGAGTCAAATTATTTATGTATGCCTCGTATAAGTCATATGTCGACCCAATGAACAGACAGATCCCTACTTCATTATTTTGGCTCTTTCCAATTATGTGGAGGGAAACAATCTTTTTATCGTTCAGATAATGAATAATATACTAAGGATTACCCCAGGAGTAGATTACATTAGCTGTATTTGACAAAACCTTTCGTAATTTTCGGTCCTCAATGCTCTTAAACCGATTTTTTTAGCATCACTGATGCGTTTTTTGAAAACGAGACGCATGTCGAGATTTATTTCCCCGAGAGTATCACCAGGTTAGAAGTCAACACTTCTGTGTTGACTTGAGTTATCATTGATATGTTCCTGATGATAAATTAACTGTTAACAAAATTTTTTGAAATACCTGGTCTAAGGCTTTGCTATCTCAGGAATAGATTACCTTAGCTGTATTTGGCAAAACGTTTAGGACTTTTTGGTCCTCAATGCTCTTCAACTTCGTACTTTATTTGGCCTTTTAATTATTGTTTTATTCGAGCGTCACTGATGAGTCTTTTGTAGACGAAACGCGTGGCTGGCGTTAATATAAAATTTTAATCCTGGTATCTATGAAGTGTTTATTTACAACCACTGGGTCGATGCCACTGCTGGTGGAGATTTATTTCCTTGAGGGTATCACCAGCCCAGTAGTTAGCACTTATGTGTTGACTTGAATTATCATTGATATCTTCATAATAATAAATTAACTGATATCAAAACTTATTACACCTTATAGTGATATTTTAAAGGCTCAAACTCGATCAAATATGAAAAAAAATTAACGAAAAAAAAGCAGTCTAAATCAAATAAAGACCAATATGACTGACAGCAACTAATGACAATACTGAATGACCTGCTTTTGACTTATAACAGGCAGACATATGATGTTGAATGGTAAACGAAATTTAAGAACATTGCCAAATCAAACTGATCGTTCAAAGTATAGCAGTCCAACTCGACAGACATACGAAATTGTATTTGACGTAGAGAACGATGTGTGATCAATCGAAAATGTAGTTCCTGACAAAATTGGATCTATTTTTTTTCTATTGTCAATTCAATCACTATTGTGTTTTTATTGATCATCTTTATTTCTAGAGACCAATTAAAGTCAGTCCTTCACATTCAAGACTTGATCACATTGATAGGCAACTGATCGGAATTCCACATGTTTATGTTGTTGGTAAATTAAATTCGTTACACAGTGTGCTATTGACCTATTTCAGGCAATTCCATATGGGTCCCGAGCTTCGTTCTCGCACCATATGAAATTTAACTAATCCCTATATATCGGATAAGGCTACTTGCACTACTCTTCAAATTTTAAGATTTTACATTGTTGTTTTGATATTTACTTGTGTAATTATAGATATAATATGTGTCCCCTTCGTAGAGACGTCACTTTTTTAGAAGTATTTATTTCTGTGACTGCACCTTAAGATACTTTACGACAAATGTTTTATTACTGTAGATTCTACTGACAAGGAAAGGTTACACTATTCAACCAAAAGCTGAAGTTTCAGTTCAGTCTAAAAGGCAGAGTGGTCTATAGCGCTGGATACAGTAAAGGTGGTGTTGTCACGATATGCCAAACAGCATGAATTCGAATAAAGCTAGGGATGACCAAGATTTACCATTGTTGGGCAGATATTTAAAGAAACTATTATTGTTCCCGACTCTGAATCAACCATTGCATTGCAATCTTTGAAAAAGGGTTTAATGACAATTGTCGGATTATGGGGGGAAATGATTTGAATAACTTGATATAATCAAATATAAATTATTGGTTATCTATAATTTTTCCACTACTTCAATATTTTATCTTTCAACATTTCCCTGCCGGTACAAAATATTTACCCCTATTCGGGACTGTATGGATAATGTCGTGTGTAATATATCCATGCATTCATTATAAAGAATTTAAAATATAATTTCAATTCGTAAAATATAGTGTGACATGGAGATAGAAAACTACACGTTTAAAAATGTATATGATTTAACGCTTCATGTATCACGACAAATTATTAAAAGATTTAAGTGTCTGTATGCATAATTAAACACAAAACCCAGTTTGAGTTTGTGAATTTAAATATTGCTGAATACTTGGCGACAAAAGTATTCATATTCATGAAATCGGATTCTTTTACGTAAATCACGAAATAAAGTAGATTTAAACACGATCATGTTACTCTATCATTAGACAGAGACTCTATCAATACAATCATCTTTGTGAACTTTAGAAGTTTCGTATCAAGTTGTTTACTTTTTATAGGGTCATTCTGAATCGAATTTCATTATTTTCTCTTTGTTACTGATGATGAGGCATACCTGTTTATTTTTCAATAGATAAACTAGGCCAATGAAACGTTTATTGTATAGCATGAGGGGAGCTATGTGGACACAGAAAACATATTTAGAAAATTTAGATATTTAAAAAACAGCCAAACTCACATTTTCAAAACGTTCGAAAAAGTAAAATCACAAATATACTGAACTCAGAGGAAAATTTAAAAGGAAAGTCCCTCGTCAAATGACAAAATCGATAGCTCAAACAAATCAACCAAATGGATATTAAACAACTGTCATATTCCTGAATAGATCGCACAACCAAAAGAGTTATTTTGACAAACAATACAAACGAACATCAATACGCTAGCTATACAATCAAACAGGAGCATCGTCGAAATTGAAATTAGAAAAAACTAGAAATGTATATATATATGGACAACAAATCTCATGACAATTGAATCGGTTAATGTGCAAAATAAACGATAACCCAACCAAAGATCAGAAAACAGCCGTGAATCTGCAATACAGAAAGAAAATCACGCATCGCTTAAAGCAAAAAGTAAAATCACAACAATACTGAACTCAGAGGAAAATCAAATTGGAAAGTCTTTAATCACATGGCTAAATCAAACGACAAAACACACCAAAAACGAATGGACAAGAACTGTCATATTCTGGACTTGGTACAGGCATTTCTAATGTAAAAAATGGTGGATTACAACATACTTTTTTCAAAGAAGCTCTTATCAAGCTACCTAAAAATGCAACAACTTCTCAATGGCCTGTATGAATGAGAATAAAAATGTTAGTATTGGGAACACAGGAACTATTGAAAGATGAGTCTTAAGTTGCGTGAAATTGACATGAGCCTGATAACACATTTTTGGATGATATTTTTGTAGTTTCCTAGAAATAGGCAAGGACATCTTTGTTTATATGATAACATGAACTTGATGGGCAGCCCATATAAAACCCCAACCATACAAGCTTTTTGAAGATATTTGTTCATGAGAAAACTACGATTAACGTTCCATCAGATTGACGGACAAACAGTTGTAAAACGGTATCCTTCTTGAGCGAGGTTATCAAAATCAATGGAACAAACGGACACCTAAAAGAAACGACTACTCGATCTGTATATACATGTATTTTAAACCAAATTATCGAGACGAGTTAACACATCTTATATAAAAAGTAACATGTCAGAGCAAGTGCAACAAGACGTAAATCATCTCGTGTTATGAATATAGCATCTATATGATAGTAAGGGTAAATTTAATGAAGCTGTATAGACTTATCAAAAGCATACTGAACATAGATTTCACTTTTTTACATCTAGCAAACCATTAGAAAAGACGAAAGCTTTATCATGTTTAATTATTTATAACATACCCGATAATTCTTAAAAACAATTCCTTCTTTGTTGTTGAAAATTTCTATTGATGATTAACAAAATAGCGACGAGCTGTAAAAAAGTAATAAGATCGCTTCGATTCGAATTACCGTTAACTTCCTTATATATAGCGAATAATTTAGAAAAACAATTTTATCAATATGTTTTTGTAAAAGACTTGAAAGAGAATAGGCCCACAGAAGATAGACAGTGGTAAAGAGATAAATCTTACGATTAAATTGTTCAATTAAGCAGGTTCAAATCAAAAGAGATTAAGTTGTACGATATCATATACGAAATGTCTAAGCAACATTTATAATCAGAACAAAATAAAAAGTTCCTTTCACGGAATTTTGAAAGATCTCAAAATTCATATTTATAAAATCAGAAGGTCTTCAGTCAGATGGAAGAAAATGCCTAACAAAACAAATAATTAGACAATTGCGCTTACACATATTATTAAACCACTACCAATCGTCTTTGTTCATTAAGTTTGTCGTTGCGTAAAAGTTGTTTAAATGACAGTCTGAATTGTGTTTTTCTTCTGCAAAAATATTTAATAGATAGTCCGGTTTATTTGTCATAATAGCTATTGAATTCCATCAATAAATTAACTAACTTAAATCAAACATATAAATGTCTTTATATCAAATTCAGAAATAGAAGAAACAAAGCTTTCAGATTATTCAATATAGGACATTTAACATTCATATCACAGGTAAACAAACAAAAAATGGCAAATGTAGTGGTCGATACATTACAGTAAATTTAAGATTTTGTATTATCCAAATGTATTGGGACTATTTTTATTTCTGGAGAAAGTTAAATATGAATTATTATGTGCGTTCAGGTATTGGAAGTGCTTGACCCTCAATAACGCGTGATAACAGATATGCCTGTTATTAAATATTTCTTTCAATACCATCATTGTCATATTCCAGAATATAACTGTCATACTGTATGAGAATTTGCAATGCTGTGCAAACCACCATATTCGGGAATATATCACGTTCGGTACTGCAGACAGATGACGTAGATGTTAAACCACAATATAAGACAAGACTTCAGTATAGCACAGACACGTCGTATATAAATATCTATAATCGTGTCTTATTAGAGGTTTCTCTTGACGAACGAACGAAAATTGACATAACTTGACGTAACTTGCCGTAACGAGAAAAGAGGGAGCATTCATTTGTTCAATAATTTTGGACTATCGGTTGTGATCTTCTTGCCAACTTTTACATACAAAATATAATCATTTTGGAATTTTGTAAGACCATTTTGAGTCGGAAACATATTATATTGACTTGATATATATCAAAATGATATACAATTTACGGTTTAATCAAAACAGATGAAAATCTAAATAATCAATAAATTATGGCAAAGAACATGAAATATTTAGACCCATGATAGCTATCGTACAAAAGATTTTGATGAACATGACAACATCATTTCGAATTTTTTAGCACATATATGAAAAAGGGTAACTTTAGTACTTTAGTATTTTGGAATGGAAGAGGCTAGGAATCTTTTTTAATTTTATCAATGATCAGATCAATATAAGAAGGTCTTTCGCAAACATGATGTAAAACTAATCTAGGAGTGAACGCCTCTGGTCTTTAATTTAAAAAAAAAACATCATCGCATCCGTGGAACTTAGTTGCCCTAACTCTTAAAAACCAATGGATCACTTCTTGACCTTAAATAATTATAACTGATTTATATTCTAACTAAACTGATAAAGTAAACAAGATAACTAAAGGGAAACATTGAGATAAATATTTGAATAAAACAAAAAACAAAAACAGTTAACACTGTAACACTTTAACAAGATATTCTGTAATGTATTTAGGTTAATTTGGGTTTGTTTTGTTTTCATGCCAGTTCTTATTTTCTTTGTTAGTATATAAATAGATATTATTATATTTTTTGTGGAGTCTTTATGGAATGCTGTACATGTTTTCTTCGTTTTTTATTTTTCAAATGTTTTTCTTTATACTTTGAGAATGGAAAGCCCACTCCCCTTTGATCCTCCTATGGGATATCAAAAACGAAAAATACTAAACTTGTGCCATCTCTATCACTTTTCAATCAACTTGCAAATGCTAATCTCGTCGTGAAAAGCATGGAATACTTGCCATAGAACGTTTAACATCCAACAATCGATCAAATGAAATGCAAATCAGACGCACCCATTGTTTTTAACTACATAAGAGAGATTAATCGAACGCATATATTCGACATGTAAACAAGCATATTAGACAAAAATACAGTCATTGCATATATTGCTTCTTCAAAAAGATAAATTTCACTTCATTTATATGAGACTGGTCTTACTTATACAATGACAACGTGTACTTCAAGGAATTTATTGAAAAACAAACAACGATACAGTTCAGTAGTTTTTAATGGAGTCTTCTTTATTTAAATAATGAGTCACATTTGTATGACAAGCATTTTAAAACACGCATTTAACAGAGATTTATTCATACACACAAAATAATAATAGTGTGTATATTGTGGTTGATATTTCATTTTTGCAATTTCACCTCAGAGATGATCTATTGATATAAACTCATTATGCAATAATACCATATTATTTGAATTGAATAATTATACATATCTTGCAATTTTAAGAATATCTGTATTGTCGTTTATCACAATATGTAATAAAAAAAAAACCATAATACATATGATTTGTTGGTTTTTTTATTTAAAGAAAGAATAGATGATCAAGTCATGAATCATATAAAGAGTGACCAACCTGTTACTAATTTTGTCCCATATATTTTGTTAAAGAGTTTTTAAACTCGTTTTTATATGCCCGTCAAAATTTTGACGGGATGTATTATGGTATACGAATGTCCAGAGTCCGTCCGTCCGTACGACCGTCTGTCTTTCTGTCCGGCGTAAACATGTCGCATCGTAACTTGAGAACAACGTTCATGAAACTTAACATAGCTGTTTCTGATGATGGTCAAACCATCTGTATACATTTGGTGAAATTACGATTAAAACTTTTTGAGTTACGGAACTTTGTAACTTTTTGAACATGTCGCACCGTATCTCAATAACGATTTATAATTATTTCTTAAAACTTTACACATTTCTTAGTTATATTCATCATGTTAATCTTAAGATCTGTATACTTTTTGAAGATGTTTCAAAATTTCGTATTAGAGTTATTAAGTTTTTTGTAAAAAGGAGGGGGGTTCACATGTCGCCTTGAATCTCAAAAACCATTTATGCTTATTGCCTTAACCTTTACAGACTTCTTTGTTATATTAATCCAAAGATCTGTATACTTTTTGGTGATGATTCAAAAATCAAATTATTGAGTTATTGAGGGTTTTTTTCACATGTCGCAACGTATCTCAGAACCAAAATGCAAAATTTAGAACATACTTTGGCTATTGACATTGAATTCATTTTCCAAGTTATGACACAAGGTTCCCGGAAAAAAGACGTGATGATTTTATGGCTAACGTTTTATGAGTTCCCTAACATACTGGTTAATACAAAGTAGAAACGAGATGCGGTTAAACGTTTCCAGATCCCTTCGGTCCAATAAGCCACAGCTTCCTTCCTCGTGCATGTGTCATGGTATTGCGAACAATTTAGAAATATAATTTTTATAATTTTTTTTTGTAAAAGATAAATGCCTACAGTATATAAACAATGCAAACAGAGATAAACAAAAATTGATCAATTGAGCAGGTTAATATTAAAAGCGTTTAAACTGTACGATGTTATATACAAAATATCTAAGCAACATTTTGTGAAATATAAATTACACACATTTGTTGAGAGAGAAAAAGATAAAAATCAGCAAAATTATACAAACCAAAAGGTCTTTCCACGGAAACTTAGGAAAACATCATTACCAGGACAAAATCAGAATGTAGTTGGAAAGCCAAAAGGACCATGTGACCAAATCATTAGAAATAGAATAGTCATATTTATTTGTCATCATAGCCGTTGTTACGGCCGAAATCACCTTTACATTGTAGCCAACAAAAGACAAAAATCAATTATAAAATTTAACAAGATTTATTATACAAACGTTCACAAAAAGTATTACACAAATATTACTGTCAACTTAACTGTCAAAGTATAGCAGTGGCGGATTCAGAGGGGGCGTAGAGGGCGTACGCCCGCTCCCCTTGATCGGATTTTTTTTTATTGTAAAATGATTAATACACTCATCATAGATACCAGGACAAAATTTTGTATATACGCCAGACTCGCGTTTCATCTACAAAAGACTCATCAGTGACGCTCGAATCGAAAAAAATTAAAAAGGCTAAATAAAGTACGAAGTTGAAGAGCAAACTTGACTTCGTGAATTTTGCCATTTCCATTGTATTTAATTTTTATACGACAATTCTTTACTTATACAGATATTTTCGCTGGTATTTACTGATTGTCAAAGTCATGTGGTTTGCTACGGTGGAGTTGACCAGTGCGTTGAAAAAACGTCACTCGGTCATTTTGAAATTCAAATTACAGTAACACATTGGTTAGGCTGAGGATGTCATGACAATCATGAAACCTTCAAAGCGACACAGGATTGAGCAAGAACGTATTTACTTCTATTTCACTATTCCACCAAACAGAAAGTAGTAGTAAATACTCTATAGACTATTACACTCTCATGAAAAAAAATTCCACCATATTATTTACCTACGAAAACATGTTTAACCCCAAATGCCCCTTCCTATTTCATAAATAACAAAGTTGAATAATGATCCCCAGTCAGTATTTATAAGCTCTAAAAAGATATCAAGTCTCAGGTACGAACCATTTGATTTGAGGTGGCAGTCTGGGATGTTTGAGAGAAAAAAAATTGACCCTGATTCTTGCCTTAAACAAAACTCAGTTCTGGCCGTATCTGGATTGAAAACAATAGTCTTGTCAACCTTTTTGCTATTAGAAACTAAAATTTCCAACAAAATTATTTAGCATTAAACGAACATGATGAATAAAAACGGGTGTATTTTTTTTATTTTTTTTTTTTGTGACCGGGGTTTGCATGTCTTACCGGAATGTCTGTTTCGCCGGACTTATATGTTGAATACTTTTTTCAAGACCAGACTGTAACCTGCCTGTTGGGTGTGGCCTTTATGTCACCATTTGTCGACCGTCATTCATAAGTTCGTTGTAATTTCAGACTCTTTCGTAGCATTTGGTTGATTTGGAACCCCTCATTTCCCTTAGATTTGTTGGATGCAATATATCTACCAAACATTTGGATAAAAACTGCATGTTTGTCTTTTTAACTCGTGTCGATCGTATTGTAAATTTCATCGAATAGCCCGGCGTACATCTTGTTTACAACAAGAAATCTGTGAGGTTATAATAACTTAACTTGCAACTGGCGAGAATTTCCATGTCTATTTTTTACTGACAAGTCCCACATCAAATATATCAGTACATAGCTTTGGATCCATACTATCATTATATAATAGACAAATAGGGAGAATACATGATCAAAAATGTCCAACCCTTACACTTTACAGCAACTATAAAATATACATGCCCCACGCCAGGAACCGTTTAAATAGTACATATTACACTTATTTTATGTTTTTTTAGCCCAAAAAGGTCCCAAAATTTTTACGCATCGCTCCGCTCGGCGAACTTTAAAATCTCCCCCCCCCCCCTTTCCAAAATCCTGGATCCGCCCCTAGTGCTATGAGTCCAATATTTTATCTTTATCTGTATCCGGAAATCTTCTCGGAATCCAATCTGAATATTACGTCAATCCAAATGCTGTGAATACTAACAGTCCGGAATGCGGTTCGATAAAATTGCTCCCCTTGTTTATTTCGCTCTCCTGTCAAATCATGTAATTTCGCTACCTCCAATGGTAGACGCTACAACGATGGGTGTCGTCAAAAAAGGTACGATTAAAGGAATCGGCTAGGAATTAGACGATCACCATTGGTATAGGTGAGTTGTTTAATAGTTGTTGCTTTGTGATAAATGCATGTTTTGGATTAATTGATAATCAGAAATAGCTGGAAAGGAAAGAAACGTGTTGCTACGTGAACCCGGAAAGGCCGGGACGAATTTAAAAAAAATAATCTAGAGACGATCGTTCTGAGTGTGCCACCTACACATTCAAACGTTTACACAAGCACAATATTCCCTATCTATGTAATGTGTTTTCATAATTATGTGATATAGAGCAAAAAAAGGTAGCAGTTTTTTGTGTCTTGTTGTTAAGCATATCTAGGGGAGATAATGTTATTTTTCACGGTGTGTTTGATAGTTTTGTCACATTGTAACATTATATAATACACACTCAGAAAGTGGATTAAAATAGCCTCCCACACTAAATTAACTGAATTTCAATTATTCTATTTACCGTAATGCTATTATATAAACTTCGGAGGTTCATATCACTTATATTCAACGTTTTTATATCGGATTTTTTTTTTACTATTGATGTTGAACGGTTCATAGTAAAAAAAAAAATCCGATAAAACCATTGAATGTAAATGATATGAACCTCAAAAGTGCTATATATTGTCCTTTAATATAAGACCGGAGGTTCATATCAATTACATTCAACATTTTTTATCGAATTTTTGTTTTTAACTATCAACGGTTCAACATTGGTAGTTAAAAAAATACGATAAAAATTAACGGTTCAACATTGATAGTAAAAAAACAATCCGATAAACATGTTGAATCTTAAAGATTTGAAACTCTGAAGCCTTACATTATAAGACTATCGTTTATTAGTTCTTTATCCTAACTAAATGTTGGTGGTTTTTTTTGCGGTGTATATTACAAAAAAGGGGGAGGGGCTTTTAACACCAAAATACCTTAACAATCCTACAATATTTGTTTACAGAATGAGAATTGAATTCCGATCCGTTTGTACGGGGAACATGTGGTTGCAACCCCCTCTTTAATTGCCTGTTCGATTTTTTTTTTGCAGTGTCGAAAAGGGAGAGAGACGGCAGTTTTATCAAGAAGTTATGTACGTTCTGATATACATTTGACAGTCAGTAATTATTATGAAGTACACATGTCGACCAGAGGCATGGAACAGAGAGGAGAGGATTTAAAGTACCAGATGCTTATCTGTGATTCCAATTTGAACTAAAGAAAGCAATATATAAAGATATGTAGGAGAAATCATCTATATGAATAAAGTTATGTCACAAAAGTAACTTGTTTTTTTTATGTACAGAATTTGTCAAACGTCTTCATAACAGAAGAGATGTGAATGCATTCTTCATAGTCTTGTAATACTAATGGTAAATTATAATTTATATAATTTCTGAGATGATATAGCACTGCTATTGGTTTCCCCTTTCTCTTTCTTCAAAGGACCTGATCATCTTAACTCTTTCTTTTTATGCCCCACCTACGATAGTAGAGGGGCATTATGTTTTCTGGTCTGTGGCTCCGTTCGTCTGTGCGTCCGTCCGTTCAGGTTAAAGTTTTTGGTCAAGGTAGTTTTTGATGAAGCTGAAGTCCAATCAACTTGAAACTTAGTAGACGTGTTGCTTATGATATGATCTTTCTAATTTTAAAGCCAAATTAGACTTTTGACCCCAATTTAACGGTCCACTGAACATAGAAAGTAAAAGTGGGAGTTTCAGGTTAAAGTTTTTGGTCAAGGTAGTTTTTGGTGAAGCTGAAGTCCAATCAACTTGAAACTTAATAAACTTGTTGCTTATGATATAATCTTTTTAATATTGAAGCCAAATTAGACTTTTGACCCCAATTTCACGGTCCACTAAACGTAGAAAATGAAAGTGGGAGTTTCAGGTTAAAGTTTTTGGTCAAGGTAGTTTTTGATAAAATTGAAGTCCAATCAACTTGAAACTTAGTACATATGTTCCTTATAGTATAATCTTTCTAATTTTAATACCAAATTAGATTATTACCCAATTTCACGGTCCATGGAACATGGAAAAGGATAGTGCGAGTGGGGCATCCGTGTACTTTGGACACATTCTTGTTTTGTTTTTTTTTAATTGGAGCCCTGTTCAAGAACAGTTAAAAGAGCACATGCTTAATTTTCGTTATCTTTTAGAATCTTCATTTTTTTTTTAAATAAAACAGGTTGTAAATTCTACATAATATGCCAGTCAACCGTAAATGTTAACACCCAAAAAAGGTCTTTAGTATATTCATTTTTCAACTTACAAAATATGCCAAAGGTTTAAGCATCCCAAACATTACTCTTGTACAAAACTGTAACAGATTATCAAAGACTGTCTAGTAAGTACAATTTTAACCCAAGTCGCTGCTCTTTTAAGCACCGTCTTAGCAATGACTTGGTTGATTGTAAGAGTTCGGTGCAGAGACTGAAGACTAGAGACAATAACATGGAGATAAGTATGTATAAGAACATCGTTTTCAAGAATATAGGCCTGGGGCGGGGGGGGGGGGATGCACCGGTGTACTTCTATAGTACTTGACTTGTAATAGTGAGCAAGTATGAAAAAATAGAGTGAGCCACCGTATACGGTAAAAATTAATATATTGGAAATTTGATATTTTTGAATCTGTTTCTGAGTTGTGAAGAACTAACATACAACTAACAGTGGGACGGTTATTCAAGTAAAGTACTATAATACAATCGAGTCTTAATGTGATAAACTATAATAAAATTGAGTCTAATGTAAAACGGTTAAATAAGTAAAGACTCTTAATGTCTTGCAAATTTTCGACTGTAGGTAAACTAATAAGAAAAGAAAAAGATATAAATAGTAAATTCAAATCGACTCGTATGAATAATATTGGCGAACAAAAAAAGTATCACATTATGTCGCCGGACAATTGTAAGATGCTATAAGATAG
The DNA here is from genome assembly GCF_965363235.1 of Mytilus galloprovincialis. Taxonomy (NCBI): domain Eukaryota; kingdom Metazoa; phylum Mollusca; class Bivalvia; order Mytilida; family Mytilidae; genus Mytilus; species Mytilus galloprovincialis. The sequence continues at coordinate 8,240,413 of NC_134849.1, forward strand.
ACTAAAAATGTATCGAAAATATAGCACAAAAGAAATCATGAAATAACTCGGTGCAATCCCAATTTAAGATGCAAACACATCAAAAGAAAAACAAAATCACACCATATCTCCACATGACACAAAACAAAAAACCAATTGCAATCAACAAATAAGACGCAAAGAAGAAAAAAATCCGTTCGCGGGCAACTACCGACTTATTATACTGTATGATCGAACACAAACATAGATTCTGCTAACATGTTTAACCCCGCCACATTATTTATGTACGTGCCTGTCCCAAGTCAGGAGCCTGTTATTCAGTGGTTGTTGTTTGTTTATGTGCTACATAGATTTTCGTTCATTTTTTTTTTATATAGATAAGGCCGTTAGTTTTCTCGTTTGAATTGTTTTACTTTGTTTTATCAGGGCCTTTCATAGCTGACTATGCGGTATGGGCTTTGCTCATTGTTGAAGCTGTACGGTGAATATGACACCAAAGAAATAAGACGCAAACTAAATTACAAGAAATTGCAAGATAAATAAATGACGTATAAAAAATAATTCCGAATGACACTTTACTGAACACAAACAAAAGGAATACAACTATATAAATATCTGCTACCCCAAAAACTCAACTTCACAATGGTCAACCAATCCGGGTTACTGTTTATAACTAAGGTGTAACAAAATGTGTAACAAAACTTTTTTAAATAATACAGAAATTATGACTGTCGGTGTAATTGTAATTGTTAAAGAAAAAAACATGTCAAACATGCAAATATTATTTAAAAAAAAATAGTTTTTTTAAAATTACTTAAATGTCATGTGATGTTACATATATAGGACGGGTGTGTTCGATTCGTAAATCAATTAACAAAACCCCGTCATATAACATCCAACTTTGAAATTGCGTCCAAATGTCAAATTTAGGTGTGCCACTTTGGGAATGGTCTTAAACGATTGGCAATTCATTTCTCAATTTTTGTAATTTTCCCCAGATTTTTTCTATGTCCAGCAAAAAAAAGTAGCAGTTTATAAGGAGACCCCCTAAATGACGTAACAGCTTGACTTATGGTGGTTTTAAAAACGATTGTTTGCAAGTTGCATTGTCAACAATTGTACAATATGAAAATTAAACAACGTGAATGCAAATATTTATAATGACTTTACGGAAAGTAACTTTTGTGACATCTTGACAACCGTAAACAAAGTTCATTTTACTTTTCTACCTTCTAAACACAAGAGGTCGAATTCTTTTGTTCTATTTAAACCGCATATCGGACTGTAAGGTCTATCGATGTCTAAGTCTGAAAGTTTAACTTTAGTGTCTGTATATATAAAGTTGTCAAGGAAATTTCTAGAACACTCTAGAAATGGAACGTCCCAGAAAGTAACAACGGAAGTTTCTGGTAAAATGTAGAAGTCTAAAGGGGCACTAGCTACGAGATATATAAAAAATCTAAAGTTTGATTTTTTTCTGTTCAATCAATAATGAAAGTGAAATAGTGAAAAACAATTCGCTTTTTGCAGCCAAAAAGGTTCAATTTTGTCAAATTATGCTAAGAAACATTGATAATTAGTAATTCACTTGCAAAATCTTTAAATCCGTATTCATGTGAACTTCAATTTAACCCCTAGCTAGAGGTTGAAAACGAATGCATTGTACGTGTACTGGTTATTTAAGGAAAAAGAATGTCAACAATGAAAGTGAAACTACGGTAAATCATTTGATTACTAATTCGATGCACATAAAATCATTCTTATACGGTTAAAAACAATGAGAAACATCTATTTTCAATTTATAAAATAAAATCAAACAGACCTATAAAAATCCAATTACACGTGTTTAATCTATTCATATCTTTATTTATGTTTACATCGCTTATATGGTCATCTGAGGTCAAATCGATAGTTAATTAGATGGCGTCTGGACTAAAAAACACACTAAACGAACCTATATATTGTTTAGGGGCCAGCTGAAGGACGCCTCCGGGTGCGGGAATTTCTCGCTACATTGAAGACCTGTTGGTGACCCTCTGCTGTTGTTTTTTATTTGGTCGGGTTGTTGTCTCTTTGACACATTCCCCATTTCCATTCTCAATTTTATTATCTACCCCATGCTCTGTAAATTGTTTATTTTAGACTTTTGATAGTTTGGATAAATGTTTTACATTGTTATAAATCAAATATGAGAATTTGAGTCAAATCGGTCACCATGAATTTGACAGCTAGTGCCCCTTTAAATAACGCATCTTTTATTAGGATCATTCTGGAATCATTATGTAAGTCAAATGGAAAGTTTCAATCATTCGTCAGTATCTGTGATTGTTCCAGTGATTTCTAAACTGCACAGTTATAAGATTATTTTGTAAACAACTATCAGGCCACACAACACAAATTAGGCCAACATAAATAAATATAATAATTACAATATCATAACACCGTTGAATCCCACAACAAAATGTATACGTATTTCACTGGTAAATTTGTACATAAATATATGCATTTGAATTTAACTGATAATGGTATATTCGTCAAATTCAGAAATTAAAAAAAATCAATGATCACCGATATTACAACAATTTGAAAATTGAGTTATTTGACCATACACATGTCAAGGGGAAATCTCTTGCAAAGCATTATTATATACTGTTTCATTGCATTTACTAGATAAAGGAGACTTTATGGCAAATACACCAAGTTTTTTCTAGAAAATCCACAGCATTTAATACAGAGATGTTTCTTATAAAATTTTAAACATAGATTACTCGAAATGTGCAACTGATACACTAAAATGATTACCGTTTATGCTATCATTCATAAAATATAAAAAGTTGCAAAAGATACAAAAGATACAAAAGAGACAAAAAAATCAAGCATAGAGGAAGATCAATATATACATCTAGAAATAATACAATAATACACGATACAAGCAAAACATACCAAAGAAAACGAATTACCATGTACAGACAAACCAGACAGTCCAAATTCAATATTCAATATACCGCAAAACTAATTCTGACTTGACCATTTGGTTTGCCGAAAAAGAGCCATATTGACAAACAAAAACAAGTAAGCTATACTAACAAACAAAAAAAGAAACAAATCAATTGAAACAAGGAAGTTTCACGGACAAACAGATAGTCAATAAAACCTCACAAACAAATCCAGGGATCTATACCACAACACAAACATACGGGTATTAGATCAGTCAATAATTATGATTTAAACCTTTTGACGCATTCCCTCATTAAACATAAAAAGTAATACGTAAGATCAACACCAAGGAGTAAATTTTTTTTTTCTTACTGTTCGTCAGTCATAAACACCTTGTCAATAGTATGGGTCAATTTCAGGAGTCTGGTAAAATAAATAAAATAAAGTTATTGCACTAAAAATACAATACAGTGATTGGGTATATGAGACGACGAAAGCTTTATCGTGATTAATTATTTGTAACGTACCCGATAATTTTAAAATAAAATTTTATCTTTAACAAGATATATTTCATTTTAATATTCGAGACGTTCTTACTTATACAATGTCAAGGTGTAGTTAAAAGAAATTATTACGATGCAGTTCAGTAGTATTGTATGGATTTTTCTTTATTTGAAAAATGAGACACTTATATTGACAAGAATTTTAGAAAAGGATATAGTGTTGATTCATTCATATTCACACAAAAAAATGGTGTTTAAATTGTGTCTGTTATCTTATTTTTACCATTCCACCTATTATTCTTATTTTAAGATTATATGTTTGGTCGTTAATGAAAACATGTAAATAATACAAATAGTTTGTAGTTCCTTACAATTTAAGAGATTAGATGGCTAACTATCATTTATCTAAAGCCATATACTATATAAAGAGAGGACAACCTGTTACTAATGTTTTCCCATGTATTTTTGTTTAAGGGTTTCAAGCTAGCTTTCACAGTTTAAAAGAAGTTGCAAAGAGAACCAAAGGACAAAATGTAGAAGATAACCTTGGCACTTGACATTGACATCATTTTCGAAATTATGTCACAAGAGTCTTGAAAAAAAAGACCCAATGATTTTTTGGCTAATGTTTAATGAGTTTCCCTAACATTCTGATGATTAAAATAGTGTCGAGCTATAAAACGTCACCAAATCCCTCCGGTTTAAATTCACCAAAGCGTCCACATGATATTGCGAACAATTTAGAAAAAACTATATTTTATCAGTATGTTTATTTAATAGATGAGATGCCTAAATATGGAAAAAAGCAGGGCTAAAATCAAAATTAACTGTACAATATCGTATACAAAATATCGAAGCCACATTTTTGGAAACATAAATGCAAGAATTAATTTTGATGGCAGAAACACATTAATATTCAGATCAAAATCAAGAAGATCATGAGATCATTCCATGGAATGGTTGAAAGATCTTGTTATTAGATTGAAATCAAAAGATTTTCCTCGCAACATAACATGATATTAGTTGTAGAAACATGCATTGTGTGCACTACGATTGAAACAATTAATGTATTTATAGGGTCAATTGTCACGTTATACGAGACAAGACAAGCCATACATAAAGCAAAACCATCGAGGATAAAACTGACCAACCAGATGTAATGAGAAACTATATGCAAAAACAAAACAACAAAAAAGTCACAAGTTTCAGGGAAACAGACAGACAAGACATGTCAAAATTGACGAATAAGCAACAAATGAGACACCTTAATATGAACGAAAAAACTACACCTATAAATACAAAAGATCAAATAAAGCATACAAGTCAACAATAATAACAGATATATATGAGAAAAAATGACACACATCAAATTACACTAGAGAGCTATATGGACAAACAACAGTAACAAAACGTAACTAGATGTGTTGATACAAACAAGACATGTAAAACTCGCGGAGAAGGTTGTACGGACATATAACACACCCAATATAAAAAGAAAACACTACACATATAGAAACAAAGACAGTGCTACATGATAAAAACAAAACATTTAAATAAAAACGAAAAACAGATACGGACAAAAGAGACACGGCTTAATCTACATATCTACAATTCTAAATTGACCTTTTGAAATAGAAATAACCATATTGACAAACAAAAAAAACAAAAACAAACGAAGCGACGAATCAACATGTATGATGCAATTAAATGAAACGAAGTAGCTACAAACACAAACAAATAAACTTCAAAACCTCACAAACAAATCAAGAGAAGAATACCACAACAAAAGAACACGGGTATAAGATCGATAGAAGCTTATAATCAAAACCTTTAGACGTATTCACTCATTAAACATAAAAGGTAACACGTGTGATCAAAGGCACCAAGATGCAGATCATCTCTTGTTATGCATATCAGAACTGTTCGTCAGTTATAAACACCTGGTCAATTAAATGTGTCATTTTAGGATGCTGTCAAAACTAATAAAAACATATTAGACCATTTTTACATCAGAAAAATATAAGAAACGACGAAAGCTTTATCGTGTTTAATTATTTGTAACTTACCCGATAATTCTTAAAACAGCTTCGTTTTCACAAGATATATATCACTTTATTATAAGAGACTGTTCTTACTAATACAATATCAAGGTATAGGTAAAGGAAATTATTGCATGACAAACAGCGATGCAGTTCAGTAATTCTGAATGGATTTGTATTTATTTAAAAAAAAAAATCATATGTGTATGTCAAGGATTTAAAAAAAAACATACAGTATTGATTCATTTATATGCACAAAAAATAATAGTATGACAATTATGTTTGCCGGTAATTTTCACATTTGCACTTTCACCTTAGAGATGATCTATATACTTTTACAAACTCACCATGCAATAATACTATATTACTACAAAAGAATAGTTATTCATGTCTTGCAATTTTAAGGTTCATCATAACCTTTTGTCAATATGGCATACATTTTACACGGAGTACAGACGAACCTGTGAACCTGGACAAGTTTAAAGGCATGGCAGATAATTAAATTGTAAATGCATTTTATGTTTCCAAAAAGTATAAACGATTCATTTTTTGTTTTTCCTACAGAAGGTGGAAAGATAAACTAAGTTCGGGATGAATTTGAAAAGCTCTCCCCAAAATTTAAATCAAAGTTGTGAGAGAATTGATTTAAACGGACAAAAGCTGGACAATATAGACTTCTGCAAATAATAGGTGTTCTAAACTGTGTAACTGAGTGGACCGTATTATATAACCTCGTGTGGTTGTTGGTTTTCCATTTTTTTTTCAAACTTCAAAAAAATGCACAACAAAATCCAGGTAATTTTTTTTATTTTCTGAACATAGACTACATATATCTAGGTCCTGTCATAACTTAACTTGTCATCACTGAAGAGACATGCTTTGTCGGAATGCGCATCTGGTGCAGAAAAATTGGTACCGTTAATGTTATTACAACCACTGGGTCGATGCCTCTACTGGTGGACTGTTAGTCCCCGAGGGTATCACCAGCCCAGTAGCCAGTACTTCGGTACTGGCATGAAAATACAGATTGTTTGTGTTATTAAAATTTGCTGTTACAAATTATTAAAAATTATTATAAATTAAGGAATGTATCTCCCTCATGCAAAGCTCTGATTCCTTTCACTGATTTGGCTATACTTTTTGGACCGTTTGAATTATAGCTCTTCCTCCTTTTTATAAACTTTAGATTTCAAATATTTTGGCCACGAGCATCACTGAAGAGACATGTTTTGTCAAAATGCGCATCTGGTGCAGAAAAATTGGTACCGTTAATGTTATTAAAACGTTCTTAGATGCATCAATGTGTCTGTACTCATAGTAGACTTTGTGGTGTGAACACGACCATATTTGAAAATTCCTATCGATGAGCCTTAAGAATATCTGTATTGTCGTTAATAAAATATAACACAACCCGTGAGACATTCAATTTGTATTTCTTATAAATAAACAGATTAGATGGTAACTTATCAATAACCTATAGTCATGTATTATATAAAGATTATTAATACAAGACCTGATAATCCTTTTGTTCCATATAATTTGTTGATGGAATGTGTGTGTCAAACTTTAACAGAAGGTGCAAATAGAACAAAAGGGTAAATTTTAAACATAACCTTGGCTAATATTTTCCAACTTATATGTTGAATTAAAAGACACAAACACGTTATGATAAACGTATTATGAGTTACTCTAAATTAATATGGTGACGAGCTGTAAAATGTCACCAGATTCCTTCGATTCAAATTAGCGAGAGACTACTCAGGATATACATATATTGTATGGATCCTTGAAATTCTAAAAGGTTACCAATTCAACAATGTAATAAGGTGTTTGAAAATTGTTTTATTAGTATTGATACTGATTTTGTTATCAGTAAATTAAAAGCAAACTTAATATTATTGTTATATGCATATTCCATTCAAGGCGCAGCAACCTGTCATACATGTATCTTGGCATTGCACAAGGTCAGGTTTTTCTCTGACTATTGATGACGTCTAAATCTATTGCAGTCAGAATTCTACTTCGTCAGAATTATCTCCCCATTACGCCAGTTCATTTTCACAACTGTAGAAATGGAAGCCATTGTAGGAATGACGCGCTGCCAATTTTGCTCTTGAAAACCGATAAATTTATCCACATAGCACCATCACGATCTTTATATGTCAGTTGTATTTTAAAGGACAAATGTATAAACTAGCTAATGAGCATCAATTTAATGTTAATGATCTTGTCTGCATTGATTTAACTTTAAACTATTGGCTGATCGGTTGTCAGGTAGAATTTTCAAAAATTCATAAACATTTAAAAAAAAATTATTAAATATTTCATGGAAGGGAAGATTAGTATATTTTAGTGATTGAAGACGCTTTGTACAATTTTAAGACAAAATATTTAACTCAAACACGCCCTAACATAAAAAGGTGCACTCAATTTTCTCTTTTCGATACGATTGTTACTCATTTTTTGGATTTTTTTCTTGAGTCACATAATGGAAGGGCAAACACAAAAATTACTGAACTTATAGATTGATATGTTCTCCTTCCGTGATATTATTTCTTTTTAAATAGGGGGTTATGCATTTTCGTCATCCAACTTGATAGATACCCATGTCTTCGACTTGATATCGAGTTGTTCTGCTTAACTGTGTAATAGATAAATTGAAAACTTATGCAAATGGTGTTTTTAAAATAAAACACTTCGTAATTGAGAACAAATTGTCATTTTATTTGTTTCTATTAAGTTTTAAAATTTTTGTTACCATAGTAAACATGACAATAAGCATTTTTCGCCTTCTCTAACAAAGAGCTTCGATTCTTTTGTTCTATTTCAACCAGGTTTCCGCCTGTATTTGATGTTGGATGTGTACTGATTAATATTTGTTATTTTATTTGGACTAGCTGTCGGTAACCGTGGTTACTCACAAATCTGTACTTGTCTTTTTGTTGTCGGGATGTATAAGTACCCTACCCACGTCCACTCTTGGTTTTTGTGGGATGCATTTTGATTTGCGTTTATCTGAAGAGTTTTTGAATTCTTATGCATATCGATATAAGACAATGTGGCTTGAGTGCCAATGAGACAACTCTCAATCCAAGTCACAATGTGTACAAGTAAACTATTATCGACCAAAGTACAGCCTTCAACACGAAGCCTTGGCTCACACCGAATATCAAGCTATAAAGGGCACAAAAATGACTAATGTAAAACAACAAAACATGCAAAATATATCAAGAAAGGGATACAGACAAACGAAGAAAACTGTAACCAATGAAAATGATATAAGGCTTAAAAAGACAAACTATTATCAAAAAAAAAATATAGACAAATGAGACTAACCGATATTTGTTCAGATAACTTACACCATTTGCAGTTCTCAATAGTACATTTGACATATATTCTAAAGAAATGATGAAGAACGTCTTCATAGAACGAAATCTTTATCTAAAACTACATGTAGGAATACAATAACGTCGCTAAGTAGCGACGTCGAATATACAGTTACGTAATTACCGCGGTAAACGACGTTAAGACGTTTACCAATTAAACGAAAATGTCTATAATAAAAGAATGTAAAAGTATTTTACAACATTCTGGGGGCCTCAAAATGAGTTTACTGTTCATATTTCAAGAGGGACTAGTTTAACTATTGGCCGTGTAGTAATCAGTCCACTTGATGTACGAATCTTTGCAGCACGAACAAGTCCATCTAGTCCTGTAATAACATCTTCTATTACACCTAATTTCCACATTGTTCTTGGTGAATTGTCCATAATCAATACAACAGAACCAATTTTCACATGTGTATGAATTTTTCCTGTCACATGGTGAAACTCTCTCAGTCCGGTGAGATATTCGGATCTCCATCGATTAGTGAAATGTTCTATTAAAGTTATTTTCCGTTGTACTAGTTTATTAGCTTCTTCGTGTGTCTTCTTATTGTCCTCTGTATGTATATAATTGTCTGTAGATAGTCTTCTCCCGTGCAATAAGTGTGACGGCGTCAACGGCTGTGGGTCTCGGATATCCTGTGAAATGTACGTTATCGGGCGATCATTCATAACACTTTCAATCTCCGTAATAACTGTTCGTAAACTATCCGCATTAACTTGGGATCTTCCCAGAACTTTTTTCAGCGTTGTCTTGGTTATTCCGACCAGTCTCTCCCACCATCCACCATACCACGGTGCTGCTCTTGGGATGAACTTCCAGTTGATTTGTATGTTTAGCTCTCGAGGAATTTGGCTTGCCGCTGAAACAAATGTTGGGGCGTTATCTGAATACACTGTACTAGGGTGTCCTTTCCTACTGACGAAGCGTCTAAATGCTAACATGAAAGCGTTAAGTGTCATATCTGGAACGAGTTCTAAATGTACAGCTCGAACACATGCACACGTAAATAAACAAATGTACATCTTTTTCAAAATTCCGGTTTCCTTAACATAAAGCGGTCCGGCAAAATCCACACCTGTTGTTGTAAACGGAATCGTATCCGTCACTCTATCTTTAGGAAGTGGGGGTGAATCTTGCTGCATAAACGATTTTCCCATGACTTTACGACATTGTATGCATTTCTGTATTATATTGTTCACGCACTGACGAATAGACGGTATCCAATACGACTGTCGGATTTGAGTAACTGTTTGTCCAGATCCTGAATGTAACATTTTCAAGTGTGCATCCAGTATAATAAGATCAGTAAACTTATGTTTCTTTGGCAAAAGTATTGGAAACTTTGTACAGCTATCCAAAGAGGAATTGTGTATGCGCCCACCGCATCTTATGATACTTTCATCGTCAATGAATAGGCGTAGTTGTTTCAATAAAGGCAATTCCTTGCTTCCTAAATTATTCGAAATTTTCTCCTTTTCGTCCATGAATCGTTCGTTTTGTACGTCCTTAATCCACAGGTGTACTGCATATTGAATTTCTTCGTTAGTAATGTTTTCTTGTGTGTGTATATGTTTTCTTCTAAGCTGGTATGGTTTGCTGTCTCTGCAATTTCTCACAAATTTTAAAACATAACTTGTAACTCGCAATAATTTCTTCAATGAAGAAAACCTAGATAATTTGATAATTTCTGAAATTCCGGACATTGATGTAGAACCTAATGTCTCTGTGTTATCGATGTCACATGCTGTCATCAAAAGGGTGGTCTCCTGTTTCGGCTGTTGTGTCCATGTAGGCCAACGATTTTCATCTGAGATCCAAGATGGACCATGCATCCATAATTTTGATTCTTTGAACTGTGTTGCTGATATACCACGAGTCTGCAGATCGGCTGGGTTCGATTCAGTTGGCACGTATTTCCATTCGCTGTTACGTGTTGATTGTTTAATCTCCTTTGTACGGTTATTTACGAATTTGCCGAATGATTTTGAAGAAGCTATCCAATGAAGAACGATTTGACTATCACTCCATAACACGGTGCGCTCTATTTCTAAGTTATCTGTTAACTGCCTTGCTATACGGACTCCAATGACGGCGGCCATTAACTCTAGTTTTGGTAACGTAATTCCTTTAAGTGGCGCAATACGGTTTTTAGCAATGACTAAAGAAGACAAGTTTCCGTTACATAAATATGCGGTAGCTCCATACGCTCTCTGACTAGCATCTACAAAAATATGTAATATCACTCCTCCGTTGTCTTTTCCTGTGAAATAATGACGTGAAATCTGTGTGTTTGAAGTAACATCCTGAATGTCATCTCTGATTTCAATCAATGTTTTAATTAAGTTGCTAGGCAACACTTCGTCCCAGTTATAATTATCTTTCCATAGATTTTGTATCAAAAGCTTTGCCCTCATAGTAACTAGTCCGAGAATTCCGAGAGGGTCATAAATTGACGAAGATTGTCGTAATATTTCTCGCTTTGTTATTTTTGAATTGTCAATCTGATTGTTCTTCTGTTGAGCAAATGTAAGGATGTCCGACTTCGAATTCCAACGCATACCTAGAATTTTAGTTTCGGTGTCCAAATCTAATATGTTTTCGTGAGCTGCCATATCGCTGAGTTTCTGACTGTTTGATTTCCATGTTCTGAGATTGAAACCGCCGCTACTTAAAAGTTGTCTCGAGTTGTTATACAATTTCAATGCAGCCTCTTCTGTACCTACACTTGTCAACACGTTGTCGACATACAAATCTCGTTCAAGTATTTTAGATGTAGTACTTGGGTGGATCGATAAATGCTTTAGTAAAGTTGCATTTAAGATAAAAGGTGAGCAAGTAGCACCGAATAAAATTACCTTAAATCTGTATGTAGTTAGTTCGCTATAAGGGTTGCTAGGATCACTCAGCCAGAAAAATCGTGTCGCATCTCGGTCCTTCTCGTCGAGTCCAATTTGCAGAAAGGCCTTTTCAATGTCAGTAGTAATGGCGTATCTTTCGAAACGGAATCTTGATAAAATATCAGTAAGTTTATTCAACTGTGGAGGCAATGAAGATAAACAGTCATTCAAGCTAGGTGAATCCGAATTTTGTCGACAACTACAGTCGTAAACTATGCGTATAGGAGTGGTTAGCGAATCTTTTTTCACTGGGTGGTGTGGTATGTAATGGATACGGCTTGTAGTATTGTTTTCCGATGTCTTAATTTTCTCAATAAATCCTCTTTCTTCTTGTTCTTTTATGATTTCTCCATACAGTTTTAACAATTCGGGTTCTTTGGCGAGACGATTTATAACACTAAAAGTTCTTTTCCGGGCTATCATTTCGTTGCTAGGCAACTCTGGGTGTTCAGGTTTCCATGGGAATTTTGCAATATACTTGTTCCCTTCGAGATAGATACTAGATTCTTGGTAACTGATCATTTCGTCTTGTGCAGATTTTTTGGTTATTTCATAGTTGTCTTCTGTTCCACTGGACTCAATTTCCCAAAACTTGTGTATTTCACATTCTTCATGCCTGTGTGGAGTTAAAATATTCAAGATGGATGAAGATGACGGAGTGTTATTTGGTGAATTCTGATATATAGGTCCAGATAAAAGGTACCCGACTTTTGATTTCACTGCGGTTGGTCCAGGTCCCCGAATGACTTTGTCCTCTACAATATCCCAAAAGTAATCAGCCCCGATTAAGATAGAAACTTCAAAGTCCTCGTCACGTGATACCGGGTGTGCTAATTTGAATCCATTTAAGTACGGAAAATGTGACTGATTTCTTGAGTATGTTTGTATAGGGTGAGCAATCTTTGGAACGATAAGTACATTAATTGGTATTAATTCTTTAGTCTCGGCTCGTAAATAAACAGTAGCCACTTGAAGATGTCTTACCTTCGTATTTGTTTCACCGAATCCGGAAACTGTTATAACTTCATTTCTCACGGGTTTCAAGTTTAATTTATCTGCCATATCCTTGGTAATAAAACTGCGCTGTGCACCTTCGTCAAATAGGATGTTTGCTTGACTTGAATGGTTTTCGTTGGACGATACTGTAGATATGGCGGTTTTTAAAAGTACTTGAGCTCTTATTGATGTCGCTAATGCTACTGTGTGATTGCTGTCTGGTTTTACTATTTTACAATTATCCATTTCTGTTTTTGCTTTGTCTTGCGTATGCTGCTCATTTAAGTTGCAAATACTCGTGTGGTGTCGTTTACTGCAATTTTTACAGGTTTTCTTGGATTTGCAGTGTGCAATTCTGTGACTTCCTAAACAATTAAAGCATAATTGTTTCTCCTTAATTGTGCGCTTTCTGTCATCAAGATTTTTAACTTTCATGCATGCAGATGGAGCGTGAATGTCGTTACAATAAATACAGGGTTTGCTGGTTAAATTTCTGTTTTTTGAATCGTAATTTCGATTTGTACTCGCTATAAATGCCGACGTAGGTGTATATTCTGATTCTGATTCGTAACAATTTACTGACTGACCTGCTTCTTGGATTGTAATTTCATGCTGGATTGCGTCACGTAGCAACTGTAAATTCCATCTGTCATTTCCGTGAACGCGTACCATATTTTGTCGGATGTTTCCGGGAATTTTATTTAAGATAATTGGTACTAGAAGGCTCCCGTACGATTCATGTGTTTGTCCCATTCCCTCAAGACCTCGAATGTAATTCTCCATACTGTCGTAAAAGTTCTTTAACTCTCTAATATTCGCGGATGGACTGGGTAAACTAATAAGGCTTTGCATATAGGCATTCACAATTTTGTGAGGTTGACCAAATCTCTGTTTCAATACATTTAGGGCTTGAGCGTAATTTGTGTTTGTAATTTGTAATCCTGAAATGCACTGGCTTGCTTCTCCGTACAACTGAGACCTTAAATAATTAAATTTCTGAACGTCGTTTAAGGACAAATTTTCATGAACTGCTGCACAAAAGGAATCCCAAAATGGCTGCCATTCTAGTATATTTCCTCCGAACGTGGGTAGGGTAAGCTTTGGTAATTTATGGTACATACTAGAGTTTGAAAATGTAGAATTATTTGCTGGCGTGAAACTTACTGGAGTCGGGTTCATTTGGTTGTTTGAAAGTGTAAATTCTGTGGCGTGCGGGTTTAATTGTTGTTGTTTCATAGATGTTGTGTTATCTGCTTCCCGGATTACTTTTGCTAATTTCGTTAAAGTAATTTGAATATCAAATTCATACCTGTCGGCTTCTTCTATCTCTTCTTGAATATCCTCTTCCGAAATTTCTTCCACAATTTTGTCGTTGAGTTCCGAGATAACTGTTTCCTTTTTCCGTATCATTTCCCTGATTGAAATTATTTCATTGACATCGTATTCCTTCAATAACTCCTCCACATTTCCGCTCACTCGCTTCAGTAGTTTCGTGACTGCACCACGATGTCCAGCTCTAATAGCTTTGAGTTTAGAACTCATCGTTCTTTTTGTCACGGCACCAATTTGACATATATTCTAAAGAAATGATGAAGAACGTCTTCATAGAACGAAATCTTTATCTAAAACTACATGTAGGAATACAATAACGTCGCTAAGTAGCGACGTCGAATATACAGTTACGTAATTACCGCGGTAAACGACGTTAAGACGTTTACCAATTAAACGAAAATGTCTATAATAAAAGAATGTAAAAGTATTTTACAACAGTACACTTTTGCATTTTACTTGCCATTATAGGTTTGAAGTGCTTACTGCACAGCTTTTAGTTCTTATCAATTGAAATTGCTTCCGTTAGTATAACTTGCCACCTCTACTCTGACGAAAAGACAAAGCCTTTCGTTCAACTTATGCGAAATTTTAATATTTTATATATTTTAAATTTATGTAGACACAATCCAATAATTTCCAATGTCTATGCCGGGAATCGTACTCAAGACTTTAAGCACATAATGACACGATTCATACTCCGACACAAGGACGACTTGATACCAACTCAATGATACTTAAACATGTATCCGGGTCTAATGATAAGTAAAATCGCTAAAATACTGAGTTCAGAGGAAAATTCAAAACGGAAAGTCCCTTATCAAATGGCAAAATCAGAAGCCCAAACACATCAAACGAAAAGATAACAAAAATTTGTACTAGTATATTGTAATTATTGTACGGCATTCTGAACTAGATGCTATGGAACGTAAATGTTGTTTCGTACAGTATATAAGGAAGAGCACTCGGTGTGTCAATGTAAATTCACCTCCGGCTATTGACATGATATCAAATTGACACCACGTATCTAAATCTACAAATCCCATTTGTTTTATAGAAAAGGCTCTGTTTAATCAATTCAGCAAGGGCAACAGTAGTGTAAAGCGTAGAAAAATCAAAGGTTGCTATTGCTACATATTTCAGAGATTGTCATATGAGATTTACCAGTAGATCTTTAAAATCTAAATAACAAATATTCTTGACCATGGCAAGAGAACATGAGTAGTTTTAGGAACAAAATACAGGAAATAGTTGTGTACAAATGTGAGGGGGAAAACATGCGCAGTATCTGCTAAAAATTAAACAAATATAATACTTATTCTCATAAATTATCTTGGGCACACCTAGTCTAAATAATTATGATTACGCGTCAAAGTAAACAAATTAAAATGGCCACGTCCGGAATATTATTTAGTGTTGGTTTTACTAACGATTTAGAACATTTTAAAATTGTATGGTACAATCGTGATTTTAAAGTAAACAAAACAGTCTACTGACCTTCTTTTTGGGTCTGGTATCAGTTTACATACAATCTTCGATTTGATTCACGAACTGCTACTTTTTGTCGGTTTATAACAATTTTCCACTTTCGTTTCATTAAAGGAAGAAAGATAACTCTAGATGTTTCAAGGTTTCAAATGGACTGCACTGTTGGGGTAAATTCAGTAAATAAATATACGTCATCAGGGAACGCCCATTTGGGGGAGAGCTTTCTGTCTAAAAGTGAAGTCATGTGCTCTTCTGATTGGTAGATAATGTTTGTAATAAATATTTTATGGTAGATGGATCAAAACTAGAGTTGAAAAAATAAAATAAATAAATGCTGAATGTACTATTTTCCCCCCTACAGGGTTGAAAAGTAATGGGGGTCAGTACAGGAATTCAGTGCGAATCTACATTGTTTGTAAACAAGGCCATGTGGATGCCCAAAAATGCCGCATGACCCTATGTTTTTATTGTTGCAAAAGATAGGGCTACATTTGTACTTTCATGCATGATATATGAAAGTTTTTAATTTCTAAAGGTAAATCAGGTATAAATTTATTTCCACACATAGATTAGCATTAAAGTCAATGGGAGATTTTTTACTGAATTTACCCCTGTTGTCATGTGTATATGTTGTGATTTCTTTTTACGGGGCTTTATCAATTTTATGGTTATTTTTATAAATTTACTCTTCGCAAAAGTATGAATTATTCGAAATACCAAGGATTAACTTATCCAAGGCATATACTACATGAGTCGTATTTTGCACAACTTTTCGGCATTTTTAGGTCCTCAATGCTCTACAGCTTTGTACTTGATTTGGCTTTTTAAATATTTTGATTTGAGCGTATTTGATGAGTTTTATGTAGACGGAACGCGCGTCTAGTATCAAATTATAAGCATAGTATTAAGATCGTCAAATATGACAGTTATATATCAACATCATTATTCGACTGAAAATAGAAAATCTTTTTTTTAATTTTTGAAATGAAAGGGTTAAACATGTTTCAGTCGAACAAATGTTGCTCCTTGATTGTTTTAAGAAAAATGCAAGAATACGTTTTTATATAATTGAAAGTCTGACAAGAAAGAATAGGCAAAACGGAATAAAAAGCACAACTGCATAAAATAGAATCCAGAAATGAAGACCCTGCTCATACTTCATAAAGGGTCTCATTGGGGGGTTCTGATCCCGGATCCCGCTAACTGTTATGTCAGATTCCCGTATCCGCTTACAATATACATGTACGTAAGCAGTTCTCAGTTTTTTTTGGTAAATTCCTGTGTCCCGCTAGACTTCATTTACCGTTTTCACGGCACAATAATTTGACTTTCACATGTCACGCTTACAAAAAATCGTCAATCACGCGTCACACGACCCACTTGATAACTAGGTCATCAATTTGCTATATGCATGCAAGACGATACTAACGAATATTTATGTTCATTCGCCGTAATTTGTTCTGTCTGTGTAATGGCAGCAAAAACAATCCAATATTTTTTAAAAACATGTTGTTTTATATGAATTATGCATCAAAAACATTACAAGTGACCAAGTCTTATATTAATCCACTCTAATTTATTCAATACCACAAGTGACGTAAAGTAATCGTTTTGAAAACATATGGTTCTATGAAATTATATGTATTAGAATTATCACAAAAGAGAGGCGAAAGATACCAAAGGGACATTCAAACTCATAAGTCGAAATTAAACTGACAAGGCAATGGCTAAATATGAGCAATGAACAACAGACAACTATAAAACACAAAACACAACATGTCATGTGAAGAAAACTTATGTTTATTCACTGTAATTTGTTCGGTCTCGCCAGTGGTATTGAAATCCGATATTTTTTTCAAAAACATGTGTTTTTTTTCAAATATGTACTGAAAATAAAGAGTGACAAATTCTTCTGTCCATCAACTGTAATATGTTCCTTTTAGACAGTGGTACTGGTCGTGTTGTTCTTGGCAATTAAACTGTGATGCGTCAATAACGATATTTAAGTGCATCGTAATCCATAGTTCAAAATAAAACACGCAAATGTTAACGGAGAACTGATAATTTTGAGATGATCTTGATTGATTTTCTCAAGGAAAAGAGGGTGTGATCGGTAAATGTATTTATAGTTATATATATTCCCTGCTGGTATCTCGCCTCATTTTTTGAATAATCTAAGAATAATCTAAGAAGTTGTAAGTTAATAATAAAATTGATTAACTTCATGTTATATCAGTATTTTTATCAACTTGTTGTAGAATGTTTGATTTAGTTAACAACGTATGAAATATATCATATGGTAATGATATACATCGATAGGTCTGTGAAATACCAAATGGGAAGCAAAAACCGTTAAACGTAATAAATTAGCATCGGGGATTAACAAACTATTCATGCAAATGTTTATTCATCTTGTTGTAAGTCTGGCATTTTTTAGGAGTTTTTACAGCCGTTGTTATTGTTAGTGGACGTTTTGTCTACGAATGTTTTACTAGCCCCGTAAGTGAGTTTAGTTATTCAGGTTTTCTGTTTAATCATACAGCTCTTTAGACAGCGGCAAGAGACACCTTGACCAAAACCCAAATTAAAAGTACAAACGTCATGCCGTGTCCAGATAACGTCATCATCAATAATATATGGCTTAATAAAGGCAACAGTGGTATACCACTGTTCAAAACTCGTAAATCTATGGACAAAAACAAAATTGGGGTATTAAACTAAAACGGAGGGAAACGGATTAAATATAAGAGGAGAACAACGACATTAAATGTAACATACACAGAAACGGACTAAGCATTAGACAAAATCCGATGAGAATAACAAATATAACATCAAAACCAAATACATGAATTTGGGATAGAAAAGTACCGTGTCACGTCTTATATTAATGTGAATTTACACTCAAATATAAGAGAAAACAAACGACACAACGGAAACACAACGTTAAAATGTTACACACACAGAAACGAACTATAATATAACAATGGCCATTTTCCTGACTTGGTACAGGACATTTTTAAAGATAAAAATGGTGGGTTGAACCTGGTTTTGTGGCATGCCAAACCTCGCACTTTAACGGCAATGTTAAATATAACATTGAAATGACAACATAATATTACAGGACTACAATACAAATAAATAGGAGAACGTATTAGACAAAGAAACACATGATTAAAAGATAACAAAAGGCATCAGGTTTAAAATTCAATACGCCAAAAACGCGCCTCGTCCACACAAGACTCACCAGTGACGCCCAGATATAAATGATCGAAAGTGAAAAAAAGTACAAAGTTGTACAGCACTGAAGATCAAAAGTGTCAAATGCGGCTATGTTTTTATGCTTGGGTTAAGAACATCCTTATTATTTAGAACAATTTATGCTATGCAAACAGTAAATTTTATCAAATGAATATAAAAGATATACATAAAGTATTAACTAATTACAGAAAACAAAACCCGAATACATAATGCAAAGACCAACACAGAAAAATATACACACCCGACTTAGTCCAGGCCTCAACGCAAAAAATCATAAAAATGACGTCACATACGAAGTGGTGAAAAGGCACAAAAATTACGTCACATTTGAATTTCGGAAACATCACAAAAACGTAACATTTGAAAAACTGTATCTCAAAAGTAAGATAGAATTAGGATTTTTTTAAGATTATAATAGAACTAAATACTGATTTTACATTTAAACACAATGCACATTGCAATACTTATTAATAGCAATTAACTATAATATATATATATATGTCCAGTTTGTTTTGAATCCAACTTCAAACGTACATTATCGTAGATTACGTTGAACAAAATCAAATCTAATAAATGAAGGAGGTGATTAATTTTCATTACCATAACCCATGAATAATAATAGAAAAGACGTCAACAAATTTGACAAAATCCGACGAGAACCACAAATACAACATCAAACTAAACACATGAATTTGGGGTAGACAAGTACCGTAACACGTCTTATAGTGATGCGAATTCACACTCAGCAAAACAGTCACAATCGGGAATAAGTCACGTTCGGTAATTAAAAGATAAGACGACATAATAACAAACCACAATCTACCATGTGGTAAAAATGTCTTTAGCTAGTTTGATCAAAGACACATCGTATGGATCAACTAATTCGTGATGGTGTCCATAAAATTTACGGAGTGTCAATTTTAATCTGTCCTTCTCATAACTTTGTTGAAGCAGTTTCTGTGTAAGGAGCACACTCCTGTATATGAAGTCCGTATAGTGTGAACAAGCACGAGAATAACGTATCAATTGTGATATGTAAACACCATACGAAGGGACAGAGGGTATGTTACTGCTGACAAATGGGAAATTGATAATTGGGCAGTTGAAATCGTCCCGTTTATCATAGATTTTCGTGTGAAGTCGTCCATCTGCGTCAATCTTGAGGAAAAGATCAAGGTATGAAGCAGTCCTTCTAGTATCAGTAGTATCCTTAATTTCATGTTCGCTGGGATATATGAGATGTAAGTAATGGCTGAAATATGGGTTATTCAATGATAGAATATCACCATTATATTGGAAAGTAAAAGTAAAGAATTTCGCAAGGTGCTTTTTCTTTTTGTCTTTTAGAAGGTTCTAAATGAATTCTACTTCATACGAGTACAAAAACAAATCGGCCAGCAAGGGTGCACAATTAGTACCCATTGGAATACTGACTGTCTGTTTAAATATAAATCCTCCAAACTCAACAAATATATTGTCGATCAAAAAGTCCAGCATTTTGATAATATCATCTTCAGTATATTTTTTGGAGGATTCAGTGTGATTCATCACAAAATATGAATTACTGTAACCCAAAACAAGAAATTTGTATCTATGATTCCCATTTTTATAAAAAAAAAAAAAAAAAAAAAAAAAAAGCTCTGTTTTATGAGATGGTGAAGTCGATCTTTCAACTGATCATGAGGAATAGTAGTGAATAGCGTAGAAAAATCTGGCCTAATATGACCGTTGTTTTGTTTCTATGTATGTTGTAGTTTGTTTTATTGCACTTCAGTGTTCCTGTTGTTTTCCTCTTATAGCTGATATGTTTCCCTCGGTTTAGGTTTCAGAGCCGGACTTGTTTTCGCTTTATCGATTAACTAGTTTTGAACAGCGGTATACTAATATTGCCTTTATTTCACAATAGGACGAGCATACGATCAGACAAGGATTGGTACATTTCATACATATCGCTTCAACTTGTAACTCAGTAAACAATTAGGGCAATTGTGGTATTATTTGAATGCCTAAGGACTCGTGGATCACTGTTAAAGAATTGTTGAAGGTTTATTTTGAATAATTAGAAAATAACAGAAATTCTTATAAAGCATATTTCGCCTGGTGTTAAGATCAGAATTTCCTGTTATCGTATTTTCCAATTTCCAGGAAGCAGTGCGCTCTTCAATGTAATGATCTTTTAACTTTTTGTTGCATCACATAAGACATAATATCAAATAATATATATAGTATTGACATTAATATCTATGAATGCTTCAATTTGTAGAATTGAACATATAAAGCAATTAGTTTTAATCAGTTTAATTGAAATCTGGACCTGGCATGTCAGTTTACTGCTAGTAGTCTGTTGTTATTTATGTATTATTGTCATTTTGTTTAGTTTCTTTTGTTACATCTTCTGACATCAGACTCGGACTTCTCTTGAACTGAGTTTTAATGTGCGTATTGTTATGCGTTTACTTTTCTACATTGGCTAGAGGTATAGGGGGTTGAGATCTTATAAACATGTTTAACCCCGCCGCATTTTTGCGCCTGTCCTAAGTCAGGAGCCTCTGGCCTTTGTTAGTCTTGTATTATTTTTAATTTTAGATTTATTGTGTATAATTTGGAGTTTAGTATGGCGTTCATTATTACTGAACTAGTATAATATATATTTGTTTAAGAACGCGGTCGGGTGCGGGAATTTCTCGCTGCATTGAAGACCTATTGGTGATATTCTGCTGTCATCTGTTTTATGGTCGGGTTGTTGTCTCTTTGACACATTCCCAAATTCCATTCGCAATTTTATTTTTTACAGAGTTTGTCTTTAATGCCGTGTGGAGACAATAGAGTGCCTCCCCGTGCTTAAGGTTTATGCTCTTATAATATACTAGATTATGGAGTGTGAGTCCGAGCTAGAACTTCTCTAGTTAGTTACTTTTAAAATAATCAGCCCCATTCTACTATTAAGTCAGACGTCAGTCGCTACCCTGATATACCCTATATTTTGTTTTATTTTTCGGGTAATTAATATGGGTATCGTTTGACATCTTTAATATCAATAATGTTGTCATTTTTATAAATTTCCTGTATACAAACTTTGAATTGTTCGAAAAACTAAGGATTTTCTTATCCCAGGCATAGATTACCTTAGCTGAATTTGGCACAACTTTTTGGAGTTTTGGATCCTCAATGCTCCTCAACTTTGTACTTGTTTGGCTTTATAAATATGTTGATATGACTGAGCGTCATTAAGACGAAACGCGCGTCTGGCGTACTAAATTATAATCCTGGTACCTTTGATAACTATTTACACCACTGGGTCGATGCCACTGCTGGTAGACGTTTCGTCCCCGAGGGTATCACCAGCCCAGTAGTCACGATTCGACATGAATATCATTAATGTGGTCATTTTTATAAATTGTCTGTTTACAAAACTTTGAATTGTTCGAAAAACTAAGGATTTTCTTATCCCAGGCATAGATTACCTTAGCTGTATTTGGCACAATTTTTGGAATTTTGGATCCTCAATGCTCTTCAACTTTGTACTTGTTTGGCTTTCTACATATTTTGATATGAGCGTCACTGATGATTCTTATGTAGACGAAACGCGTGTCTGGCGTACTAAATTATAATCCTGGTACCTTTGATAACTACTTCAGCCGAACATATTGATCATTTTAACATAACTTAATTTATTGTATGTTGGTTCATATTCTTGACGCCAGTCTTTGCTCCTTTCTAATCAAATCCACAACCAATAAACAAATATAAAGCTTAGAAATGGAATATATTAAATACTAAACTCGTTCAAAGGGTATCTACACGTCTCAATCTTCAAAATCGCTAATCTAAAATTACTACCATCGCTAACATTTTTAACAATAAAAATCGTGGTTACCCTTCTATTTATAAGTGTCATGCCAAAAAATGACTTACATGTTCCCGTCTTTTTACTAACAATACGGAAAGGTCCACGTTTAATGGTCGCACTTTTTCTTTAAATTATGAAACTGATATAACTTGAAAAACAAACAGTATTATTTATTTACTCACATGAAACAAACCGGGATGTGGTATTCAGTACGTAGGTGAAACTGGACGATATTTATCTAAACGCACGCAAGAACAGACCCAATAAATTCAAAAGTATCATTTATCAACACCTTAAAAAGCACAATCATCCTATTAAATATTTAACAGTTCAACCTTTAGAAGTAGTAAAAAAGCAGGCTGACGAATCTCATTTAATGTTTGTACGATCACGGAAAATAATTGAATTGAATTGGATTAAAAAATTACAGACAGTCTACCCTCTCGGTCTTAATGATAATATCATTGAAATTGTTAATAAATTAAGAACCAGTTCTGTTAACATTTTGGATATAGTTTCTCAAACTGTTCGTAAAAAACGTTCTCATGGTCGTAGAAAAAATCGCAATCAAAGAAAATTTCGGACCAATCATACCACAATATTTTAAACCTAATCTCTATTTCAAAAAACAACGGCAGACATTTTCTGTTAACAAAGCTCTGTTCACTAACGGTTAATAAGTTAAATAAAATTTTAGAGGATTGCAACATAATTTCATATAACACTTCTAAGTATGAAATCGTTCAAATTATAATGGAATATTGTTATTCTAAACTGTTTCCCAAAACTGATCGCCCTGAAGATACTTAAAAACATTTTATCAAAATAAAGTATGTCAATAAAGTTTTTGATTTTGTAAATATTGCCAGTATTTTTAACGACCATTCTGTTAAAGAACAAATTCCTGGATATTTTGATAATACTGAGTTCCCTCTTATTTGTTATATTTACAAGAAATCTACCAGGAAATATGTGTTTAATTATGGCCAATTGTGTAAAGATGTTAATATCAGTGAAAATATACCTACTTCATGTAATTGCAGTAATTCCGAATATATTTATGGACCCATTTCCCATGTTATAACAGGAGATCTTAACATCGTTCAAGACCGAGAGTTAAAATCATTCCTCAGTAAAGGACCTTAAAATCGTCCCCCGTCAATTATTAATTGGAATGAGTGTCGTAATATCATCCACGACTCACTCCGTACTTACTGTTTGAATAGGATAAAACGGGAAAAGCTGACAAAAAATCTTTGGACTCTTATTTTAATTCAGTAATGAACATAGTTGATATACGTATTCAACATTTTACTCTGAACAACAACCACAATAAACCTATTTCTCGTATCAAACATAAACTAAAAGAACTAGCCAAGGAATTTGTTTTTGTCCCGGCTGATAAAGCTGCTAATAATATTATTATTGTTTGTCGTAAATTTTGCATTGAGGTTCTGAAAAAAAATATCACCAATTCACCAACTGTTAACTGACTACATTTTCAGAAAACGACATCTGTAACAAACATAAACTTTTAGCTACCTCTTTACAAGCAGAACCAATTACAATGAAAGTCTCATCTATGTATTGGCTTCCGGCGCTACACAAAATACATTACAAATATATATTTATTCCGTCTTCAAGCCATTGTTCCACTACTAAATTGTCTATTTTTCTTACCAGTACACTTGGTACAATCAAAAACCTGATAATAAATTGTTCAAATAAGGCCTTTGAAAATAATGGAATTAATTACTTTTGGAGTGTCAAAATCTCGTTGGACGTTGCATGCTTATATGGGTGATTTTGAATCGGTTCAAAGTTTTGATTTTCTACCCTATATACCACATTGCCTCACATTCTCATTAAGAAAAAATTCCCACACCTAATTAAATGGGCATTTCAAAAGTCAGAATGTGAATACAGTGGGATTTCCAGTGACACTAGAACAATAGAAAAATCACTCTTCTTATGAAAGAGATAGAAACGGTAGAAAAAAAGGAGAGACAATCTACGCATAAAAACCGATATGCATAGGGATGAATATCTCTTAAAACACAAAACTATTATATAACTTTTATACAACCATTATAAATAAAGTATATGCTAAAGCTAAATTTGTTAATATGTGAATTTTTAATTGCCAAACATGCTGTTAATTGAACAATCTATTGTTCAACATAGGGGTGTGTAAAAAACTGCCAGATTTGACTGCATATTTTTCTTTTTTTTTTTTAAATATATATCAAACCTTAATAATGCAGCTTTCTGAGTATCCAATTTTTAACGTGTTCCGAATTGTAGTTTCTTCACAAGAATTTTTCAAAGTTGGGTCATTTTGTCTATATGAATGTCGGTAAATTCGTATGATCGAGCACACCGACAAGTGTATCGTTGGGACAACTCGATATAATGTAATCAATATACGTGACAAATAACCTAATGTGAAGTTTATTAAAATCATCATAACATAATTGATCAACACATTATATTTGAAAAACATGAGTCCTATAATATAAGACTTTAAAGGTTCATATCATTTACATTCAACGTTTGTATTGGATTTTTTTTTTTTACTACAATGTAACCTCGAGGTTAAACGTTGGTAGTAAAAAAAAATCCCAGAAAAATGTTGATTGATATTGTAAATGATATGAACCTTTGAATTCTTATAATATCGGAATAGAAGATATGTGATCCGAATTAACCATGCACGTGTATTGAAGAAGACTTTGCACTTTTATGGAGTACAGGGGGTAAGGTGTCTTTCTTAAACAATATTATGATCCCAAATTTGAGGAATTTTGTTGGCAATACTTTTAAAGAAACACTACATATAGGAAAGTATATGTTAAATCTCAATGTATTATTATTATGAAAAAACCTTCCCCCTCCCCCGATTTAGCATGTAATGGTTGAAACCTAAGGTGATTCGCACTAACTGCATAAAAGGGGGGCCCGCTTCAGTCTCGCGTCAGTGATTTAGTATATACTAGTGATAAACAAAATATTGTCTCATACTGAAAGGGGCGGCCGAGCAACCTGCACAGCCAAGCTTGTCTTGCATAACAGCCAAGATTTACAAAACATTTCCAACAAAAACCTTCAGTTGGGCAATCTGACTGGAATGTAATTATCGCTACTGATAAATAATGCAACACCAATGACACATTTAAGTTTTAGAAAGATTTTATTCACAAAAAATGTTTCTCATTGATGTACATTTCTATGCTCTTGTCTTTTCGGAGTTTAAATTGGCAATTAAATTGTTCCACGAAAGAGTCTAGCTCCACATTCCTATGCATATGATTGTCACATGTACGTGAAAATCATTCCATAAAACATCCGTTTGATATCCTTTCAATGCCAGACACTGTATGTACATAGTGTGGAAAATCTGGCTAAACTTGTGCTGGATCACCAGTCGTTATTGATGTTAAGTAATTAGTTTAACGAGCCATCCGGAACTGTTAGATTTTATGACAGTCTTCCTTCCATATAGAACATCACTGCAAAATAATTTGAACATTCAATTAGGTGATTATAATATTATTTGGCAATCCAAAGAGAACCTGAAAATATTAGACCAACGTACGTTTGAACAGAGATGCTAACCCCCCTCCCCCCCCAAAAAAAAAAACCAGCCATTTTACTTTACAATCAAATTAAAAAAGTAGTTAGTTGCATGTCCCATCATCCTTTGGTTGTAGACCACAGATAAATATAATCTAAATTTCGTAGCATTTTCACCACCCGCCCCCCTTTTTTTTAACTGAATTTGTTCAAGGTATAGTGGTTTTACCCCTTTTCAGATTTCAGTATGTCATGTTGTATATATTTTATAAATTAGATGAATTTCTAGTAAGTTTCTACGATATTCTTTATCATTTGACAAAATACTATGCATCTGAATTAAATTGTTTACTATTTGAAAAAGCGCGCCTTCTTATACTTGAATTTACCTCCCATTATTTCACATAGCAACACAAATTAAAATCTTTGCGGCATATCAATTTTTTTCCCCGATAAAAATATATATCATGCAACATAATCAACTTCACAAATTGGGAGAAAATCAAGGTGTTCCGACCATTGGATAGTATTTAAAAAAAATAATGAAAGGATGGCATGATTACATGTTTGATCCCTGACGACACTGAAAATCGAAAATTCACGCATTTACCTATCATATGATGATACGATGAGGTGATAAACTTAACAAGAAATAATTTACATGATTCGTTATCATATTCACATTATGTTGACACGTCTTAGTTCGTTTATGCTAGCTCATTTTAAACAAGCTAAACAATTACAGCATCATCCGTTTTTTTTTACCGATTACCTCTAGTCAGAAGAGCGCACTGTTTACAGGGGAGGTAATATTTTGTCACCAGTTTGCCCACTGAATATATATGTTCAAACTTAGGTTATTTTTTAATAGCAATAAACAAAAGAACTATGTCAATTGGACATGCTTTGATACTATATCTGCCCTTGAATTTTTTACTAGATAACATGTTTGTTCGCTTTGGAGATTCCGTATATCGTCAGGTTATCGGAATTCCAATGGGGACTAACTGTGCACCACTTATTGCGGACCTTTTTTTTGTATTGCTATGAGTTACAATTCATGACAAAAATCAGCAAAGACCCATCGAAACATCATCTGATACAAAAATTTAATAATACTTTTAGATATTTGGATAATAAATAATGACGACTTCAGTATGTATACTAAAGAAATTCGGTGTTGACATGAATATCAATTATGTGGTCATTTTTATAAATTTTCTGTTTACTAAACTTTGAATTTTTCGAAAAACTAAGGATTTTCTAAACCCAGGAACAGATAACCTTAGCCGTATTTGGCACAACATTTTGGAATTTTGGGTGATCAATGCTCTTCAACTTTGTATTAGTTTGGCTTTATACTTTTTTTTTTATCTGAGCGTCACTGATGAGTCTTATGTAGACAAAACGCGCGTCTGGCGTATAAAATTATAATCCTGGTACCTTTGATAACTTTTTTTTAATCCTGTTGAACTTACTTTAAATAAAGTTAATACTAACAATGACCACTACCTTTTCCTCGATCTTGATATCTTTATCATTAACGGAAAGCTTGATACTGAAATTTATGATAAAAGAGATGATTTTTCCTTTCCTATCGTTAAAGGGGCACTAGCTACGAGATATATAAATAATCTAAAGTTTGTTTCTGTTCAATCAATAATGAAAGTGAAATAGTGAAATAATAATTCGCTTTTTGCAGCCAAAAAGGTTAAATTTTGTCAAATTACGCTAAGAAACATTGATAATTGGTAATGCACTTGCAAGTGAATGAGTCGACCTCTTTAAATCTGTATTCATGTGAACTTCAATTTAACCCCTAGCTAGAGATTGACAACGCATGCATTGTACGTGTACTGGTTATTTAAAGAAAAAGAATGTCAACAATGAAAGTGAAACTACGGTAATTCTTTTGATTACTAATTCGATGCACATAAAATCATTCGTATACGGTTTAAAACAATGAGAAACATCTATTTTTAATCTATAAAATAAAATTAAACAGACCTATAAAAATCAAATTGCACGTGCTGGTTTAATCTATTCGTATCTTTATTTGTGTTTACATCGCTTAAATGGTCATCTGAGGTCAAATCGATAGTTAATTAGATGGCGTCTGGACTAAAATACACACGAAACGAACCTATATATTATCTACCCCATGCTCTGTAAATTGTTTATTTTAGACTTGATAGTTTGGATAAATGTTTTACATTGTTATAAATCAAATATAAGAATTTGAGTCAAATCGGTGACCATGAATTTGACAGCTAGTGCCCCTTTAATTCATTTTTAGATGGTGACGTTCTCTTATCACCATCTTACGGTGTTAATATATCTCAACTGGTACGATTTGCTCATGTAGGTAACAACGTTTTAGATTTTAACGAGCGAAATTTATGTATTACTGAAAAATCATTACACCAGTGTTTTCGATATCACAAACTACACAAAACATTTACTAAATTTTATCATCGGTACAAGGACATAATTCGTAAATATAGCTCAACATGCAGACTTCTTATACGTTCAGGTATTTCACATCCAATCTTTTATGGTAATATTCTTTATAAAGCACAAACATGTCAGTATTCACCTCAGAAGCAAAACCTTTAAATAGACTTATTAAGAAAGGATATATTTATGACACTGTTGTCAGGTCATTAAAGATTGTATATTTTGGCTTTAATATTGATTCACTTATAGGGTTTTGCATCGGAACTAAACATATTTATTTAAAAACCAGTTGTTGGCATGCACGGGTTATGTTCTTCTTATATATGTTATGATGGTATGATACTTAACCCCTAACGTGATGGATTGTGCCTGATATTCATATGATGTAGACATAATCTTTCAATCAGTTTAATTGACGTCTGGAGCTGGCATGTCAGTTAACTGCTAGTAGTCTGTTGTTATGTATTTGTTAATGTCATTTTGTTGAGTTTCTTTTATTACATCTTTTGACATCAGACTCGGACTTCTTTTGAACTGAATTTTAATTTGAGTATTGTTATGCGTTTACTTTTCTACATTGGCTAGAGGTAAAGGGGGGTTGACATCTCATAAACATGCTTAACTCCGCCGCATTTTTGCGCCTGTCCCAAGTCAGGAGCCTCTAGCCTTTGTTAGTCTTGAACTATTTTTAATTTTTGATTTATTGTGTATAATTTTGAGTTTAGTATGGCGTTCATTATCACTGAAACAGTATATATATTTGTTTAGGGGCCAGCTGAAGGACGCCTCCGGGTGCGGAAATTTCTCGCTGCATTGAAGACCTATTAGTGACCTGTTGTCATCTGTTCTATAGTCGGGTTGTTGTCTCTTCGACACATTCCCCATTTCCATTCTCAATTTTACTTGAATTAATAATGTTATTCCTTGAGAAGTAGCAAAATGAGGTAGTTTTCAGAGAAAAATTAATAAACATATGAGTGGCACTTTTCAAACTATTCATGTTTCAATTACTTGTTAAAAACTTTGTGTCAGACACCATGATATTAAAGACAGAACAATAGTGTGTTCTTTTTAAACAACGTAGAGTAATTAAGTCACAACAAATGTAAACGTCCAATCAATCTAAATTCTACACCTAGAAAAAGTTTAACATTGGGTTAAATCTAATTCTATATAGTAAGCTTTACCTTGATGTGTGACAATCCGCATGCACACGATCTCAATGCTCTTCAACTTTGTACTTTATTTGGCTTTTTTAACTTTTTTGGATTCGAGCGTCACTGATGAGTCTTTTGTAGACGAAACGCGAGTCTGCCGTATATATAAAATTTAGTCCTGGTATCTATGATGAGTTTATTTATACACAAAATCAATTTGAATACGGTATAGTTTAACTAAAAACTAATTATACACTAGTTGACATGTGATTTCTAGCAGGCATATGTCAAGTAGTGTTGTCATTTTAAAAAATTTTTTACATTGTCATAAAGAGGGAGGTTTGGCTAGCCATAAAACAAAGTTCAACCCACCATTAGTTTCTACCAAGTTGGGGGGAATATGGCAGTTGTTATCAAATAATTCTGGGTTTTTTTCTGTTTTTGTTGCACAGTGTTTATGCTGTTCTTTTGTTTTTCATCTAAAAACAAAACTTGATGTTTCTTGGTTTTAGTTTGTAATGCGAATTTATTTCTCTCAATCCATGTATGACCTTTGAACATTGGTATACTACTGTTGTATTTATATGTATGTATAATAGAATAGAACATGTTTTGTATAAAAGCTTTTATTATTTTATCAAGACAATCCAGAAAATGAGAAGGAACATATCAAGTTCATTTGCTTACAACTTTACAAATGTAAAAATAAAACATTAAGATAATGCTACATATAGAATTACTTCCATCTCAAGAACATTTAATATTTCTTTCACATGTTTAAAATGGCTGGTTCAGCCTTCTATAATGTAAAACTCTCTGCAGTCAAACTACTGGTAAACAGACATGTTCAACTTAAACATCCATATCAAACAGTTCCTTCCCTTTCTGAACTAGTCCATGTGCAATATTAACGTAGGAATAAGGTTTAAAATAACACAATTCATGTATTAGATATCGTATTACAGTTCTTTTCTGTAGCATATAATTTTAAACATAAACAGAAATACTGGCGCTAATTACAATCATTGTAAGTTAGGAGTTTGGAATGTCTTTCCATTTTTTCTTCAAAAAAAAATATTTTTATAAAAATCTACTTCAAAATATATATATATATATAAACAATACCTGCTGTCCTTGACCCAAGGACTGTGGTCACATGACTGACCTAGCAAATCAGGAAATTACTGTAAAGCAGAAGATCTGGACCCATAAGGTTCACTAAAGGGAAACCATTTGTTGCAATTAACAGACAAGGAAAAAACAATGTATTTTCCAAGTTATCTTTGCAATATAAAATCAAACTGAAAAAGTGACATTTATTTAAATTTAAAGATAACTTTATTTTTATACCTCACATTTGATAAACCTTTAGATTACCTTACTTTGTGTCACATTGTTGAAAATTGATTCCTTATTAAACAGATTTGTAAAGCTATGACATAAAAATTTCAATGTGACAAAACCTTCTGGTCTACATAGTAATTAAGAACTAAATAGGGCACTGTTGTCATAGCAACCACAGACTCTCCAGTCACATGACTGACCTAGCAAACCAGCAAAAGTCACTGGTTAGGGCACTATTGTCATAGCGACTAGAGACACTCTCGCATGACTGTCCTAGCAAATCTGACAACCTGATTGGATATTTAATGTTGTCATAACAACCCTCACCATGACCATTCCTGTAGCTGACCTGGCAAGCCAGAAATAACAAATAACAAACTGGCTGGGCACTAATGCTGAAGGAATGGACATCTTGAAGGTGGCAGAGCAGCATAAAATGCCCATCAGACATCAGATTAGGGCACTTTTGCCATGGTAATAGTGATTAGATCAGAGACAGCGTAGAACTATTTTGTATAAAAATATAACAATACTTTGCCTTGGCAATAACAAATTGCACAGACTGGACACATTCAATGTTCACAAAAAATAAAGAGTAAAAAGAAAACAATATATTATGTAGACTTTTTCAAAGTCATACGACCATATGGACCACCTTTCACACGTGTACAAATAAAAATAATATGAGAGCATACACGCAGGGCATATAATGTCACATATGGCCCTACTTCTATTTTTCAAAAGGAAAGTTTCAAACTACATCTCTACTAATAACTACACAACCTACATTTACACTTTGACACCTACCCACTACTTTCATTAAAAATATAAAAGCAAAGAGATGAAAAAAATAAGATATTCTAGCTTAATTCTATATCATCTTTCACAAAGCAATATACATATTGTATGTAGTATTTCAAAATAGGAAAGAACAGAAATTAGTTTTGGTTATATGAAACTGCTACAACTAAACATTTTAAGGACAATTGATAAGAATTATTTCTATTTCATGGGAATATATAATAATAATCAAAGATTCTACTTTAAATGCATATACAACAATGTTTCTAAGAATAAAAATGCTTATTAATTAATCAAAAAGAAACTTTATCTTTTTCAACTTTTACAATAATTACTTTCAAAACCAATATTGTGCTATCAAATGGTAAATCATTGTTTTTCTATCAGAATGGATTGCATGAAGTATTTTATGCAATTAATCACTTTAGCGCAAGATACAATATTCAACGTTTGATGGTACAAATAAAGATAACCATATCTAATTGGTAAAGAAGGCAACACATATACCTTTGAAAACTTGCTGAAAAAAATCTTCTCACTTGCAACAAGAAAAGAAGATCCTTGCTTCAGAAAAACAATAAGGTAAATGGAATTTTGGAATAACATAAGTTGACTTAAACAATCACATATCTGATTACAGAAAATAAACTTATAACAGTAAAATAATCGAACATATATCTGAGAATGTAAAGAAGCACAACCTTTTTAAATAACTTAATGTGTATATAGAACATGTGTGTTATTTGTGCAATATTATGGATTTATACTGAAGAAAAGTAATGTGTATAAAAGTTGCAATAAGTATTCATTTCTTTTCTCCACACATTTTAGTTGTTTAAAATACATTGTACACAGTGAGAAATACAATGGATAACATTAAAGATGGTAATTTTCTCACTTTCTGTTATGTTAAATATATCATTTGACTTTTATTGCTATGTTTATCTGATCTAAATATTTATACACTTAAGAAATTCAGAGGTACAACAAATTGCATTATAATGTGTTTTTTTCTAATTTTATCTTTTAACTAAAATTTATTTACATAAAATATGTTCTGACAATATTAATAACTTTCTTCTCATTCAAACTAATGTAAAATTACAGTGATACACATTAGAAATATATCATAGTTAGTTTGTAAATTACTTTGATGTTTATGTTTGTTTGTAGGCATAGTATTCATGTAAAACTACAAATAATAACCGAAACATAAATTTCAAGTGAATATATACTGCCTATAATAATTTGATTTAACTCGCTCTATTTTAATTGGTAAAATAAAAATATTTGGTAAATACAATAGACAAGCTGAAAGAAATTCTTAAGACAAAAGTATGTTCGAAAACATGTATGACTATAAAGTCTGAGACTTGAGCAGATATTAAACAGATAGTACATGTCAAGATATGGAATGCTTCTAAATAAATGTTTATTTATAAAATAATCGCCATTAAATTTGATATGTGAATACATATAAAAGAATTTTTCCAACAGAACTGTCGCTTAAAATTACATGAATTACTACATATAAGAGACATTCAATAGCCTTATCACTAGAAGGTAAATGACATTCTTATAGTTTCTATCTTTTTCATTTGGAGATAAATTACAATTCAACTGAATCAAATTAAAACTTTCTCATTGCTTAGCAATTATAATTCTTACAATATATCCAATATTATTTTCCTCAACGTTAATGAATTAAGATACTTTATTATTACCATGCCATTAAAATATACATATGATTAGAAATGCTTATAAGGCATTCCTATAACTTCTATAGAGTTAATTCCCTTGTTATGTATTATGAAATCAACATCATATCTCATTGTTATTATGGTAACATTCAAATCTCCACATCTATATAGGATTAGGTATGATAAGAGCCATTTAAATCATCCCTGAACATCTATATAGGATTAGGTATGATAAGAGCCATTTAAATCCCTGAACATCTATATAGGATTAGGTATGATAAGAGCCATTTAAATCATCCCTGAACATCTATATAGGATTAGGTATGATAAGAGCCATTTAAATCTCCACATCTATATAGGATTAGGTATGATAAGAGCCATTTAAATCTCCACATCTATATAGGATTAGGTATGATAAGAGCCATTTAAATCTCCACATCTATATAGGATTAGGTATGATAAGAGCCATTTAAATCATCTCAACATCTATATAGGATTAGGTATGATAAGAGCCATTTAAATCTCCACATCTATATAGGATTAGGTATGATAAGAGCCATTTAAATCATCTCAACATCTATATAGGATTAGGTATGATAAGAGCCATTTAAATCTCCACATCTATATAGGATTAGGTATGATAAGAGCCATTTAAATCATCTCAACATCTATATAGGATTAGGTATGATAAGAGCCATTTAAATCTCCACATCTATATAGGATTAGGTATGATAAGAGCCATTTAAATCATCACTGAAACTGCATGAATAGTGTAAAAAGATAAAGATCATATATAAATATGTATGGATCTAATAAAGGTAAGAACTGTTAATTCAGAAATGTTTGTGGCAGTTTTTATAATTGCAAAAAAAAACATTGTGACGGCATTAGTTTTGTAAAAATGGAAATTAGCATTTAAATTTTGTTAGCATCATTTGTTTGCCTCATTCTCTCAATCTCAATAACTAATCTCACTGTTTTGATCACTGTTCAATAACGGCCATTATAAATCTACACAAAAACTTCTGAATTAAAAGTAGTTCTTGCTCAAAACATGTTTGAAGGCCAAGACAAATTTCAAATAATTATTTACTTCTGAGATTTTTGGTTATATTGAAAGAATTTTATTTTTCAAAATGTAGGGATCAAAATGAGGCCTTGTTATACCTATTGCCTTATGAAATCAATAAAAATGACAAAACAGACACATTAAAGATCCTTATAATCATATGACAAAACACACATTAAAGATCCTTATAATTATTATTAGAATGGCTCTTCTTTACTGTATAATTAGTAAGCACCATGTGGGGTCATGCAAAGCAGAGATGCTGCAAATTCATAACATTTATACACTAAGCCTATCACCTGTAATGTTGGAGCTATTCTAATTGTCAGTGTTTCATTTGATTAAGATGACATATTGCCTGATGCATTGTGGTTAAGTCAAATCTATTTAGCAGAGTGTGTAAACTTTTGAAAAAAAAATGGTATTCATTTTTGTGCAATTTCACTCACAATGCAACAGGCAATGGTCACTTTCGTCAATACTCTTGTGTTTTCACATAGGCAAATTATATTTCCAATCCTGTGGTCTTTAAACAACTGACAAATTAAAATAAAGCTCCATTTTAATTCAATATCCATTTATTTAATCTATAAAACTAGCATCGTACTCAAACTTTCCTGATTAGCAAAACTGTCTAAATGTGTAATCACTTTTACATTACTACGATATTTCAGCCATTTTAAGCTACAGTGAAGATTTTCAACAAACCAGGTAATGTGCAGGGGAAAACTCTCTTTATGCTTGTATTTACTGTCATTCATTTCAGTAGCTTAATAAGAAGCAATTAATGAAACGTAAAACTGTATTAGATGAATTTGGTATGCAGCACACAGCAAGAATGACAACCATAATTCAATATTTCATGAAAAGAAAAACAAATGACAGATGTTTAACACTATTTCCTTACAATGATTTTTGATGCAGGAATGAAGGGTCAAATGAACTTAATTTGAAAAAGAAAATGTAATTAATCAAATCACAGACTTTTAAGATTTCAAATTTCCTTGAAAATATTTTTGATGCAAGAATGAAGTGCCAAATGAAATTAATTTGAAAAGGAAATTTGATTTTGGTTTAATTTACTTTTGTGTGCAATACAATATACACAGGGCAGACATGAAGGAGAAAACACACAGGTACCTGGTATTGCTTTTGGAAAGTGGTATGGAGATGACAGATTAGTAAAAGATTACATGGTTTGTTACAAAGCTCTCGGTTTTTTACCAAAATTCTTTCATCATCTCGCCGTTGTCTGCAGCATCTCAACTTCCAGTCCCAAGAATTTTAACCATGGAGTAACCCTATATAATATATCAATGGTCTCATTATAAATAAAAAATAATAAGTGCAAAACTTAAACTTCAAATAAAGTGGGAGATTTGTATAATATATCAATAGTCACCTTGTAAACTAAAAATAAAAGTGCAAAGCTTAAACTTCAAACAAAGTAGGAGATTTGTATAATATATCAATGGTCTTGTTATAAACAAACTAAAAACTTCAAAACTTAAATATAAAAATAAAGTAGTGGGAGATATAGGATTTTGAAGTTTTGACCTATGATAATTGGTCAATATCATTTGTGTCTTAGAAAATTGTGAATAACACTTAATAAATTTGTGGTTGTAAGTAGAATGGATATTAAATAATGATTCCTATAATGTCACATGATTACAAATAGCCAAATTGTAGGTCAAAATAATGAAATTATTGAAATCGTACCTCTCATAAAGATATGAGAAATAATTACATAATGGATGTAATGTAGAATTCATGTTTTTATGATTTCTTATTTGCTATCTTCTTATTAGAATTTTCAAAGGTTTTATGTGGCTTTATATTAATCAAATATTCAAAAAAAGAAAAGAATTAAATAAAAAATGACAAACTTAAGTGATGAAAATCTGTAAATATAAAACATTATACTTTTAAATCAGATAAAAATGAACATCATAGAAATCTTAACTTTTATAGAAAATTCAAATAAAATGTTTCGATATAAATTTCTAGACAGATGGTAAACACCAGCTTTTAAAAGTCCAAGTATTTACACCTTGAAAATAATTTTTCCAGTTAAATTCCCTTTGCCATTTAATTCGAAAGTGTTGGACTATTATATGTGAAACTTTCCACCACCCAGAATAATGAGACAAAATATTCTTCCCTGGATTCCAAAATAAGATATGTACAAATGGATAAACAATAAAGGGAGACAACACCAAATTATTTAATTGTACAGGAAGGTGTTCATTACTTCTTGTTGATTGTCCTTGGATTTACATTAAAAAGAGTTTTTACAACCCTGAATACATAAGAGTAGAATTTTTAAGAGACCTAACAAAGGGGTAATCCTCCACCAATGAAACAAATTTCTTAAGAATGTCAAAAAGGTTATTTAGAATTTCAAAATATAAACTTTGAACATGACATTCAATCTTGTCATAAATGAATTTTATAAATCATATAATACAATTGACATTTATTAAAATGAAATGAAAATTTATCAATCATAATTTGTATTGCTAACCCCTATGATGACACACTATTCATTATTACTTTTTTCAAATTTACTTTATATAAATTTAAATGTATATACAAGATTAACTATCATATGGCACATATTTGTCAAAATTAAAATGGAAATGAAAATGAAATGATGATGAAATATAATGAGATCATAGTCCTCTAAAATATGAAATTATTGCATTAAATATCACTAAATACCTGCAAAGGTTTATGTATAAATTTTGAATAATTTTAACTGAAAGAAGTATTATACTGTTAGTTTTACTCTAATAGCACTTCCAGTACTTTTATTAAATTCAGAACCTATTCCAATAGTACTGCACGAACTTTCATTTCAAAATCTTTAAATACAGAATTGCAAGTACTTTTACATTAGAACCAGTTCTTACAGTACTGTGAGCACTTTGATTTTAGAACATTTTATCTAGTATCTATACACATATATATATTTAGACAGTTGACTGAGTTTGATGTACAGGAGTCTGATCTTGACCTTTTTTGTCCATGTATATTCCAATAAATGACCCATCTTCGTTAAATTTGGTCATATCAGCATCATCATCATAATCTCCCATCATACTGTCTTCGTCACTTTCCAAGGGTTTCACATCATCTGATAACGATACTTTATCAAAGGGAGTCTTTTCTCCGTCCCTGTATTAAAAAATAAAACAATTACTGTAATGTTTGATTGATTGATTATAAGGTGTTTAACATCACCATTAGCACTATAGGATATTTCATGATAGACTTTTGTTTCAGGTGGAACAAGCCAGAGTGCATGGAGAGAACAACTGTAGGAAAACTGACAATCCGTCAATAAGAATTGGAGTGGAATGCACTTACCACATATGGTTTTGTAACTCACAACTTCAATGTTGACAAGCTAGTGATAGAGTAGTTGAACTAAAGACCACACAGCCATCAATGCCCCCAATAGTTACTGTAATGTTTGTAACTTAGGGACGACATCAAAAGATCAATATAAGGACATCAAAAGATCAATATAAGATAAAAAACTTAATTCAAATAGTTTGGGGGTGGGGGGTTGAACTGCTGCAAGATTTGGTTATCCGACATTGATTTTTGCATATATCCATATGGGTCAATCAATTTTTCCCAAATTAAGTTAATTTGGGGGTAGGGGGGTCAGTGAAAAAACTATTTGAATTAAGTTTTTTATCCTTCATTGAACTTTTGATGTCGTCCCTTAACAAGAACAGATCTGTACACATTTCAGAATCTTTCAATTTTTTATAATAAAACAAAGCAATAATTTCTGAATTTCAATTTACTGTTACAGATGGTTTTTTTTAGACATTTCTTCAATGAAATATAAATCAGAAGATATTCAATTATCCTGTTTTTGAACATTAATATCATACTCAATTGAACCTAAATTGTACAGAAGAAAATTTGTGAACCTCATAAAAAAAATTCAGATGTAGTCAGATCGCCATGGATGTAAAAAAAAAAAAGTATCTCAAATAGAAATAAAACAACTTACGCCCTAGATAAATCTGCAAAGCCACTGTCCTTTAATTCTTGAGCTGGATCGTGTCCAGCTGCAACTTCCTTCTTATCAACTAAAAAGAAACATACAAAATTATAAATATGACCACTAGAAATAAACACATATATGGAAATACATATACTGTTATCACAGATATATGTCTAGCCTTTTCGTAATTTTGATAATGCAAGTGTGGAAATTACCATAACATGTAAGTCATGCAAATATTCAGTCAATGAACCATCACTAAAGGAGCATGGTTGAACAATAACATTTAGAAACAGCATTTATAACCCTCATGCAGTGGAGAGGTCTAAAAAGGGAAGTAACTCCTTTACTGACCTGGATATTCTCCTCCTCTGTTTCGGTACAAGGTGCAGATGATAAAGAAGACGACAATCAGTAGAACTATTACTCCTAAAATAACTCCAATAATCCACAGGTCAAAACCAGCAGAGCTTATAATAGGGGCTTCTGAAAACAAAAAAATAGTGTTAAAACAACAAAGGGGACTTCTATAAATAGAAAAAAAGGTAAATCAAATAAGTTACAAAGGGGTTCCTGTAAACAAACAATTATTTAAAAGTTGAATTTTCTTATAGTATATAGTTTTTAAGATTTCTAGATTTATTTTTTTATATTCCAAATGAAACATTTTTACTAAGAAACACTCATAGGTTAACGAAATATTAAGATCTTATATTGCAATGTAATACATTGTAATAAGCACACATAAATAAATTAAAACTTGAAATCACATTTCAAATATTTTGATGTTCATTTGATAGAAGCTTACCTCAAACTGTGTCCTATACATCAACATGCAATGATGCAATTATTACAGGCAAGAAAATAATGGACAGATTCAATTAGTCTGTCAATACAATTGTCAATCGAGTGTCAAATTAAACATATAATGATATGAAAACAATGTATGAAATAATAAAACATAAAATTACATTCTAAATATTAGGGATAGAAACATATCAATGAATATACAGTGTTTTTGTCACCTACTAGAGAGGATAAACACATTGAATAATTAAATTTAGAGAACTTGCTTTTTCTGTCATATTGTATCACATTTTTTTTTCTAAATTTAGGAAAACATACAATATTTCTAATTTGAATGATTCAATCCATGATCAAATTATTATATCGCTACATTGAAGACCTGTTGGTGACCCTCTGCTGTTGTTTTTTAATTGGTCGGGTTGTTGTCTCTTTGACACATTCCCCATTTCCATTCTCAATTTTATTAAAGGTTAAATCTTGTTTCCTTCATTGCACATGTACATATATGAAGCAACCTTCCATCCAAGTCATATTTTGCTAAAGTAAGCCAGTATAGGTCAAGGTAGGGGACCTTGTTTATTAATAAATAAAACTTACTGGTTGCAGGTTTAATGTTACTCGTAATTTCAAAGCTTCTCATTTCCCAGTCATGTGTATGTGAAATGTTGACACGGTATGTTCCGATGACTGCTCTGACCTTGTCATCATCATTGTCCATGTTAACCTTTGCTGGATCGATGGTCAGATTGTTCATGTCTATATTAAAGCTTACAAACGGCTTACTCATCAGTGTGTTGTGATCATAATACGTCAAATTATCGGCTCCCAAAAGAGACCATTTATAGATAAGTTTTGGTACAGATGGATCGGTGGTAGCACTGAATGCCATACTAAATGGCTCAGGTGCATCTATCTCAAGTTGAGCTTGTGTAAGAAGTTGTACTGTAATGGGATCTGAAAAACCAAAGAAAATCATGAACAGTTAAAAATTTCTATTCACTTAGCAATTTCATCTTCTAATAAACTTAACTTAAATAACTTAAAACGCTCAGTGTAAAATATCGACAAATATAATGCCTACCAATGTTAAATTGAGCATAGAGCATGACAAGAAAGAATTATTTCTTATTTCACTTTTACTTCTGTTAATTGGTGACAAATTTCTTCGATTTAAAAAAAATTGCCTTTAAGTGGATATTTTTTTGCCAAACTCTGCATACAAGCATATAAAAAATTTGTATTAACAATTTTGTTCACTATTTAAATACCTGCA
This sequence comes from Mytilus galloprovincialis, assembly GCF_965363235.1. Classification (NCBI taxonomy): domain Eukaryota; kingdom Metazoa; phylum Mollusca; class Bivalvia; order Mytilida; family Mytilidae; genus Mytilus; species Mytilus galloprovincialis. The sequence continues at coordinate 8,281,287 of NC_134849.1, forward strand.
CCCATGAAATCTATAAGAAATGGAATCCCAAAAAATAATAAAAATAATAAATCCAAAAAATTTGATACAATCTGTTATTTCTATCATTAAAACATAAAATATATATGCTACATGTTTTTTTTTCATAAAACTGATTACTATTTTGAAGCATGCATCATTTTTAATTTACTGTAAACAAGTGAAAAGTTTACCATAAATTCAAAAATTATTGCAATGTTTCTATAATTCACAATAATGCAATAGGGTTTCCTATTACAATAAGTAGAACAAGCATTCTGATATATAAATACATATTACCCTGGAGTCGTATACAGAAATCTTGTTGCATTTTGATGTGGGTCTCATTGGGGTCTAAGCGTGACGCGGGATTGCCGATTTTTTGTAAGCGGGACACGGGAAAGTCAAATTATTGTGTCGTGGAAACGGGAAATGAGGTCTTGTGGGACCCGGGAAATGACAAAAAAATGAGAATTGCTTATGTACATAGTGTAAGCGGGATACGGGAATCTAACAAAACAGTAAGCGGGATATGGGAATCTAACAAAACAGTAAGCGGGATCCGGGATCGGAACCCCCCAATGAGACCCCCTTTGATCTATTCTTGAAAAAAAACTGCAATAATAATGACTCAATCATCTCTGAATTTACAGTAAAATTAAGAATGGAAATGAGGAATGTGTCAAAAAGACAACAACCTGACTGATAAATTAGATCAAGGCCTCAACACAATGAGAAAATCCCTTAAACAGTGTAACCTGTGTTATCCAACACCCTCGAGGACCAGAAACAAATGTGAATAAAAGCACGGGGTCTGAATACTCAGGTGTCTGATTAGGCAGGTTACACTGTATATATTGTTATCCTTACCTATAACCCTCAAAAACGCATCAGCATAACTTGTAGCTTCAGCATCATCACCATTTACATCAATTATAACGTTTGAAGTTTGACACATTATATTACACGAGTCACCTGGGTTCTGTACATCTTTTATGGTGAGAATTGTTCCATCATCACTTAAATGATACTTCTGTGAAGAACTGCTGCCAACTACAAAGATCAAAGATCAAACTATAAATACAAATTATTATTATTTTTAGATGAAATATGTTCAATTAGTGGTGGCCATCAAATTTTATGCTACACCCAAAACATATTAAATCAGAATTGCAAAATAGAAAGAAATTCAGGTTTCGTAAAATAATTAGTACTCATCAAAGTGTTGTAGCTTTCCAAAAATTGAGGGGCACAACTCTCCTATTATCTTATAGTCCTTTTCTGGAGGAAAAATAAAATATTTTTCACAGACAAATATCATATTAAGTACAACCAAATAATACAGTCCAACAACTCCAGAAAATACACATAATTTAATTTTACCATATATTTTAATTTTCTATAAAAAAAAATGAATCATGTAGTTTCCTTTCAGACAAGAAGTCGTGTTAACCCTCAGTTTAAAACAGCTGTGCCCTCAATCCTTTAGTTCTATCTAGGCAACGGCATCAATATATAAGTTCAAAAAAGACATGGCTACTTATTTTTAGGTACTGAATGATTTTGAAATCATAACTAAGTAGAAATGCTGATAATCTATATGCCTATATCTTGAAGACTAACAACTTACTTTGACTAGGGTTCAATACTACGCCATTCCTTCTCCAAATTGGCATTGATGGCCGTTTCTCATATCTCATGGATTCCATATTACATCTGAACACGGCATTGTCTCCCCGTGGGACAACTTGAGACTCAAATATCTGACCTTCTGGAAATCTAGGTTTGGCTATTGTTAAAATAATAAAAGTCCTCATCATAATATTACACAAATACACTCTGATGCTTTAGTGAGGAGACAATGAAAATAATAATTTGACTGCAGAATTGTTTTCAACTGTTTAAGGTGGTTACCCAACACCTTGACTAATATCAATTTGGCTTGTTTAATTTTCATAAAATTTTGACAAAATGTTTACTTTGACCCTTTGGCAAAAATATAAATATTTCAAATAATTTGAACCAATCACTTTATCAGAAAAGTTTCTCATCAAAACAATGCGATCAAAACGTTTAGCTAATTTTTACAGAGTTATCTCCCTGTAGTGTTAGGTACAACCTTAATGGAAAATGTCTTATTCAACCCTGAACTAAGTAGGAGAGATAGCTTTAAAAAACTATGATTTTGCAGGAGCTAGTATTAATGAGGAAAAATAATAAAATAATAAAAATAATTTTTAAAGCACTGAAACAGTTTTTGTTTTGCTCTGTAACAAACGCTCATTAAAGTAATTTAAATGTGTGTTAATTTTTTGCTATTCAGACACAAGAAATAAATCTTCACCATAAAATTTACGACACATGAATAATTCACAGTTCATTTATAATCATTGTTCAAAACAGAAAAAACAAGCATTCTGTGAGTATTGCATGGCATACATAGTCCCCCACCAGTTAAATATTCATTGTTTTGGAACAAAATTCTAACTTGATCTATAACTTGGTGTAAACTGTATATGTAACAAATATCAAGTCAATCTATTCAGGCATGACAAAAACAAGTGTGGAAAACTGATTATTTAAGTATATTTTCTAAGTCAAAGGACCATAACTCTGCACAAAATGATTCAACCAGAACAAAATTTGAGATTGATCTTTATTTGTCATTACAAAAAAATATACCATATATAATATATATATCTTCAAGCAAGAAAAAAAGTGGGAAACTGATTTGCAAGACTGACGGATGGACAGATAGACAGACAGACGGACATAGTGCAAACCTAAAGTCCCCTTCAACTTCATTGGTAGAGGACTATTAACAAGGCTTAAATTTAAATGGTTCATTTGAAGGGGCATTGGCTGTCAAATTCATATTCACCAATTTGACTAAAATTCTCATATTTGATAATCATACAGCATAAAAATGTATATCCAAATTATAAAAAGTCTAAAAAAACATGGGCTTGATAATATGTATCATCGGTTAGTTTGAATTTCAGTATAAACAACATATAATTAACTGTAGAGTTGACCTCCAAAGACTGCAGACAGTCATATAAGTGATATAAACATAAATATAGATATAAATAGATAGCAAACTCATGCAATTGTATTTTTCAAGGTTTGTTTAATTTCATATTATCGGTTAAAAATATATATTAATCATCGATATTATCTGTAAGTTTTTGTGGATCTATCAGTCACATAATTATCCATTGTTTCACTTTCAATGTTGACATTCTTTCCTCTTTTAGAACTGAAAAAGGCATAATTCATAATTCATGCATAATCCATCTCTGGTTAGAGGTTGAACTAAATGTCACATGAATACTGATTCAATATGGTCAAATTATTTACTTGCAAGTGAATAGTTCATCATCATTGTTTCTTAGCTTACTTTGACTGAATTAAACCATACTGGCTGTTAAAAGCAAATAATCATTTCCCAATTCACTTTCATTAAAAACAAGAGTGCAAACGCTGAAATGTCTCACCTTCTTTACTTATCATTGATTTCATGTTGATAGTCCTAAATATAAAGCTTTACTACAACTATCACATTAACTTAACATGATCCAAGAAAATAAGGTCATGGTCATATAAACCAATAAAGAAATACATGTACACCTTACAATCATTCAATACACTAAATACAGTTGCCCTATTACTTATAGTTTCTAAGAAACAGACTTTACCATGAAAACTTAACACTGACCAATGTACCATGAAAATAAGGTCAAGGTCATATGTACCATGCCAGGCAGACGATGTACATCTTACCATTCTTCCATATAACAAATATACTAGCCCTAATGTTTAAAGTATCTATTATGGACTTAACCACCAAAACTTAATCTTGTTCACTGATCAACCTTCCTTTCATCGGAACACAAACGAATCATTGCTTTGTTTAGTTTAGATACAAAGGATATCAATGATCTATATATAAACTTATTCCAGTCGGGGGCGCCACTTATCATACCTGGACCTTTCGGAAATCCTTATGTTTTAGTTCCTGAGAAAGATGCGATGAAAAATATTTAATGGACAGAGTTAAAACAGTATACCACCACTTTTTTTTAGAGCAGGGGTATAAAAATAACCTGTTATAAACAGTATGCCAAAACAAAAATGTATCAATTGCAATGGAACTACATCTGTACAGAATACTTACAAGTAACGTTGAGATATACGTTGGCTTGAGCAGTACTTATTATGTTGATTGCTTTACAAATGTATGTTCCCTCATCATCAGCACTTAACTGTTTAATTATAAGGTTTCTCTTAACATCCGGGATCCTATAACTATACTTGAAACTCGGTTTTATGAGGACATTTTCTGGTGAATACCACTCAATATCTGGTAATGGACTGAAATATATCAATAAACATATGTAAATAAGGAAGTATTGAAAATTCAGAAAAATTTTAATGGTACCCAACACCTTAATTTGGCTCGTTTAATTTTCATAAAATTTTAACAAAATATTAACTTTGATCCTTTGAAAAAAATATAAAAATTTCAAAACAAATGAACAAATCACTTTCTCAGAAAAAATTGGTTGGATACATAGCAGTTTGACAAACACTAATTTCGATCATTGAGAAGCTAATATTTCCTTAACAATACAACATGATTAAAACGTCTAGCTGAGTTTACAGAGTTGTCTCCCTGTAGTTTTAGGTACCACCTTAAGCTTATAAAAAATTGTTATGAATTTGAAGAAAAAAAACACAAAAAAAAATAACTGTAAGAAAACAAAATTGAATCATAATTTCCTGTCAATATGCACATCTACATATTATGTCCTAAATATGATCTAAAAGATTTCATGAAATTCTGTTGTGAGGTTTCAGAGGAGTTTTGATAACAAACTTGCAGCCTTTCCTTTGTTGTGAGAAATCTTGTAGTATAATTTCAAAGAGATCCCTACACTTGAACACAAGTTATTGTCTGTAAACTAGAAAAATGCTTCTTTTTGGCCCTTTTTTTTGCCCCTTGTTCCTAAATGTTCAGGGATGTTAACCCCAATATAACTGACACCAAGGCTTCCCTTTATTATATGGAACCTTGTGGTACAATGTCAGAGAGATCCATACAGTTAAACATAAGTTATTGTCTCGAAACTTCAAAAATGCTTCCTTTTGTGGTTATAAACATTGTGTTAAAATTTTATTGATTTCTATTGACTTATACTAAAGTTATTATCTGGAAACCATTCGTCTTCGGACAACGCTGACCACGAAGTCAACGACGACGACATGATACCAATATACGACAGCAAAAATTTGTGCGGTCCTATAAAAATAAAGCCCATAAATGGAGAATTTATATAGTGCACACAGAAAAGCCACACAAATTATAACTCTATCCATACTTACTATCCAGAGAAGACGCATTGTAGTTCAACCTCTCCACCTAGTAAGCCTTTCACATCCTGGCTGTATAGTGCCAATGGTTTAACTGATGAAGGATTAGTTTCTGAAACAGAAAGTAAACAATTGTATAAATATATATATTTTGTTTAAAGACAACTTAATGAGTACATGAATATTAAGTACAAACATAATTTGGACTATTTAACACTTTTCTTTAGAATATAAGCCATCTTGGTTGGTTGGAGGGGTCATTGTAGACACATTTTTTAAACTAGATACCCAAATGATGATTGTGGCCAAGTTTTGTTTAATAGCCCTAGCAGTTTCAGAGAAAATTTTTGTAACAGTTAAGGGACTATGACGAACGAAGGACACCAAGTGATGATATTCATTTGATTATATTTTTCCTAGAAATATAAGACCTATTTTTTTAGATTCATTTTTTCCCTTCTTTGTTGCTATATAAACGTATTTATACTTTTTGTATTTAGCTGTATTTAGCCTCTAAATGACCTTAGCTCTACTCTGAATCACTTTTCCATGTCAAGCAACAATAACTTTTTAATTTTGACATCAAATGTTTTAAATTATGATGTCAAAGTTTACAGGAACCTGTGTGATTTTACGTAATGGCGGACAAGATTGCATACAAGAGTAAATACATCTATTACATAATAGTTTATTTTTAATGCCACATTGTGGTGCAGGTTTTCCAGACTTTTATAAAAAAAAAAAAAGCTTTACAAAATAATTGTCATATATTAATTGATGATAGAAAGTAAACAACCTTCATTTGACTGAAATTTCATGAATATTTGTTGTGAGCAGTTGTCAAGTGATAAGTTAAGCTGTAAATTTTAAATTTTCCAGATAAAAAAATGGGTAAGACTTTGATCAGCAAGTTGTTTGTGTTTCATACAAATTGTGCAACACTTTAATTAATCCTGGTGAAATTTGTAACGATGATGTCTGGAATACTTGTGAGAGTATCGGACAAATTGACATATTATTTTCATTCAGCAAATTTTATTTTCAATGAAAGCGATAAAGGTATGATAAAAGTAATTCATGTTATCAAATGGACAAATTAAAACGGTGGAAAACTATGGAGCAATTCAGTGCTTTCAGACAACTCACGTGCTATTAATGATGATTGATTTACAGAGAGATAAACTGTTAAGGGAAAGATTTTAAGATGGAAAAAAACTTTTGGAAGGTGGAGAAGACAAAATCAAAATGTATTTACGTAGTACTGAAGTAAAAAATAAGCAGAAAAATAAATATCAATTGACATATTAATTTGAAATTTTTTCAGAGCAATTAATAATTTCGGTTTACCTGTTAATAGCATATTTTCTAATAAAAAAAACTGAATACATACAAAATGACTAAATAGCATGATCGCTAATGAAACAATTATCTAACTAAGACAATAATTAGAAAATTGAGAAGCACAAACATCAATAGATATAAAAAGATGTGGAATGAGTGCCAATTAGACAACTCTCCATTCAAGTCATAATTTAAAAAAGTAAGCCATTATAAGTCAAAGTATGGTCTTCAACATGGAGCCTTGGATAAAGACATTTCACATTTTTGGCTTAAATAGCAAAATACAAATTAAGGGAAACAACCACTGTCTGTAATGGACTCTAATATAAAAATAGTACACAAAGTTTTGTAATGTAAATGAAAGACTTCAAATGTCTCCCACCAGTTAAAATGTTCGTGAGATTATGTAAAACATCACCAATCTCTACAAGTCCAAAACTCAAACAAATGTTATAACTCACCTGGTCTTTCTGTTACAATATAAAAGATCATATTCAGTCAAGATAGATCTTTTTAGTCATTTAAATAAACATCTGTTACGTACAAGAGCACACTCCAGTCTAGTGCATATTGACTGATTGATTATTGGTTGCTTAATGCCCAGTGGCAAATATTTCATGCATATTCAGGACAATAGTGCATATTGAAAAAGAGCGGCAATTCCAATAAAGCAAATTAAAACTAATGAATGACATATAAAAATAACCTTAATCTGATAATGTTGGTCCCATAACTATATGGGACAGACCAAAATGTTTTTCAAAATCAAACAGATTTTAATTTACCAAACTATGTAAAGTTCCCAGTAAATTGATCCAAGCATACTAAAGTTATTGTGACAAATTCATATTAAACAGTTAAAATCACACAACTCTGGAACATCAAACCAGATTAGATTCAAACAAGAATGAGTCCATAGTACACAGATGCCCCACTCACACTATCATTTTCTATGTTCAGTGGACCATGAAAAAGGGAAATTTTAATTTGACATTTAAATCATATCATAGGGAACATGTGTACTTAGTTTCAAATTGATTGGACTTCAACTTCATCAAAAACTACCTTGACCAAAAACTTTAACCTGAACTTCGCACTATCATTTTCTATGTTCATTGGACCGTGAAATTGGAGTCAAAACTTAAATTTGGCACTAAAATTAGAAATAAAATTGAGAATGGAAATGGGGAATGTGTCAAAGAGACAACAACCCGACCAAATAAAAAACAACAGCAGAGGGTCACCAACAGGTCTTCAATGAAGCGAGAAATTCCCACACCCGGAGGCGTCCTTCAGCTGGCCCCTAAACAAATATATACTAGTCCAGAGATAATGAACGCCATACTAATTTCCAAATTGTACACAAGAAACTAAAATTAAAATAATACAAGACTAACAAAGGCCAGAGGCTCCTGACTTGGGACAGGCGCAAAAATGCGGCGGGGTTAAACATGTTTGTGAGATCTCAACCCTCCCCCTATACCTCTAACCAATGTAGTAAAGTAAACGCATAACAATACGCACATTAAAATTCAGTTCAAGAGAAATCCGAGTCTGATGTCAGAAGATGTAACCAAAGAAAATAAACAAAATGACAATAATACATAAATAACAACAGACTACTAGCAGTTAACTGACATGCCAGCTCCAGACTTAAATTAAACTGACTGAAAGATTATGATTTCATCATATGAACATCAGGCACAATCCTTCCCGTTAGGGGTTTAGTATCATACCATCATTAAATATATGAGAAGAACATAACCCGTGTCATGCCAACAACTGTTTTTAGAATAAATGTGTTTAGTTCCGATGCAAAGACCTTATCAGTGACTCAATATTAACGACAAAATATGCAATCTTTAATGACTTGACAACAGTATCGTAATTATATCCCTTCTTAATAAGTCTATTCAAAGGTTTTGTAAGTTTCTGAGGTGAATACTGACACCTTTGTGCTTTATAAAGAATATTACCATAAAAAATTGGATGTGAAATACCTGAACGTATTAGAAGTCTGCATGTTGAGCTATATTTACGAATGATGTCTTTATACCGATGATAAAATTTAGTAAATGTTTTGACTAGTTTGTGATATCGAAAACCCTGGTGTAATAATTTTTCAGTAATACATAAATTTCTCTCGTTAAAATCGAAAACATTGTTACATACACGAGCGAATCGTACAAGTTGAGATATATTAACACCGTAAGATGGTGACAAGGGAACGTCACCATCTAAAAATGGATAATTAACGATAGGAAATGAAAAATCATCTCTTTTATCATAAATTTTAGTATTAGCTTTATTTAAAGTAAGTTCAACAGGATAAATTTCATTAATATACATACTGAAGTCGTCATTATTGAGAGCCAAAATATCATCCAAATATCTAAAAGTATTATTAAATTTGTTTATCAGATGTTGTTTCGATGGGTCTTTGCTTATTTTTGTCATAAATTGTAACTCATAACAATACAAAAACAAAAAAAAGATCATATCATGGGGAACATGTGTACTAAGTTTAAAGTTGATTGGACTTCAACTTCATCAAAAACAACATTGACCAAAAACTTTAACCTGATTCCGGACAAACGGACGAATGGAGGCACAGATGAAAAAACTGACGGACAGACACAGACAAACGGACGTACAGACCAGAAAACATAATGCCCCTCTAGTATCGTAGGAATTAAAAGAGAGCTTCCTATTTTCTATCAACTTTTTATATACTAAAACTACAAATATCGCAATTTACCATTTTAAAAGTGTTCAAGAAAAAAGGAAATTACAAAGTACTTTCTTTTATACTTCATTTTGATAGGCTGAGACATTTCAAAAGTTAAACATTTTCCTCAATTAAAAGCACTTCTTTGACTGCACATACTCTCAAATAACAAATTCAAAAACAGGGCAAAGAACAAATGTCTTGATTTTACTTGTAATTTCAAGATTGTAGCTTAAAAATGTATCTATAAGATTTGAATATTTCTTTTCTAAGCTTGTATGGTTGTAAAGGGACTATACAGGAGCACAATTTGAGAAGGATTCACTGCCTAAGCTTAACACAAAATGTGCTTCTGTCAAGCGTTTTACACTCCAATAAAATAACTAAACAAGAGTGCACACGCTGAAATGTCTCGCCTTCTTTACTTATCATTGATATTATGTTGATGGTCCTAAATATAAAGCTTTATTACAACTGTCACATAAACTCAACATTAACCAAGAAAACTAAATATTGATCAACTAACCATGAAAATGAGGTCAAGGTCATATGAACCATACCAGGCAGACATGTACGGCTAACAATTCTTCCATAAAACAAATATAGTTGACCTATTGCTTATAAATTAAGAAAAACAGACCAAACCACAAATTTAAACTTAGCGATGAACCGTGAAAATAAGGTCAAGGTCAAATAAAACCTGCGGGACTGACATATAGATCATAAAATATTTCCATACACCAAATATAGTTGACCTATTGCATATAGTATTAGAAAAATAGACCAAAATTCAAAAACTTAACTTTGACCACTGAACCATGAAAATGAGGTCAAGGTCAGAGGACACCTGTCAGCTAGACATGTACACCTTACAATCATCCCATACACCAAATATACTAGACCTATAGCATACAGTATAAGAAAAACAGACCAAAACACAAAATCCTAACTATAACCACTGAACCATGAAAATGAGGTCAAGGTCAAGTAACACCTGCCCGTTGGACATGTACATCTTACAGTCACATTTAACACTTAGCGATGAACCGTGAAAATTAGGTCAAGGTCAAACAAGAGGCTGTCACAACGACAGCAAACCGGATTTATTAACATTTATTTTTGTCCCAGTAATATCACAAGAACCATAAGTGATGAATAGTGAAAGTGAAAATCATCAATATCAAATTTGACCTCCATTTTGTCATAAGCATCAACATATTAAAATTTGAAAAGCTTGGGTTAAATAGTTCATGAGTAAATGCAACAGCATGAATGGAAACGCCACTTTTCAATCTCTCAAGAACCATAACTCCTGAACAGTAGAAGTGGTAATCTTCATTACTGAACTTCACCTCCATTTTGTCATCAGTAACAACATATTAAAATTTGAAAAGCTTTGGTTGAACAGTTCATGAGTAAATGCACGGACATGACTGGAAACACCATTTTTCAATCTCTCAAGAACCATAACTCCTGAACGGTAAAAGTGAAAATCGTCATTATTGAACTTGACCTTCATTTTGTTGTCAGTAACAACATATTAAAATTTTAAAAGCTTTGGTTTAATGGTTCATGAGTAAATGCACGGACAACATTTGATTGCCACCCGGCCGCCCACCCTATAGCTCGACCGCCGTACATCCCCAAATCAATAACCGACATTTTTTTCACAAAAATTCGGTTAATAAAACCTGCGTGACTGACATATAGATCATAAAATATTTCCATACACCGAATATACTAGACCTATTGCTTATAGTATCTGAGATATGACCTTTAGACCACCAAAACTTAACCTTCTTCACTGATCCATGAAATTAGGTCGAGGTCAAGTGAAACAGGCATGAGAACCTTGCAAGGTACACACATACCAAATATAGTTATCCTATTACTTATAATTAGAGAGAATTTAACATTACAAAAAAGTTAACTTTTTTTCATGTAGTCACTGAACCATGAAAATGAGGTCAAGGACATTGGACATGTGACTGACGGAAAGTTTGTAACATGAGGCATCTATATAACAAGTATAAAGCATCCAGATCTTCCACCTTCTAAAATATGAAGCTTTAAAGACGCCACCGCCCGATCACTATCCCTATGTCAAGCTTTCTGCAACAAAATTAGTTGCAGGCTTGACAAAAAATTACATTCAATTCTTTAAAAAAAAAAATCTGTAATTTTGCACTGTTTTCAATTGACCTGTGACATGCATCTTTATTTTAAATGGTCTTCATACATCTTACAGCATTCTGTCAGATAGAGCAAGTTACAGAAGTGTTCTATCAATCCATTTTTAAAAGTATTTAACAGATTGTTTATATATACAATGTATACTGCACCTACGTTTTATGACTGTCATAATAACATCGCCACCTTTGTAGAAAGCTTTCATCAATTCATTGTTCATACCACATGCATAGGGTTTTGCTTGTGATGATGTATCTTCAAGGTCAACATACAAAAAATGTAAGGTACCTACAAAAAAGGAAAACAAGCAATTAATTTCATTCAAAAACCTTACACAATTTTAAGTGATTCTGTCAATTCATGAACTGTAAATTCAGTAATCATTGGTTTTCATTTAAGCAAATAAAGTGACTTGGTTAGTTTCACAATATTAAGAACTCCCGTTCTAATTTAAAATACATTAAAATCTCCCATATTTATTAATTTTTCAAAAAGAGTGCACATGCTGAAATGTCTCGCCTGCTTTACTGACCATTGCTTTTTTGTTGATAGTCCTAATATTAAGCTTACAAGTTTAAAATAAACATAACATGATCCAGATATACCATAGAAAAATACATGTACACATTACAATCATTCCATACACCAAATATAGTTGACCATTTGCCTATAGTTACTTAAAAACGAACTTATCCAGTAAAAAAAACATTGAACCAGGGATCACACTACTTCAGAATTATAGGAAGAAGTGACTTCTCTTTTTGAAACTGATAGGGAGAAGTGGTGAGATTTGAAAGAGAAGTGCTCATTCGTGCGGTGCGCTACAATGTTTGGGTTTTACTATAGTATAAAGGGTCATATGTAAATAATGTTCTTTTTATATTGTTCAATTCATATCTGAGTATACAATTAAAGTAACATTTCAAATTAAAGTTGTTGAAGTTTTACTAAGGTTCTTGTGAGAAACTTCCAACTAAATATATTTATTTTAAAAAATGGTCATAGCTGGTCCGGTTCAGATCCGTAGTTTAGAAATCGGTCAATGGCGGAAAAATGAAAGAAAATTTACAAAAAAAAACGATGTTTGACAAGTTATTTGGAAAGGAACATGACGTTTTTAATGCAATAAATGGATTAAACATTTACAGGAGGCAACTTTTATCACGTTTAAATGAAGTAACAAACTTATTTTGCCGCCGAAATTTAGGTTGATGTACGTTTTCGAGTACCAAGCACTGGAACTTGCGGTAATGCACGAAGTGATAAAAAGTTGTATTTTTATCAATTAACCTGCTACACACTGCAAAGACAATGCTTCAACCTCTTTTCTTAAGATAATGAATCCTTTATGTCTAAATTTCTTTAATTATCAATAAAAAATTGATGTTTCATCAACTTGGTAAAAATTGAAAATGTCCGATGACAGAAGCGACTGAAAGCAAGTATCGTCAAGAACAGGGCGACTTGTTTTCGCTTTTGGGGGTCGGGGAAAGCGAAGTGACTGTCAGGAAAGCGACTTCTTCGCCCAAGTCACCTGGTAGCGTGAGCCCTGTGACCAATGTAAATGAGGTCAAGGTCATTAGTGAATCAGTCAATACATATATCATCAGTGATGCAGTCATTATATATATTATTCAGTAAATCATTTAATTCGGCTAGGTGAGATTAAAATTATAATTTTTATATATTGACTATACTTTATGATGATTACATAGACACCTACCCATTTTATCTACAGCTATACGTTTTGTTTCATCCACTGTATTACTGGTTCCTTCCCCTAGTTTCCATTCGACCTTACACTCATTGCCTGGTACACATCTAGGTTTACCAACACATGGTATGGAAACATTCGTATACTGCTTAGCACTTGGTAAATCTTTTAGTGTTGTATCAGTGAAGGATCCAATAACTGAAAATACAGTCAGAAAAATACATGCAGCAAATAAGATGAAAAACAATGAATGAGCTTTCAAATTGACAGCAAACTTGACTTTCTGTATTTTGAAAGGTGCTTAATGGAATTTTTTTTACTTGCCACATTCTTTGCCTATTTTTTTCAACTTATCAAGGACAATAACTACTAAATGACAATGAAATAAAATCATCATTATCTAAGTTAAAAAACATTTTGTCATGAGTAACAGCATACTAAAAATTTAAGAGCAATACATGAACATATCATTATCTAGCATATTAATCTATTGTAATAAAAATTCATAATATCTAATAAAATTTGTAGATTTAACTAACAAGGTCCTTATATTAGTATAAAGTAACATTCTTTTATAGTGGAAAATTGTTTTAAGGTTAAATAAGCTACAATTAAAATTTGCTTGCTATAGTCCCTCTCTAATATTAGATAACTCTGGTTAATTTCCCAATCAATCTATCATGAAGGGGAGATAAATAAATCGTGTTTCATTTATAGTCTTTTTAAAAATATATGAACGGTTCTTATATATTGGTATGTAATCATTTTAAACGTTTCAAATTTATGAAATGATATTTGTACATCAATGTTTTTGATACACCAATAACAAAAACTGAAATATTCTGAATTGATACATTTTGTAATTACTCAAAATTATATCAGAAACCTATACTTAAAGTCATAAGAAACCTCAAATTAAAAAAAAATAAGCATATGTTTTTTATAACTAAATGGATAGTTTTCATTATACAACTTATGTACATATACTTTTTTCTGAGGAAAATTCTTTAATTTTTCCACATTTAGAAGAAGCAGACTACTTATCTTTAATTGCTTAGCAATTCGCCGTATGCATAGTGACCTGAGAGTAACCCTACTCGTAAAAATCTGGTGATCGCAATACGCATTATCAGTCATTAAAATAAACAAATATCTGATTGTACATGTTAAACACATGCTCAATACCCATGCTTTTTGTTATTTGTTTACTATAAGGTGACAATCGGTAAATATGCTACATTATCAATTGCATGAAAAAAACATTAAGTGTAAATTTTCACTCTGCCAAGGATCATAACTCCTGAAAAATAATACTAAATAAGCATAAAACCTACATGCTCTTTCCACTTTGAAAGGTGCAGACATTGCTGAACCATGTGAATTGGAAGCAAAACACTGAAAGCTTCCAAAGTCCTGTATTGCAGGTTTGGTTATTTTCAGTTCTCCTGTCATCTTATCTGAACTTATCTGTAGACTGTCAGAGAACACTTTACCATCTTTACGCCATTCGTATCTGTAAAAAATAGAGAATAATAAATGGCTTTATTTATATTGCACCTATATCATGTTTCTCATCATTTAAAGTATAGGGTGTTATAGGCAAATTTTTATATATATATATATATAAATACATATCCATAAATAAACTAGCAATAATTTAGATCTTGACAGACATGTATACATACGTGTCTGTCTTTTGCTACCCAAAGGTATATTTTGGTAATTTTTGTCATTAGGTTGCACCGTATTGTATAGATGTCTGTCTTTTGTTACCATTTAGATGTAGGTATTTTTGTCATTAAGTTGTAGTCTGATTGTTGCATTTTAGCATCGTTTGTTTACGTTATTGTGAATAGTTTAAGAATGTCACTTATTCAGTTTGCTCCGTTCTTTTACGTCAATTTAATAGTGTGTTTATTTATTAGAACAGCAAATATTTGCCTCTACCTAGAGCGCTTCGATTCAAATGAATTACCATATTTGTCCTATTAGAATCTAAATAATTCATGGGGGCTTGAATATATCTAGATTTTACCACAGGTTGTCCCTTTATATCGCTCAGGGTAAAATATTTGTCATAAAGGGCCAACCAGTGGTAAAATCACGATATATTCAAGCCCCCATGAATCATTTCTTAAAGTATACTACCTTCCTTTCGAAATAGTCTAGTCATACAGACTGATAGATTGGATATCTGTTGGACTAGTCTACTCTTCAAGGAGGGTGGTTTATCTAATCTAATGTAACTTCACGGTTCAGCTAGCAAGCAAGCTAACCAAAGACATTTCCTTTAACTACACATTCAATGCAATCGGCATGTAATAAATTCCTAACATCCCTTTTATTCATCTTTAACTTTCACTTTAAATGGCAAAAATTATTATGTGTGGTTTGACAGCCAGTTAAACTATATATAGTTGACAATTTCACTGGAGCTTGTTGGCTGATTTGAACTTATCTCAGTGCTCCAGCTAGAATTCAAAAGGGGCAGGGTGCCAGTGGAGGGCAGGGCACTTTTTTAGGATAGGAGAAGGCACTGCTCATTTCTTTTGACTACGTCCCTGCGTGTATCACGAGTTCACATATTTTTTTACTGTATATATTGTTAATAAAGATGCATAAGTTGTTTTTTGATTATTTATTCTATAAAATTTGCATAAGAAAAGTCATTCATACTACATGTTCATACAACATGGCAATACACATTCATACTATTAACCAAAAAAGGGCAAAATAAACTTACTATTCTCCCCCACCCCCGCTTCTTTCAAAAAAAGAACATTAACTAAACATCTCATAGTTTACCATACATGTACATGAAAGAGTAGTTGTATTTCAAAATTTTCATCTAGAGCTTGGCCCTCAAAACCCTTCTTCGTTGTTTGTGTTCAGGAATATAGGGAATATATTATTTAGTGTAGCTTCATGAAGTTGATCTGTGATGAGAGTTTAAGTGCACACTACCTTTATTGAAAGTTTATAGCTTGACCCCAATCAAACAGCTGTTTAATTCATATTTCTTTCTTGAGAATGTATAAAACATGGATTGCCAAAAGTATGATTATCAAAAATAAATTGCAATATATTTTTTTTGTATGTTCAACATGTTCAAAGACATTGAATATCCTTAAGGTAACATTCTTATATAATTTTGTATTCAATTGGTTATTTTTTCCTATTTTTAGTGCTAAATAATATTTTAGGAGCACAAATTTGTAATAAGCTTTTTCAGGGGAAGTAACTCCAAAATTACATGCCAACGTGTTAACGTCTGCTTGTCGCTCACAAGTTGAGATTGGTGTCGTTTCTGTGAAGGCATATTTTTATTTTTATTACTTCAATTCAATTCTAAATTCATGAAAGTCTTCATTCATACACTCTTCCATTGTGACTTGGAGATCGAAAATGTGGACACACTCATCAAATTTATGACAAAAAGGTACATTGTCTTGATTAAATTACCTAGTAATTAACACCTTTGAAGTCTTATCCACAATCAGTGGCGGATCCAGAACTTTGCCTAAGGGGGGGCCCGCTGACTGACCTAAGGGGGGGGCCGCTCCAGTCATGCTTCAGTGATTCCCTATATAATCAACCAAATTTTTCCCACGAAAGGGGGGGCCAGGGCCCCCCCCTGGATCCGCCTATGACAATAATTGATTGTAATGACATGATTAACCTGTTACCTGGGGGCAATAACCAGGTGTCATATATGTAATTTAACTTCTGATAAGAAATCGATGAAACAAAAGGCAATTTTCTTGAGCAATTTTACCAAAACGGAACAAGGGTTTTTCGGAAAAACGGCGTCAGGGCAGAAAGGTGCGGCTGAGGGCCCACAGGGCGCGGCTAAGAGCACACAGGGCGCGGCTAAGGGCACCCAGGGCGCAGCGCCCTTCTATTTTGGGCTAACAAGACCACTGAAGTAAAAGTAAAAGAATGTTTTCTTACATCACAGTCATTTGGACTATGGTTGTTAGTTGTCTCATTTGCAATCATACTTCATCTCCCTTATTTTAATAGTAAAAACTTACTTTGGCAGTCTGATGCTTAAGTTTTAACATATGTTTTCACAAGATTGACTGTAAAACTATACTTTAAACTTACGTTGGGGCAGGGTTTCCACTAGAACTACATTTGAACGTTTTTGGTGTGTCATCATCTTCTTTCATATAATATGAATCTGCGAATGGACTCGTAATCTGTGGTGGCGTTTCAGCTAAAATAAACAAAAATTTCTTAGAACACTTTGCCTGCCTTTTATATTACTGTAAAAGTTTAACAATTGACAAAAACTATAAAAATCCCATTAGGAAATGCTGCATACATAACATGTAAAATGCAATTACTTACTTTTGTGAAACTTTAAAAAATAATGCAGGAATGTCTGACTTTACAATAATTTATTATGTTTTGTTTGCTCTACATATAGGACTTTCCTACTGTTCTACTTTTGCCCCATTTCTTCTTTAATACAGGGATAAACTTGGATCAACGTCTAGCAAAAAAATCCCAGTTTAGGCTTAGGGCTTTCTCAAAAATTTATGACATTCAACAGAGATGATTTTACAAATAGTTGTTAACATCTACTAGTCTACACCATTTGAACTCAGGTGTATAGTTGTCTCAATTGCAATCATACTGCATCTTATGATTTATACAGGGGCGGATCCAGCCATTATAAAAAGGGGGGGGTTCCAACCCAGAGTAAAGGGGGGGTTCCAACTATATGCTCCCATTCAAATGCATTGATCGGCAAAAAAAAGAGGGGTTCCAACCCCCGGAACCCCCCCCCCCCCCTTGGATCCGCCAATGATTTATATACTGTAGACCAACTACTTTTATATGAGCAATTTATTTTGCAAAAAGAAAAATAACGCGAATATTAATCATCGTAAATATGTAAAACTTGGATCTTTCCTTATTTAACTTCATCAATCAAATTTGAAAAATGGCGAAATTAAATAGCCACAAAATGGGCTGGTAAGGGCTAAACATGAAATAAAGTTTCTATAATTTTTGTGCTATGTTATGATTTTCTGAGAGGTGTGAGAAAACTAGTCTCAGCATATGATTGGTCAAAAAGGGCTGGTAAGGGCAAAATGTGAAATAAAGTATACACGAAAATAAGTTGGTTTACAGTTGAGTGATGACTGATTTAACAAAAAGGAGTAACAAAATAGTTATAACATGAATATTGTCCAAAGCAGATTTTTATATTGCATGAGCTTACCAGTGTAATATAAATTACATAGGGAATAATGTTTACCTTTTGTTATAGCAGGTTATTTTAGCAGGGTGTCAATTTTCGCTTGTTTTCACGAATAGAACAATATCACCAAAATAAAGTTGTACATGCAAGGGTAGTATTGATAAAAGTTTTGAATCCACAAATATATTTCGTATTCAACGAAAAATTGCGAAAATTTTACACCCACCAAAATAACTCGATTAATACAGTATTAAAAGAGTGAAAAACAATGTAAAACTTACTTCTGTCAGGCCTAAATTAATATTTTGTTGGTTTCCCCAATCCCGACCCTGCCAAGCCAGGTGTGGCTAGGTAGGTAGGGAAATGATTTTATTTTTTCAAAAAGCTTGAACATTAATGGACGATCCGGCAATCCTGAAAATCCAAAATGAATAAAATAATACTTGACCTGGTTTTGACAATAAAATTTTATGAGTAGCACTTTTTGCGGGGTCGGTCGGGATTGGGGAAACAAACAATATTTTATTTTAGGCCTCAATGATCTAAAGCTTTGCACTTTTATTATCACATAAACAAAAATACAAATAAATAACAATACTTACGATCTGCACATTGTATCATCGATAAAATAACAACAAAAAGTATAACTGTTACTAATGCCTTCATTTTCTTCTTTAATATAGCTTCTATTTTCTTTTTAAATGCAGTTTATAAATCTGAAAATAGATTAAATCTAAATATAGTTATTTTTATAATTTACTCATAACAAAATGGAAAACTGATGAAAGCTTAATGCGCCACTTGTGGAGCAGGATGTGCTTACCCTTCCGGAGCACCAGAGATCACACCTAGTTTTTCTAGTGTTGCTCAGGTTTTATTTTTCTATGTTGTTTCTTGTGTACTTTCATTTGTCTGCTTTAAACCATGGCGATTATAATATTTATAATTAAAAGAGGGGCGAAAGATACCAGAGGAACAGTCAAACTAATTGAGTTTGACTGTTCCTCTGGTATCTTTCACCCCTATTTTACTTTTAAATAATATTTGAAACTACACATTACCATTTCAAACAAGTACAACTTCAATATCATTGCAAAAGTACTACTTTTCAATGTTTACTAGAATTATTTTTGTATTGTGACTTATCTTAGAAGTTCCATGAATAATCAATGAGGACAGAGGACATATTTACTTGCATTTTTTATTATGATTTTGATTCATGTTTATGTTTAGTCACATGCTCTGGCTCTAATATAATTACAATAAAGATTTGTATTGGAATTGATTTTTTAAATATAAAGATTATCTCCCTTTATTTTAATGTGTTATACATTTGTACTATTATAACTTGTCACAAATGAACCGCTTCCAGTGAAAGATGCGATTGTTATAACAATAACATGTCACATGAAGAACAATTAGATTAAAATAATGGGGAAATTCTATAGAAAGTAGAAAATTTTCTGTAACCCAGGAAGCAGCTGTGGGGTCATAGCCTGAAGGGTTACGTCTCAGAATCACTGACTTGACACTAGCATTAAATGTGGTTGAGCAAATTTGGCTTTATGATCACACAAACATCCTTTCAATTATACTCATAAACACATTATTAGAGTACTTGTGTATAATTATCACAAAGTATCTTCTTAATCAGTATTTACCAATTGATGTATCTACTTAATACAGGTACTATAGATCTCGAGTCATAACAAATTCTGATGAGAGCTGAAATTAAATTTTCAACTTACTTCTTAGGTTTGCTAATTATCCGTCCTATACTTTAAAATGCATTGTACACACAATAACTCTAAAATGTCAGAGAGGTAAAGATGATTAATACACCTGGTTAACAAAATCCAGGTAAATAAAGGCATACCTGAGATAACCTGGGGATCTCTGAAGGGTTATAAGTTAGTCTCAGCATTTAAATCTACTTTCTTTGTTTAAGTCTCTGATAATGAAGTTGTTATAAAAACAAGAACTATTTGTTTTTTAGAATGTTTATAAGAAATAAAGGACCTTCATAAATACACTGAAAATCAATAGACACTTCGGAGAATTATGTTTACTTATTTAATCAAACATTCCGTATAAGGACGATTATATGTAAACTTCCGGTCAAAGCACTCCTGGATGAGTAACCCAGTTAATCATGTTATTGTTTAATCAGCTGTATTGTTAACAATTGTGTATCATATAATTACTTCAATTACATTGTCATTTATAAATATATATAGGAAAACCTTGAGTCCAAATCTAAACAGCTGGATCATCAATATTAGGGTTTTAAATCAATATTTTTTTTATGTATTGTTTCTTTTATCTGATAAACTTCTGGTTCAGTGATTTAACATATATATAAATTACTGAGGTCTATACTACTGTGAACATTATAGCAGTGAGGCTACCAGCTGGACATGTAAAAGTGTCACAGTCAGGTATTAACACTGAATTATAAAATACCAAGTCATAAATCTTATAATGTGCCTCATGGATGTATTAGATATAGATAAAAAAAAAAAAGGTTTCAGGCAGTTTTGTATTGTTTCTGAATATAAGGTTGACTCATTGGCACTAAAGTAAGCCATATCTTCTTATTTATAGTGAGAATGTCAGGCAAGTTATGGTAATGATAATAATTGGTTACATTTCTTTGTCTGTCTACACTGGACCCTCTCCCCCTGAATATGGCCTTATAAATGGGTATGAATGCACAGATTATAGCGCTGACAATGTTTTTCAAATAATTTCTCTCAAACCAGTAAAACTCAGGGGACCACTTTGAACTAATGCAGTGAGAAGCTGGTTTTTGGTTTGTTTTAAAGATCTCACGACGACTTAGATGTTTTAAACAGCAAAAATGTGGGTTTCTTTCTGAACTATTATCCTCCTTATACCGTGTGACACTGATGTAAGTCACTGAACTGCTTTCAACAATGAGCAAAACCCTATTATATTAAGCTATAAAACATATGAAATGAAAAAATTTAAAACAATTCATACAAAAAACCCACCAGTCTGGTTTATGTACATAACTATAATCAAAAAACAAATATGAGAGATAGCGACCCAGACAACCACCACTGAATAGCAGGCTCTTATGTGTGTGTATCTATAATTAAGTCACTTTTTAGATTTGTGGTATAAATCAATGAAAAAGTCTCTCCAACTAGAGTGTATCTTAAATTTTAAAATAAATTTACATTTAAATTCAATATTCAAATGAGGATTTAATCTCTAAAGCTAATCTGACAATGAACTAGGCTTTTAAAAAATCTTTCATCTTGTTGACAGGTTTAATATTTAAACAAATCAAGTATTTGCTACATTTTGTATGCTGACTTAGCAGTTTCAATTTGTAAAACCATTCATCTGAAACACCATTTTGAATGTTCTGGTTGAGTAGACACAGTAGAAAAAAATACATATTTTTTACTAACTGAGCTAGTCGCTTTATCAAACTAAGCCCCAAAAATATCAGACCTGCAAAGGTGTGGTAGAACGTTTTTATTCTATTTTATTTTAACAATTACAGGAATTGTACTAACATAATGATTTTTTCCCTATGAATACTTTTAAAATTTCTCGAACAAAATATTAGATCTGCAAATTGGTGGTTGCAGATTATATTCTATTTTTAGTTTAAGTGAAAAAAAAACACTAAAATCAATTTCTACTAACATACCCTCTCCCTCCTTTCTCAATTTATTCTTAAAATTAATAAAAGGTTTTCTTAGCAGATACTTTCATACATCAAAAGAAATCATAACATTACTGACCTTAAATAACACCACCACCGGGCACCTGAACAATAATAACTGATCAAGATATTATCCAAAATATATGCACAATAAATACCTACATGACATTTAAGTATGACATGCAGCTCAGTAAATCTTGTGTGTATCTATACATACCCTTGACATCTCATGTACTTAATAAGCCATTGTTTATTAACTCTCACATATTTACAATCATGAATATTCATTATCATAGTTTAGCCAATAATTCTCAAGACAAACAATTCTGTATCGATTAATATGCCAAACATGGCCATGCTGCAAACACCAAATTGACAAATACGATAAAATTTAGGGTGAAAAAATCAATTTCCTTGGGGCAATTTTAATTATAATTCTTATTTGGCATGTATGGCTTTTGGAAACTTGAAGAGTGTGTATGGCTAAATCAATAAATATGTGACAGGTTTTTTTTCAAATTTGAAGCCTACTTGCAGATTCTTTTTCGATTTGAACTGTTTTCTTTGAATAATTTATGAATGCTTTACATTTTTCCTATTGAATAGTTAAATACATTTTCAAAAGGTGTAGCTGTATTCATAATTAGTTTTCCACTGTGATTTGGAGGAGCATGGTATTGCAATACAATATCAACATCCAAGCTACCCCCAAAAAGGTTTCTAGCCAGCTATATACTATTAAGGGGCCCTGAGCTCCCCTCTGTCCTTCAATTCACTTCCCTCTGCACTATTGTTTTAACCTTTGCCATTATAGTGATAATTCTTGTGCTATGCATTTTTACTGAAGGTAAAGAAATAATTATAAGCACAAAAAAAATCCTTTTAAAATCTGGAAAAAGCTGTTAACACAAAAAGATATTAACTTGTTCATTTATTTCACATTTCTTTATCTTTAAACATGATAAAAAGTTCCCTTTTCACACAAGAAAATTCACTTAAATGCAATTCATCCTAAAAATGTGCCCCTCTGTCCTTAAGTCATAGCTAGAACACTGAATAAATCATATGCAATTAATCTCTTGCATTTCAATACTGTCAGGTAACTTAAACAAAACAGGTTTATGACATATAGTTTAAAAATATTTCACTTTTATTAATAACACAACTTTCTTCTCAAGCCATCAACCTCAAAAGTAGTAAAAGGCTTAGTATCAAGCAGGCATTAAAAATGAGGGCAGGTAACTCTTAATTCTTTTTAAGTTATATATAAATAGATTGTTCTGCTTTCCTCTGGGTTTCTGTTACCCCACCCTTTTCTTATAATTTAGATTTAAAAAATGTATACCCTTTTATATATTGCGTAGGTAAAAATTTTACCTTTTCCAATATTGTTTGGGTTTTGTTTGGTGTGTTACTATAACAGTGGAATACCAAAGAGCCTCAAGAGAGAAAATCAGTAAAATACAGCCAGAAACACCAAGAAAGATGAAAGACGAAGTTATAGTAACTTTATTGATATATATTTTTGATAGCTTTCCCGACCTATTCACTTATTTTCAAGCTTGGAAAGGTGCATGACCTATTGCAGCCGCACGTCCTATCATCTTGTATATAGGAAGTGGACCCCCCAGCTGCTTTCATTCTCTGTCCATGTTTAATTTATGGGAAAGGGGGATGCTTCAGTAAATTGATTACAATTTTGTATTATATTCATTATGTCACAAACCACTTATGCTTTACAAAAAGCATTCAAATTTTTAAAGCCACTACTACTCACTGGGGAGACTTTCACTGTATAAGCTGATTACACAATATCAAAGACAATATTATCCTAATGTATTAGATCAATAGTTTGTCACAATGAAATAGACACAAAGTGCCATATAAAGGGAATGCTATGGCTGCAGTGTCACTTCTCTACTTTTAACAGCATGTCAAAATTGTTCAATATATTTTAATTCAAATTAGATGTGGGGGTCTTTCACAAACCTGTCCGACAATATTTAAATTATGTGTTAAGCTTTGGTATGGGTGAAATAGTTTGTGACCAGCTGATAATGGGATAGATTTTCTGATAGATGTGACAAGCCAATATAAGTTCTAAGTGACAAAAAAAAACAAAGTTAACCTTTACAAATAAAAAATGTTTTATGGTTTAAAATCTTAATACTAATTTAAACGTCCCATTACAAATATGTGTTTTATGGTTTTAAATGTTAGTTCTAATTCAAATTTCCCTTTGCAAGTTCTATATGCATAAATGGACATACCCTTTACATGTGCATCTTTTACAGATTTTACAAGACATCATTTTTCATAATTCAAAAATATCCAGGTCTACACTTTTTGAAAAAGGACCTATAACCTTTCCAAATCAATCCCCATGCTGTATATAATATAGGTATTCTGTTAAACAGTTTTGTTTTTCCCAATCAATCTAAAATTTAACTATGCACATATGTTATGATGGTTTTTTTTAAACTTTAGTTGCAAATGTATCCACATATATTGTGGTAAATTAATGTATCAAACCTTTTTCGTAAAAGTGCAGTCTGTCTGGAATATTGAGGAGCACATAAAGTACAAATGAATTACTTTATAAGATTAAAATCTGTCATACAATTAATTTATGAACTTGAAAACAAAGTTATCTCCCCTTGAACTCTGAATGTACCATCCCTGGTTATCTCCCCTTGAACTTTGCATGTACCCTCCCTTGTCTATCAATATATACATGCAATAAATCTATTAACAAATCATATCTCACTTATTACGCCAATTGTCTTTTAATCATCAAATTTTCAATTATAATAATAGAAACTGAGCACACTGAATTAATCATCTTTATTGTAAATCAAGTTTGGATTGTCAGATGAATACAGATTTTTGTTTCTATCTTTGTGATTAATGGATGAGTATGAAAGGGGTATCTGCTGATACTAATTTATAGGGCATATGCACACTACAAATTGGCCATTAAAGTTAATTCATTTTAATCAATCAATGGAATTGTTAATTATTAAGTGGTGTGACGATAAAATATCAAATAACGTTTCGCATGCACTTTTATTTCAGGAAAAGTCAATTTTTGAATTATTTTTTCGATAGTGATCAGCATATTTGTTTTTTCATTTGTATCTATTGTTTTCAATGACCGCTATGTGAACTGTAGAGTTCACTTCTGGTCCTATGGTCTCTATGGATAGGTGATACAATAAATGTCAGAAAATATATATCATGTATATATACAAATACCTTTTTTCATGAGCTTTTGGAACAAGAAAAAAAAAACATTGTTTCATGGAGCTTTTCTCCTTTCCTTAGCCAGCAATAATACATTAGAATTTCTGACATACTTATAACACTATATAGGGGGTGTCTAGTGGCCTTGATAACAGATGAGGGCATTGCACAATAGCTTGATTTAAGACATAATAAATATACATTGTATATTCTTTACAATCTGCAATTTAACAATGAATTCTCCGTCATCTTTTAAAATTAATATTTCTCAATAACTATAAGACAAAATGTGGCGACAATATAGAAAAGCACCTTTTTTTAGTACAATAGATGGCAAACAAATAATTTCATACTGTTATAATCCAGAAACTTATTTTTCCATTGAAAAAAAGACATGGATGCTGCTTTGTTACTTCAAATTAACAAAAAAATTACCATATTATAATTGACCCATTCAGAATATCCGTCTGCACTACATCCAAAAAACAAATCTGTTTCCCCAAGTAATTAAAAACCTGTCAATTATAACAATTCTAAACTTCTTTTTTCAAATATCTTCCCCGACTCATCTTTTTATTTTTTTTTGTCTTTTTGAAAAATTATTCCTCTTGGACAATGATGGGCTTTAATTGACAGTAAAATGATAATTATAGACAGTGTAGATAGATAGGGATATGGAGAGACACGGTTCCTGAAGTAATTAAATATACCAACTGTAATTACTTTCTCCCTGTAGGCGGTCAGATCGTACTTGTCAATTCTAGGAAGTTACCGGACAAATATGGACTAGTTATTTCCTATTGAATTATCTCCAGTAAATTAGTGTTAATTATATCTCATTCTATACCAGATATAGCAGTGGGCAAGAAAAAACTGTCTGTTTTCTGTTTTTTTTAATTTACAAACTCATTTCCCACCCATTGTTAACCATAGTGAAAAAATAATTACAGAATAAAAAAAAATAGTTAGTTTTATTCAATAAAAGAAAGAAAAGGTATCAATTATTCATACAATAATCTAGCTCGTAATGAATTTTGAAAAAGGGGTGTCTGAAGAACCATTGTTAGGGATAATCCTAGTTAAAAGTTGATGGCATTTAAATCCTTTATGTCACTGTATCATTAAAGTGCTATACCCACTAATCCCCCACCCCAAATATGCCTCTGAAGATATGCTTAAACCTTTATATTAAGCAATGCATAAAATTAATAAAATATATAAGTAATATACATGATATATGTATATATTTTTGTACATCAATAAGACACCAAACCAGTTACACAACAAAACCAAAAGACATCTCTACTTCTAGGTTAATTATACAACAATAAATCTATGTGTATGAATAAATGTAACCCACAAACAATAAAAAAATCTCTAAACCTTAATGGACAATTTAAATAACCGTGAGACTAATGGCAACCTATTGTTACTCTGACACTAACTTTACTTTTAATAAATACAGGGTCTCCCTATTCACAGCACATACTTGTGACACTTCTTGTCCCAACCAATTTTCTTGATCCATTTGAAGTCCTTTCCTAAATCCCATTTACATTTATATATATAATTTTATGTGGTCTTATTAATTTGTCACTAAGACTTAACTTAGCACTGCTGTACATTACTGAATGCAGACCAATTAGAGGTAGACAACCATAAATGGACAGATAAAAGTATTTTATCTAAATCATTTTAGAGATTTACATAATAAAATGTGGTGTTTAATTAACAAATAGTAAGAATTTAAAGTCATAACCGGTAATGTGTTGGTGGCTGAACAATGATGGTAAGCAATTGACGATATTCTACAAAGGATGAACACAATTTACAACTTACCAAATTAGAATTATCCTTTTACAGTCTAATCCAGTAATTATTCCTTACGGAAATAAATTAAAAAATTGTAAATATCAATTGAGGGAATCTTCACAATAAGACAAAGTAGTGTAATGTCGACTACGTCACTTCTTATCCAATCAATGAATCAACGATGGTTTCCCAGAATTCTCACGAGAATATCTGACACACTCCCAATTTCACACATATATATATATATATGATATATATGGATCCTTTCAATTATGATGGTTTTCAATTAAGTTTGATCTTTGTAAAACTATTTCATGACATACCCTTTTTACTCTATGGAAATCATCTGCGTGTTTCACATGTTTTATCTTTATATAATGTTCAAATATTTAGATGCTAATTATATCGGACATCAAAATGTCATCGGAGCATCAAATTGTTGTTAAATTAAATATAAATCTCAGGGCGACAAATACACAAGGTTTAAATTTATAGTCTATTCAAAATCCATTGACTGTATAATAGTGTAAATTCTTTTTCTATTTCAATTCTTGTATTTCATGTTATTAACTTAGAAAGATCACTGTCCTGTCATCTTTCTTACTCAGTATAAAGGATTATGGCTTTTACAATGAACATAATAGAAACAGTAAAATATTCAGACTTAAATGACGGGAGACTCCTACACGTTAAATTGTGCAATTACTATGTTTGGGCCAGGAATATACATGTATGTGTAATGAGAGAATTTCCTCAGGCTGAATTCTAAAACTTCCTTAATGTGAAGGGCATAAACAGTAAAATGAGAGGAATTTTAAAAAATAAAAGACATGCTTGTATTTTTAGTATTTAGAAATAGTGCTTTCTAAAAAGATCGTCTTATGGAATGTATCATAAATGAGGTGCTATGATATAAGGGAAATTTTTTAATCTGTTTTGGATTGGGAGCCACTGTGATATTTGAAAATATTGACAACTATGCTGCCACTATCAATAAGTACTCCTGAAGTACAGTTTTTTTTACCCCGATCTAATTCAAATGCATACTATAGAACAATAGATCTGGCAGTTTAAATGTACATTTTGTTGAACAATAATTAAAAAAATACATGTACAACCAGGGCTCACACTACTTCAGAATTATAGGGAGAAGTGACTTCTCTTTTTGAAACTGATAGGGAGAAGTGGTGAGATTTGAAAGAGAAGTGCTCATTCGCGCGGGTGCGCTACAATGTTTGGATTTTACAATAGTATAAAGGGCCATATGTAAATAATGTTCTTTTTATGTTGTTCAATTCATATGAGTAAAAAATTACAATTAAAGTAACATTTGAAATTAAAAGTTGTTTAAGTTTTACTAAGGTTCTTGTGAGAAACTACCAACTAAATATCTAGCACTAAAAAAAAAATTATTATTTTAAAAAATGTAAAGAAATTATATCAATTACAATTTAATGAAAAATTATCTTGTGTATGAAATTCAGTGCTTCTCATAAAAAAAAATATAAAAGTTATTAAGCTGGGCCATAATATATTGATATTAGTATTTATAATAGTCTCAGAGTTAAGCAACTTTAATCAATAGTTTGAAACATTCATAAAAAATATAGGGAATTATATACACCAATCAATTAGATGTAACCAAAAGTCTCTTAATGCGTGTGGGATGCGTAATTTTTCCCTTTGGGATCAATATTCTTCTGTCAGCTGTTCCATCCGTGCGTCCGTAGTAATTATTGTAACAGTACGGATTTCGGTCATAGCTGGTCCGGTTCAGATCCGTAGTTTAGAAATCGGTCAATGGCAGACGAATGCAAGAAAATTTACAAAAATAAACGATGTTTGACAAGTTATTTGGAAAGGAACATGACGGTTTTAATGCAATAAATGGATTAAACATTTACTGGAGGCAACTTTTATCACGTTTAAATGAAGTAACAAACTTATTTTGCCGCCGAAATTTAGGTTGATGTACGTTTTCGAGTAACAAGCACCGGAACTTGCGAAAATGCACGAAGTTTTATCAAATAACCTGATACACACTTCGAAGACAATGCTTCAACCTCTTTTCTAAAGATAATGAATAGTTTATGTCTGAATTTCTTTAATTATCAGTAAAAAATTGATGTTTCATCAACTTGGTAAAAGTTGAAAATGTCCGATGACGGAAGCTACTGAAAGCGACTTTAGTCAAGAACAGGGCGACTTGTTTTCGCTTTTGGGGATCGGGGAAAGCGAAGTGACGGTCGGGAGGGCGACTTCTTCGCCCAAGTCGCCTGGTAGCGTGAGCCCTGGTACAACTAACTTTTTTGAATTACAGTACAGTCAAACCTAGCTGTTATCAAGGTCACCTATATTCAGCAAAAATTTATCTTGTCATGTCACTCACTTCTTGCCCACTTATAAGGTAAGTTTTCTTTGGTCCAGATGTTGACCTTAAATATATACAGGTTTCACTGTACTTGAATTTTGAATCATTATGTTTTGTTAAATTAATGTTTGACATTTACTATCATAAAATGTTTGTTAAACAATCAAAAATAACAATTACACCTATCAAATTTGACTTGTATTCATAACAAAACTGATAATAATTTTGCAACAATTTAACATTGACTTCAACACACCAGGTTATAACAATGATTAGCTAGTTGTATATCTGTATATGAACTAGAAAAGTAGTCCAATATAGTGACTTGAAGCAGAGTTCACACGTTGAGCTTCAACTAAATAAAGGATATGTATGATGCTTTCGTACTAGCAAATGTGCAATCGATTTTAAATTTATGAAATTGGTCTATCAGTGTATAAAACAAATGTAAAAATTTTAAAAAAAGTGGGAGTTCAATTTCAATAAATCAGTTCATCCAATTATGTATACTGTAAATCAACTTATTTTCCCAGACAATTATTTCGTGTTAAGCCCTCTCTATCCATTTTTGTAGCAATTTAATTTCTTGATTTTCAAATTGACTTGAAGTAGTAGAATAAGGAAGGATCTAAGATTTACATATTCATGATGAATTATATCTGGTTAATTTTTTACTCATGAAAATCAGTTGGTTGACAGGGCTTCATATTAAAAAAAGCTGAATTCATCAAAAACAAAAAGACAGCTAAAATTGCACATACAAATGTGTTATGTATCAGTATGTATGGTCGCGGATTCAACATACAGATATATAACAAATGCAATTCATTTAGCATTCTGCAGAAAATGTACCACTAATTTTGAAATGACATTTAATATTACATAACATAGCAATTATAGTCAGTTATGGAGTTTATAATTTCAAATTAACATTATATTTCGTATGTTTCACCAGCGCAATTTGGATAATACATGTAGGTAAAATTACATCTTCAAAAATATCTATGACATGTATGAGGTTTATACTTTTAATATACTTAAAGCAACTCAATCCACGAGTTTTGGATGTTTTTCAATCATTTTACATTAGACAATGAAGGACAAGAGGAATATAAAGATCATTAAATTATCTGATTATGTGACATGTCAAATCTCTTTTAAATGTACTGATTGATGTACATTACCCTAAGGGACATAACTCAATTTTATTTCACATCTGTTTAATTCAATGTTTACTTTTATCAATAAAATGACATAATTTAATATTGAATGATTGTTATGGTGGATATTGAATGATTGTTAGATTGTTATTGAAGACAGGTGAGAATCATTAACAGGTGATTTAGAATTTAACAGTCTACAATTTACAGTTCTTGGTCTGTAATTTTTAAATTGACAGGATATATATAATTTATATTTTACATTGTACTTCAAATCCAGAGTTTGATAAAAAAAATTAAAAAAAATAGACGGGTGCAGTCAGCCTCCAGGGGGATCCAATCAACAAGGCAATATTATGAGTGGGACTTGTAAAAGGTCTACATATGTATGCAATAATCATGCACATGCATGTTTGTAGCTGACCAGAAATAAATTTCTGATATACAACAAATGGAAGTTTTTAACGACCTTGACTGGCTATACAGCCCTTGCAGGGTCGTTTTTTTTTATATGTTGTAATTTAAGTTATATATATATTGTATATTCATATACATAGTATTCAGACATATGGAATAATTAATTATAAAAGATGGTTCACTTGGAAAATCTTTAAGTACATGAAAAATGCAGTTTGAAAAAGATATTTAAAGTTTAAGAAACATAATTTCAATATTTAATTTTGAAAATGAATTTGATAACATGCATAAATTCATAAACATAAATATAACTACTTTCTTTACCTTTTTTTGTACCCTTCAAGTCTAACAAAATTTCTAAATAAAATGTCTATATTATTTCCTTGTGTACTGCAGATCCTCACTAAAATGTTGATTTATATATT
Source organism: Mytilus galloprovincialis (assembly GCF_965363235.1). Taxonomy (NCBI): domain Eukaryota; kingdom Metazoa; phylum Mollusca; class Bivalvia; order Mytilida; family Mytilidae; genus Mytilus; species Mytilus galloprovincialis. The sequence continues at coordinate 8,312,970 of NC_134849.1, forward strand.
ATATATAATAAAAGTATTGATTTGGACAATGTTGAAGTGACCTCAATTAGTCTATTAAAAAGCGAAAGCTGTCAAATTCCTTTAGTCGCTAATTTCAGTATTGTTAATTATAACCTGTGTATAGAATAGGGTACGCTAAGTTCAATCAAATATGCCGCGTACCTGTGTACAGGTAAAACAGTATAAACTTTCAAACATGTGGCGATTCGATCATCAAAGATGACATCAGAAAATGCATTTGTTCAAGGACGTAAATATATATACCAATATTCCATTTTTAAAGTATTTTACATGCAAACTATTTACCTGTATAAAGAACAAAAGGAAGTTGAATTCAAAACATCTTTCCTCACAGGTATTCTCGCACCTTGCAATATCCGGGTATTTCCGGTAGTCCAAAATCTGTGACGTTTTTCACAAATCAATGAGAGGCACGTAAAAAGGGATTGTTAAATCCGAGTTTTAAGGCTAAACTTCCAGTCTTGATCCTCAAAACAAATAAAAATATAATTATACATTAGTAATAAGTGGGACTAATAAATGAACTTAAATAGTAACTGTTTGTTAAATTTGAAGTTATACATAATCTGTCATTTGAGCATTGGCCGTCACGTACGTAATACTAAACACAGACATATGGAAGCACTATACCTATATATATCCGTACTGATATTATTACCACTAGAACTTGGGAACAGTATATATAATATTACAGAATTTTTTCATAACGGATTACCAGGAACAATTAAATGATTCACTAATAATCGATATAACTGCATTGTCTAAATGACTACTTTTCGTCTTTAATAAAGTTCCCAGGTGAACTTCTGTAACCCAGGTAGCACAAAAACATTTTATTGATATTTTTAAAATATATTGCAAAATATCACCAAAATATCATTTAAAATATGTTTTTGACGTGATATGTCTGGCTGTACTCATGTGAATAGCATATTTTCTGGAAATATTTGTTCTGAATGTTTAAAGAGCATTAATTATTTTTAAATATCTTGATTTTATATTGAAATAACATAATTTTGATATAATTCAGTTTCAATTGAAAATATCCAGACAACATCTTTCAAACATCTGGACAAAATATTCTTCTAATGTCTAGGATATGATTTATTGATGTCTACCTAATGTTTTTTTTTAAATACAGTCTGTCAACCTTATTCTCATTTTAATATAAAGTTGAGGCATAGAATTGAATGATTATAAGTCAATTCATAAATTCTACTGGTTGATATTATGAAATATATATTCAGTAGATTAACAAATATTAATTGCAGAGTAAGATAATTTACTCGTGGCAGTGATGTGTTGATAAACAAGAAATTGAAAAATATGAAAGTATATTCAAATTGTATTTGTTGTTTTGGGCTGGTTTTAAATATTTTTTGTTTGTGCATAAAATTATTCAATCATTTAGGTAAATACATTTAAATGACTACACAGATTTGAAAATGTTAGATAAAGAGAAGGAAGAGCACATTTTTTGTTAGAACATTGGAATAATATAATTTTTAAGTATGTGGTATAAAGGGGGGAGATAAGTAATACGTTGACATATTGTTGGCACAATGTTGGCTTATATATTTCTTTATTGGCATGAAATATCAATGATATTTTTTTTATAAACACTGTTTAAAAAACTTTGAATTAGGCAAAATACAAAGAATTTTCTAGTTCTAGGCACAGATTATCGTAGTCCTATTTGGTATGACTTTATCATTTTGATTTTTTACTGGGTCCTCAATGCTCTTAGAACACAATCGTTATTCGCTAGATAATTTTTCTTTTGACTTGATTTGAATTTTCATTTAAGTTAGATTAGAATTGTTAAGACTTTTCTATCAAAAATGAGGAGACATTCATGTTAATCTGATTAAAAAATTATATAAAAAATATCTTCTTTTTTATATCAAACATCATGGACTTCACACAAATATCACTAACAAACATAAGAAAAACATTTGTCGTACATCTTACAAATATCAATTAAAAATATTATGTAAAAATGTTTATAAAATATTTCTTTTTCCATATCAAACATGTGCTTCACTCAAATATCACTGACAAACATTTGGAGAATATTTCTAGCATACATCTTACAAATATCTATTAAACATATTATCTTAAAACTATTATGAAACAGTCTTTAACTAATATTTTCTAAATAAAATCGAAAAAATATATTGTTATGATGTTATTGAAATATTCATTAGATATTACCATTTTTATATTTTTGATTAGGACAAGAAAAGTATATTGATGTTACATCAAAAAGATATTTTATTATACATCAAACCTATGCTTTACATAGATGTAAATCAAAAATGTTTTATAAATATTTCTTTTACACATCTAAAAAATATATATATTAAATGATATATAAAAATGTCCATCAGATATTGATTGAATATTGCAAAGAAATATCTCCTCGACATACAATTGTTCTCATTTATAAAACTGTCTATTTAACGTTTTAAAAACATCAGGAAAGAATATTTATTATTCATTATAAAATTTTTTTTACAAAAAATGTGTTTATATTAGCAATCAAACATTGGGACGAAATATTATCGTTAAAATATCATTAATGCATAATTTCTGATGTAAAAAAAAATGTCTTTAAAATATTTTTTGGTAAATATTTTTGAAAAACATATATATAACAGTCAATAATATCATGAAAATATTATGTGTTAGCTGGGAAGGAGACCAAAACATAATTCGTTTATTGATTGATTGACTTTTTGATGTTTTAACGCCACTTTTTAGCAACGCCTTTTGGGCTACCTCGTGGCGGTCAGTTTTGTTGGTGGAGGAAGTCGGAGTGCCCGGAGAAAACCACTGACCTTCGATAGGAAAACTGACAATCCTAGTCAATTAAGATTTAAATCGAGTGCACGGCCGCAAAGTTTGAACTCACTAACTCAGTGTTGACTGGCTAGCGATTACAGTAGTAACTACTTAGACCAGCTCGTAACTCGTTAATAAGATAAGAATATATATATATGTGTATCTCCGACCCCGGTCCAAAAATTGGACATTCACAGTGGCGGATCCAAAACTTTCATAACTTTGAGAGGGGGGATAGGGGGGCTCCAGTCATGCTTCATTGATTCCCTATATAACTTAATCAACCAATTTTTTTCCCACGAAAGGGAGGACTTGGGGCCCCGTCCCCCTTGATCAGCATATGATTCAGAGCTCCAACATGTATGTGACCATGGTAACTAGACTAAGAGAATTCCGGCCGAAAAATTCTTTTACGACTGATAGTTTTTGTTGGTTTGCATTTTTTTTAAGGGCAAACACTCCTATATATATATCTCAGTAGGATTTACTATCCTTGCTCTGATAGAGAGTCTACTGACGCTTTCAGCAGCTACATTTGACTTATGTGTACATCTCAGTTGTCGTGCTGATGATTTTTCCTAAAATCATGATAATATTTCTATCTATCTTTTATAGTTTTCAAGATAATCATATCCAAACTCGCAAAATACTTGTAAACATTGTCATCAAAGAGCAATGTTGGCTGACGATTTCGGCCATGTTGACCTATTCATTGATCTTGTCCGGCTTGCCGATCATTTGCAATATTTAAGTGGCCATCTATCTATAATAGTTTTGGAGATAAGAGACATGCAGAATAGTAAAAATCGTCAATTTGCTCATTTAAGTTTCTATATATAGCTGATATAGTTTTTTTTTAGACATTTGGCAATAACGGAAAAAAACAGTGAACATGGATGTCATAAATCGAAACATCTGACGATTTCGACAATATTTGACTTACAAAATGTATTTATAGATATTGTCATGGGCTAGCTGACAGTTTATGCTGTTTAAAGTTTCACTCTATCTTCTTTAATTTTCCAAATAATATGCAAACATGAATAACAAGAGCGCACACGCTGAAGTGTATCTTTATTTTTACTCATTGATTTCAGAAATTGACTATTATGCATGTTGCGTGGTGCGTGTTGCGTGTTGCATTATCTTTTAAATTTTTTGTAAAATTGAAATAATTTTTGATTATGATATACCAAGGAGGTTATATGACCTCCTATGATATTCATATACTTTTTGTAAATTTTTTTTGGTAAAATTTATTATCAGTCAACGAATTTTTACCATATTTCTTTGACATACATCATGTAGTTTGCACTTTTTTCAATATCTGTCTTTTAATTAAAGTTTAAAATACTGTTACTGAGCTCTGGGAACAGTATATAATATATATGTTCCTGCTGAGCTTATTAAAGAAGATATGTAATATTTGCAATGGAGGCAACTAGTCATAGGGCAAAGGGCTACACATTTGAGCTATTGTAGGTTATTGTATGAATTTGACAAATGAGCAAAACATCCGTATTGTAAGCTACTAAGGAGCCAGATATGACAAAATAGCAAAATGTGACACTGTGCAAACAATCAATTTTGTGGTTTAATACAACAATCAGATCATGAATACAATTGTAATTTACAATGTATATGTCTCTGAACTCGAAGGCCAATTCAAAATTAACCGTTTGAGTCCTTTCATCAAATGACAATACTCAAAAGGATCTACTTAAATTAGTTTAGACACCGCAAGTTTGTACTCCTACAAGAACGTTACAGGTGTGAATTAAAAAAGATGTCGAAAAAGTAAAATAACAAAAATATGAAACTCAAAGGGATATTGAAACGGAAAGTCTATTATCTAAATATCAAATAGCAAAAACCAAAAGCTCAGAAAATGCTGTATTAAACAGACTTTGGTAACGAATGAAAAACATATAAATCGAATGATGACTTCAAACTGCATTTTGAGGGATTTCGCAGGACTACCAAATTTGTCAGTATCAGACAGTTTTTGAAATATAGGATAATCTATATTGCAATGTCATTTTAGAAAAAAGTTTAATGCGTTATATATGTTTGGGAACAAGTTATCATTTTGTCCAAATTATAACTTGTACAAAAATATTGTACAAATTATAACTTGTATTTTGACTTTGCCCTAAGTGTTCATGGTTCCACCACTGCGGACGTATCAAACTGTGCCCTGCGAAGCACCTGGTTATGAACTTGTTCTTGTTCTGAAATATTTTCCACTGGACGTTAAGCAACCAACAATCAATCAACCAATCAATCAAATCAAATCTCATGATTAGAAAAATCGAATTATAACAGAAGGGTGTCCACAATGCGCTTGTACTGCACTGTTATTAGAATAGTAGAATAGAAGATATTCAAATAGATGAAATCCTACAAGAAGGTAACACCTCCCGAAACGAAAGCTTATTTTTATAAGCTAGAGTTAGAGGAGGGGATAAGGTCTCTGCGCAATGCTAGGCGGTGTTGTCGTAGAAGTTAGAAAATAAAGTGCTGGTTCCAGCCCCGGCGCCGGGGAGGGAGTTACGAATCAAATCTACTCTAACATCGTTAGGTTGATTTTCTATGCACTTTATAACAAAAAACTAGAGTATACTAATTTGTATCACTACAATGTAATAGTCAGGTTGAATTCCCTCTCATTTATTCATCATCAACTTGTATCAGAAAAAAAATATATATCTTATTTTTCTATGTACCTTCACCTCACTTTCAGGTATAAAGATGTTATTTTTTGTTAACCATCCAATAGAACTTTCGGTCATCCTATGGTCAGTAGTTCAGTACTTTGATTCTGTTTTTGACCCTATGATAATCTTGTTAGCTATCCAAAACTACCACTTTTATAAATTTTCAAGCATTATTAAGAAAGTTACAGCATTTTTAAACTTGGGTGTAGGAGTTTTAAAATCTTTAAAATGTATTGTGCTACCTTAACTGATATGTTGTCGTTATAAAAAGTAAAATAACAAGAATACAGAACTCCAAGGAAAATTCAAAACCTTATCATATGACAAAATCTAAAGCGCAATCACATCAAAGGAAGGGACACGGTGGATTCATAATCGTGTAATAGCTAGCTAAACCTCTCACTAATATGACAGTCTTATAGAATTCCATTATATTGACAAAAATGTGTGAGCAAAATAAACAGGCATAAAAGATACAAAATTACAAATAGTTTGGTACAGCAGTCATTATTGTGTTATAAATTTAATGAATATAAAAACCGATCAACAAAGAAAAACAAAATGGCACAATGATAGACACTCTGTAGACAAAACACACAAGCACCATCGAAAGACAAGAAGATAGAAGACAAACAATGGACATAGCACAATAACTCAATGGCGGAAGGTAGAAAACCACGTCAAAAGGATATTACAAAATATGTACTTAACAGAAAAGTCTAAAATTATACAGAAAAATTAAAAGAACACTACAAAACGTAATTTAGATGATGTACAACGTCAGTACCTAGAACAAAATAATACGTGTTACATCCAAAATTAAATTATATATATAATACTACAATATTTAAATATATATTAATTGGTTAAGATAAACTGTAATGAAAACCGATACTTAAAGGTTCAATAAATGTTAATGTTGGAGATGCAACACCACTCGGGCCATTAGGTCTTGTGTGTTTTAAATGACTAACAGTGTCAAATGAACACATAAAGATTCGTTCTGAATGGTTCAGATCCAAGTTATGTACATGTATTAATAATATGAACTTGGTGAAACCGACCATTGCATGCATAGTTTGCAAGAAGGTTTGATATGTCTCATTTAACGTTGGTTCTAAATGGTTCATGTACTGGGGAAAAGATCCTAGTTCTATGCGTAACATGAACTCGGTGACACCACCCATAGCATGCAAAGTTGCAGAGAAAAATTGAAAAAAGGCGACTGAAGTCTCGAGTGGTGACTGTTGTCTTCATTTTATTGCAATTTTATTGCATTTTTTCCACAGTCTTCAGCAAATACATACCTTCCTAAAATAATATTACAATAGATATCATGATATTTTGGAAGATTTATATTAGCTCTTTTTTATCCTTGAAATACATAAAAGGCAAAAATGACAAGTCGAGTTGCGAGTTACAAAAATCGAGATGCGAGTTAAGAAAGTCGAGTTGCGAGTTACAAAAGTCGAGATGCGAGTTAAGAAATTAAGTCGAGTTGCGAGTTACAAAAGTCGAGTTGCGAGTTACAAAAGTTGAGTTGCTAGTTACAAAAGTCGAGTTGCGAGTTACGAAAGTCGAGTTGCGAGTTACAAAAATATTTTTGACACGCGAAATTTTCAGGTTTGATTCACATTTGATTAACATAGCATGCATGCCATATGCATGTACCCGAACTTAGTTATTTTCGTGATTACGGGATTTGAAAGATTATGTCAGTTATATGTGATACTTGATAAGAGTCTAATGCAAGTTAAGTTCTAGAAATATTTGAAAAAAAATACTGCATCCTTAAACACGTTTACACTACTATATAAAAAGAACCGGTCTGACCCTAATTTGCTTTTTTACCTTATATTTCGTAAACAAATAATCCTAAAAACAGAATATTAACGAACATTCTGCATTTCACGCGGACTATAACACATAACAAAATCAAGGAGAAAATAGTTTGCTCATTAGAATCATGATCATTTGGATTTACAAATCATTTTTTTTTTTTGGTTCATACATCATAAGTCATTAAACGAAGACATGTGTATAGACTATGATCGCTAAATAACGAACAGGCAATGCGTTTGAAGATGAGGATTTCATGGTGTAGCTACTATTGACGCAACGACGCACTTACTTGCAAAAACGAGATGGCCTAATAAAAATAAAAATCATAATTTAGATTTATAACAGTCAGAGAAAGAAAGAGTGCGATTGACTGTAACTTAATATATATATATAGGTGTTTCAATTTGTCAGAAAGGTATCTGTATTTCTATCAGTTCAGTTTGGTTGTGCCAATCTAATTAAAATATTGATCTCTGATTACGTTATACTACATAGCTCATATGTAGTATAACGTAATCAGAGATCAATATTTTAATTAGATTGATTGTCATCTGATAAAGTCATGCTGATTATAAGATACACAGTTTTCTCTGCTTTCAAATCTTTCTGTTTGAACCCGTCGAACTGGAACTTATCAATTATTGATAATATTAATTATTTGGAAAACAAAAGGTCTTGGAATGGAGTACTTTTTAATCAACAGCATTGTCTTATATTAGTTATAAATATTGAATTCTTTGATTCGCTGTTTTACGTCATGCCTGCTAACAAATTGAAAACTGTACCTATACGCCTTATTTTAGTCCAGATTTTTAGTATTCGTATTGTTATCTTAGAAAGTCTAACTGATTAGAATACTACAATAGGTAACAATTTGACAATTAAGTAGTGTCAACACTGTGATTATGACCCGTGTAATACAATATAGCATATTAATCCTGAATACACCGTTTGGTGGTGCGCCTGTCAGATGCGGAACGTACAGATAAGGTAATCGGTAACAGGTGAATATACTATTGGTATCGGTATCGGACTCGGACTCGACCCGGAACTTCTTAATTATTGGCAATATTAATTACGTGGAAAACAAAAGGGCCTGGAGTGGTGTAATTTTTAATCTTCACCTTTGTACTATAATGTTATATATAAAGTTGAATTCTTTGATTCGTCGTTTTTACGTGATGACGGCTGACAAATTGGACCTCGTAATTTTAGTATTATAGATATTATGTATGGAGAATTTCATAAAAGGTATCAAAAGCCTTCTCCCTTTTTCCAAAGTCCGATGTTTGTTTCCTTTCTGTTAAATTCAATTATTTTCGTGTTTCTGGTCTCAGACCACAATTATTCTTCTCCTTTGCTACAATGTTTCTTTTGGTAAAAGTCAAATCAAATTAAAAATTTGCACCGTTTCAAACATGAAATAAATGTAACTGCTTATATATATATATATATATATATATATATATATATATATATATATATATATATATATATATACCATTATTTGTCTAATAAAATATGCTTCTAAGACAATCCATCAGTGTTTTTTCTTGTGAGAGCCTTATTAACATACCAATGGTAGGATATGAATCATGTTTATTTCATATCGGTTGAGAGTAAGATTCTCTTATTGGATTAAAAGGTGTCACATGACATTTATTCTTCAGTAATAAATTCCATTGGTCATTAACAGAAAAAAACGGACCAGAAAACCGGTCGTTAACGAACTTTTACATGATAATGACCGGTGGAGCGTGGTTTCCGTCTGATAATGACCGTTGGGGCGTGGTTTCCGTGTGATAATGACCGTTGGTGCGTGGTTTCCGTGTGATAATGACCGTTGGGGCGTGAATTTCTCTGTTAATGACCGGTGGGGCGTGGTTTCTCTTTTTAGAGAGATGTACCTTTTATAAAACATGTTCCTGTTTTTAATATATGATTATATTTAAGTTGTTGAAATGTTTATTATATGTTTTCGTTAATTATAAAATTAAAGATAACTTGATTAATAAGTATTTATATACTGAAAAATTGCACTAAAATGAATGGCAGTATTACTACGACTGGTCTTCACTCTTTGCCATAGAAATCGTACAACTACTCGAGTTCGCTGTAGGCATTTTGAATTTATGAGAATTTTCCAAAACATGGTTTCTCAATGAAATAAACATAATAGTTTTTGATAAACTGGTCATTATCGTGATACATGGACTGCCCGTAGGGCAGTGGTATTGACTGCAACAGCGATGATGACCTCGCCTTCGGCTCAGTCATTATCACTATCTTAGTCAATACCACTGTCCTGTGGGCAGTCCATATATCACGATAATGACCAGTTTTTCAAGACCTATTATATAAATAAATGACTAAGACCGACTTAGGCTAATTTGAGGAGTGGTCGGAGGGGTCCTGATCCCGAAATCCCCGAAAAAGGTCCTGCCTCCCTCTAATCTCTACCTTACTTTTTCATTTTTGCTAAATCACTATTTTCTCTTTCAATCATAAATTTGTAAGCCCCATTTATGGGCATTATGTTTTCTAGTCTTTGCATCCGTGCGTTCGTTAGTTCGTTCGGTCGTCCGTCCGTCCGTCCGTCTGTCCCGCTTCAGGTTAAAGTTTTTGGTCGAGGTAGTTTTCGATGAAGTTGAGCATGTTTTACTTATTAATATATATATGCAAGTGGTATGACCCCTTTAACAGTAAACATTTCAAAGAAAACAGTAAACAGAATCAGGAACTTTCTATACTAACATCGAAAGTCCTCGACAGAATACAGAGAGTCTCTATATATTAAAGTAGTATAATCGTAGTTTACATTTAGATAAACGCCAAAAATAATTTTCCTCTCTAAGGAGGTATACTAGTTGTGATTCTTGCGATCTAAACACCATGATGTGGAGAACGCTCTGAATGGCTTATCTATTTTTTGTTTTTGTTATAGATTGGTTGTACTTGTGTCACATGTTTTACTTATTTTAATATATATGCAACTGGTATGACCCCTTAGATAGTAAACGTTAAAATTTCAAAGAAAACAGTGGACAGAATACAGAGAGTCTCTATATATTGAAGTAGAATAATCGCAGTTGCATGTAGATAAACGCGAAAAATAATTGTCCTCTATAAGGAGGTATAATAATTGTAATTCTTGCGATCTAAACACCATGATATCGAGAACGCTCTGATTGGCTTATTGGCTTTATTTTTCATTTTTGTTATCTACCATACGATTGGTTGTATTTGTGCATTTTTAAAACCGGAAGTCTTATATATGACTAAAATTCAGTCTGATGACGGAATCATATCCGGACTCCTTTTTGTCGTTTTTCTCCCAAAATAACTCGATCTGAATAATCATAAGAATGGATGACAAATGCGACTATGCATGTTACCTGTAAGACACAGAGACATGATGATTGATTTATTGTGGAAGGAAGAGAAGCGACACACAAAATGAGGTCTTCTCGTTTAATAGTATAGATAAAAAATGTAAACAAACATGATTTTTTCACAAATTCGACTAAAAAAATACTTTTATCCGAATAAGAGCATTCTATTTGAATTAATCAAATATTCTCATATATAGTTATTTTGTATAAACATAATCTGAAACTTGGTAAATAAAGAACTATTTACACAAAATTGATTTTTCGGATCGTGAAAGATCACGTACCGCATTTTTGAAGATCGTGAAAAGGATCGTGAAAAATCTGATGCTACGAAAACGTTCAAATTATTGTTCAATTATATCATAATTAATATTTGTTATTGGTATTGAGAAAAGCTAGATAGGTCAACATCCTCAATAGGTTTAAGCATTTCAAAGTATTAAGGCAGCAACCATTTGATTTTCTGAGGGGGGGGCTATGGTTTTTTTTCTGGACAATTTTTTTTTTTCGCCCGTGGCGAAAAACAATCTATTTTTTTCACGACAAGTCGAAAACAATTTTTTTCTTTCAATTTTAGCATTACATATAGTGGCAGCTGAGGGTGAAACAAAGAATTTTTTTTTCTTAGAATCAAAAACAAAATATTTTTTTCTCCAAAAACTGGAAACAAACTTTTTTTTCCAAAACAAAAAAAAACCATAGCCCCCCCCCCCCCCCCAGAAAATCAAATGGTTGCTGCCTAATATTTTAATATTTTCAGAAAATGAAATGTAAAATAGTTGAACAAGTAAAATCACAATAATACTAAACTCCGATGAAAATTCAAAAAGGATCACTGTCTGTTAATGATTGTTAGGTGTAGATTTTCGGCTTTTGCAAGGTTTTAAATAACATCGAACTCATATCGTGCATCATTCGGCAATGTTTGTTTTATGTTGTTTAGCCTTTTGGATATATATACCTGTATGCTATAGAGCCAAGGTAATTCGTGTATGGTGTACATGTATGTCTGCATGTTTCATATATGACCATGATGACGTCAATTGTAGAGACGTTACGCGCGATGTTCGTACATGTAAGCGTAACACAACGTCGCGAATATTTCGTAACGTTCAAACAGAAAATTCGAGTGGAACGTTGTTTTTAAGCAAGTGCGACATTCTTGTAAGACTCCGCAAAATCGACGGTGCTTTTTATCTACTTACATTAAATAACATTTTAAAAAATCATAAAATTCTACCAGTATAAGAGCAGTGATAAGCAAACAATTGACGTAAATTTGAGTTGAGTTCGTTTTTATGTCAAAAAATGGCGGCGTGACAAACTTGTAAGCCTTTGAAAAATCGCTCATAAATTACTATATATCATTTTTCAGTATATTTGTCTTTAAAGTCATAAAATTAAGCAAATTAACATTGATGTAGTAAATACAAATACTAAACTTTTTTCATTTTAGAAAAATGTTTTATGATTCTCAAATCTGGAATCCAATTGTTTTCCCCGCGGAACAGATTTGCTCTTGTAGTAGGAAACGCGTTTTTTTTTTCTATGACGTCATCATAACGTCATAAAAATGGATAAAAGACTGAAGGAACCATTCTGTTTAATAATGGAAAAACCCGATTTTCAAAATATTAAATAGTTTTGACGAAAATCATAGTTTAGTGGTTACAATAAATGAAATATGTTACGCGGGACAACCTAAAAATCGCCGTTTTTAAAAATGAAGCTTGTCGCATGCAGCATAAAACATAGTTTCAACAATTATTTTGTTCGTTTTGGTTTTAAAAATCGTTATTTTTTAAAATTCGTTCAATAGCAATGAATATGATATCACACAATTATATATTTTGGACTTGCATCTTGCCAACTACACCGAATTTCCAATGAAGTACGAACATCGCGCGTAACGTCATTTGACATATTGAATGATAGTAAGATGTCTATGTCTGGCTGTCGGTTAGGGTTCATATACTTTTGACCTTATGTTCCGAATTAATTGGCCAAGCATAACTTTTACATTTGTCAGTTTCTAAGGCACTGTAAGGATCGGAACACATTTATTTGGCGTACGGGATATTTGTAGCGATCTGTATGGCATGGTTCATCTAACCTTGAACTCTTTTTATGAACCATTGACAATCTTAAGCGCATTTAACACTTCTAGGAAAATCCTTGATATTATAGACGTTTTACAAATATACTATCATATGTAAAGAAGACGAGACATTGCAGCATTTGCGATCTGGTATTCTATAGTTGGTAGTACATAGTTAAATCCATTCACATCTGCGTTGTGTATAAAGAACTTAAGAAAGTACTGTTGCACAAAATGTTGGTTATCGTTCAATCTCAAATTACTCATGAAAGATGCTGTTTTGCTGTAATTTTTTGTTTGATGGATATCATTTTGGTTTAAACGTTGCATATCCATATTATTGGCTAAATAGTGTCGGTCTTTCTGAATTGCACTTGACCGATTCTCAGAGCTGAATGTTTCACTCTTATTTAGACACGTTTTTAGTTGTTGTTTTTTTAAACTTTGGAGGTAAAGTGTTGAATAAGAAAAAAACAATAGCTTTAATGTGCACCCTTATCAAAATAGTTACAGGATTCAACCAGTTGCAGGTTTATCAAATGGTAAAAGAAATACTGATTTCTGATTACTAGTATTAAGTCTGGTCACGCATGATCTTTCACGATAAAAATAATGCGTTGCCTGATCTTTCACGATCAAGTTTGATGGAAATTCAACAAATTCAAGGTTTCCATGTATAAGTTAATGCTTACAAGGGAAGAACATACTTTAATTTTACTTTACTATCAGATACACCAAAGATTAAATTTCAAATATATCATGATAAACTGAAATATGACCATTATAGGTACAAAAAGCGTGTTATTTGTAATTAATTTCTTATACATGCATTTCGCCTTTGATGTTTTTTTCATAAAGTACTGCATATTTTCTTTATCTTATTTCACAGTTATGTTGAGGAAGTTAAACCATTTTGACAGACATATTTTTGTTCGGATTTGTTCCGCGTTTTGAAAAGTAAGCGATTTTTTCAAAGATTCTGAACTAGAATTTACATTAAATGTCTTTCACGATCCGTTACCAGAGCTTTCACGATTGTCTCTCAATACTTCACCGCCGTTAGATCTTCTTTCACGATCATTTCTCTCGTTAAACCGAATGACGTATTCGAGAAACGGACATAAGTAAGTTGAACATAAATGACCTTTTCATGATATGAGGTAAGATGAACCCAGACACAAACTTAGTATCATCAGGTTATCCTACAAATCATAAGAATGTGTCCATAGTACACGGATGCCCCACTCGCACTATCACTTTCCGTGTTCAGTGGACCGTGAAATTGGGGTCAAAGCTTTAATTTGGAATTAAAATAAGAAAGATCGTATCATAGGGAACATGTGTACTAAGTTTCAAGTTGGTGAGACTTCAACTTCATCAAACCAGATGCTCCGCAGGGCGCAGCTTTATACGACCGCAGAGGTTGAACCCTGAACGGTTGGGGCAAGTATGGACACAACTTTCAAGCTGGATTCAGCTCTAAATTTGGATTGTGATTAAATAGTTGACACAGCATAGGTTTCGGACACAGAATGAATGTGGTCTTACTCTAATGATAATAAAATAAAATATTTTTTGCCTTTGAGCAATTCACTATGCTGTTGAATATTAATCCTCTCAAAAAAATGTTTGAAGAAATTTTCTTTTTATTTATTTATTTATGAAATCTGAAATGAGAAAAATTTAACCCCCCCCCCCATTTTTTTTTTCACATCCCCCTTTCCCTTTTTCCAAAACTGATCTCAATTCAAATTTCTAATGGAGTTTGCAACAATAACTACTCATTTAAATACATCATAAAATATTAAAATGTAACAAAAGGTGCTTGTTATCACTGAATGGTAAAGATTGTTTTAATTTATCAGTTGGTAGTAAAAGTGAATATACATTGTATATTGTATAAAACAATGATTTAAGTTGATTCAACTACTATTCTGGACAAAGAAAGACAACTCCAATCAATTGAAAATTTCTTGCTATTGCACAATATTGTGCAATTACATATTTCTTGCTATTGCGCAATACTGTGCAACTGAAAATATTTGCTATTGCACAATACTGTGCAATTGAAAATATTTGCTATTGCACAATACTGTGCAATTGAAGATCTCTTGCTATTGCTGAATACTGTGCAATTGAAAATTTCTCGCTATTCCACAGTACTTAATATAATAATTTTGGATCCTGATATGAACCAACTTGAAAACTGGGCCCATAATCAAAAATCTAAGTACATGTTTAGATTCAGCATATCAAAAAAGCCCAAGAATTCAATTTTTGTTAAATTCAAACTTAGTTTAATTTTGGACCCTTTTAATGTAGACCAATTTGAAAACGGGACTAAAAATTAAGAATCTACATACACAGTTAGATTTGACATATCAAAGAACCCCAATTATTCAATTTTGAAGAAATCAAACAAAGTTTAATTTTGGACCAACTTGAAAACTGTACCAATAATAAAAAATCTAAGTACATTTTTAGATTCAGCATGTCAAAGAACCCCAAGGTTTCAATTTTTGTTTAAATCAAATTAAGTTTAATTTTGGACCCTTTTGACCTTATTGTAGACCAATTTGAAAACAGGACCAAAAATTAAAAATCTACATACACAGTTAGATTCGGCATATCAAAGAACCCAAATTATTCAATTTTTGATGAAATCAAACAAAGTTCAATTTTGGACCCTTTGGGCCCCTTATTTCTAAACTGTTGGGACCAAAACTCCCAAAATCAAACCCAACCTGCCTTTAGTGGTCATGAACCTTGTGTTCAAATTTCATAGATTTCTATTTACTTATACTAAAGTTATGGTGCGAAAACCAAGAATAATGCTTACTTGGGCCCCTAATTCTTAACTGTTCAGACCAAAACTCCCAAAATCAATCCCAACCTTCCTTTTGTGGTCATACACCTTGTGTCAAAATTTCATTGATTTCTATTCACTTATACTAAAGTTATTGTGCGAAAACCAAGAATAATGCTTATTTGGGCCCTTTTTTTGGCCCCTAATTCCTAAACTGTTTGAACTAAAAACTCCCAAAATCAATCCCAACCTTCCTTTTGTGGTCATAAACCTTGTGTAAAAATTTCATAGATTTATATTTACTTAAACTAAAGTTATAGTACGAAAACCAAGAAAATGCTTATTTGGGTCCTTTTTGGCCCCCAATTTTTAAAATGTAAGGACAAAAACTCCCAAAATCAATCCCAACCTTTCTTTTGTGGTCCTAAACCTTGTGTTCAAATTTCATAGATTTCTATTCACTTTTACTAAAGTTAGAGTGCGAAAACTGAAAGTATTCGGACGACGACGCCGTCATACCAATATACGACCAAAAAATTTTCAATTTTTGCGGTCGTATTAAAATACCTTGACCAAATACTTTAACCTGAACTTTGCATTATCATTTTCTATGGTCAGTGGACCATTAAATTGGGGTCAAAACTTCAATTTAGAAAGATCATATCATGGGGAACATGTGTACTAAGTTTCAAGTTGATGGGACTACAACTTTATAAATCAAAGTGCTGGATAGCACCTCTGGAAAGTTTGCAACTGTATATGTGTATTATTTCAAATAGGTCATGTAGTTTATAGACGTGTATTATTTCAAATATGTATTTAATCAAAGTTTTGATTTTTCAAACTAAACCATTGTCTCGCCAGCAATTTCCAAAATTCTCATTTTATGCCCCATTTATGGGCATTATGTTTTCTGGTCTGTTCGTCCGTCCGTCCTTCCGTCCATTCGTCTGTGTGTCCCATTCAGGTTAAAGTTTTTGGTCGAGGTAGTTCAAGTCCAATCAATTTGAAACCTAGTACACACTAGAACACACCCGTGATATCTTGGGTCCGTGGCTCAATTAAAGTATATAACTATGCGAAAGCCTTATTTTAGTATTGGGATTGTCATCTGATAAAGTCATGTCGAATATAAGATGCAGTTTTCTCTGCTTTCAAAATCTTTCTGTTTGAATCCGTCGACCTGGAACTTATCAATTATTAGTAATATTAATTATTTGGAAAACAAAAGGTCCTGGAATGGAGTATTTTTTAATCAACAGCATTGTCCTAATATATTTATTAATTTAGTTATAAATAATGTTGAACTCTTTGATTCGCTGTTTTATGTCATGCCCGCTAACAAATTGAAAACTGTACCTATACGCCTTATTTTAAGTCCAGATTTTTAGTATTCGAATAGTCATCTTAGAAAGTTTTACTGCTAAAGATACTACAATAGGGAACAATTTGACGATGATTGAATTTAGTAGTGTCAACCTTGTGATTATGACCCGTGTATATACACGGCGGACACTCGGCTAACCGAGTATGCGGCTATATCGGCGGTTGGTCTGTTAATCGGGTTGGCTAAAGTCTGTTAATCAGGTGTTATCGAGAAAATCATTAAAACTTCAGAATGTTTCATTGTGTTACTTTTTAAATATATTCTTATCATAAAAATAATTCATGTCTAACAAAATAATTCAATGCACTGAATCCAGTGGCGTAATTATTACTTTTCTAGCTTCGATGTACGATCTATAAAATGAAAAGGCGGGTTACTCATCAATAAACTTATACACATTTTACACACACACAAAATGTACACAAAATGACACATTGGTTGAATTTACTTGCATGCAATATTTTGAACATCGTAAAAAGACAGGCATTATGTTTGTTAAAGATATTGATATCATTGTGTGAAAAATCTACACGAAAAACTGTATTTTGGTGACATAAATCAATCTTTATTTAAAACCTGGTCTGTTAATTGGTCTATTAAGAGTTATGAATGGCAATAAAAGTATAATTTTATTGCTATATGGGGTGTTATCGGATCAAATGGGTAGGCTCTATACGGAAACAACACGAGCAATGAAACATAAAATATACGGAAACAACACATGAACAATGGACAATTTAGACAATGGAAATTGAAAATTGATAAAAATGGTTTCAAAAAGTGTAATATTAAGACACTATTAAAGTAATATTAATTTCATCCAAGAATGGGAAATATATTGGGATGCTAAAATATAAAGAATCTGGACCCTCATGGTATACACAAGAGTCAGGATGGAGAAACAGAATATAGAATAATAGATAAGGGCAGTAGAGAGTGATGCATTGCTAAAAAAGAGAGAAAAAATAATAATTGTTTAAGGATACAGACATGAAACACCCATGGGTGTTGAAACAGTAATGAATCGCAATGTACTCATATTGGTGACAAATGCTAGAAGTTTACATGCGAACAACTGCAGTTCTCCTCTGCACTTATGTAGAAAGGAACTAAACGGAATAAAAACTTAAGATAACCAAATGTAGTTGCATTCGCTCGTTTCCATTACTTCTTTAGAATGAGTTGTAAACAATTATATATGATTAAGTAATAGAAGAAAACAACCAATTGGACGATGCTGACGAATTAGGGTTTAACGTCAAGTGACAAATATCATTTGCATATGAAAACGACAACACGTTATATGTACCCTGTATTGTATTAGAAAGGCACTTTTAGTCGGATTCGAGAACGTGCTACTTTGAACAGACACAAAAAATTAAGGCTGATTGAAAACGTTAATAATAAATAAATTCATGCATATCTCAGCGGCCAATCCATATCACGCTTGTATATTGAAGTGACACACCCTTCAAAAAAATGCAAAGAAAGTCAAAAAAGAAATGCTCTTACTAGGAGGATACTGTTTCACCGTATTGTCATTTTTTTTTACTCAAGAACATCTCATCCTTAACTTTTTCAATGGGAACATATAAAGGTAGCAAAACTATTGTCGTGGCTAAATAACTCTTAACTGACACAATTTCAATTGTCCAAACCATTAACAGACTTTATTCCCTTAATTTTCTCTAAAACGTGGTATTATTCACGTTATATTACAATTATTAAATATTTACTACTGTCAATTTATTTTTAAGAACCAAAGTACTATTTCGTGTCCATTAAATTATATCTAAAATTGTTCGTTTCGCCTTTTATTAAACTGAATTGCTATGCGTATAAGCTTAAATTCTACGTACATGCACGACGCCTTTTAGTTTTACTGAAAACTGCGCAGACTATGAAATGTTTTTACAGGTGGAAAATGTTCTATGATAGATATCATTTTGTCAGACACTTTTCTTTCTTTAATTTGGTTCTTATAATATGCCAAAAATCTGTATATTTAATAAAGTTTAACATAACATTTTGCATTTTGCTCTTAACAGACGTATAACCAACCCGATTAACAGACCAATCGCCCATATAGCCACATACTCAATATAGATAGCTATAGCAAACTTTCCAAAAAACTACCTTCACCAAAACTTTTACCCTGAAGCGGGACAAACGAACCCCCAAACCAGAAAACACAATGCCCCTCTACTACCGTAGGGGGCATAAAAATTCATAAAACGAAAAGGACCTCTGGATTTTTATTTTTTTTTAATCACAATTGCTGACCAACGAAAATGAGGTCAAGAAGATATGAAGAATTCGGGTCTTCAACCTTTTGAAATGTAAAGAAAGCTTTGTACTAATAATTTAAGCCATTGCCCCCAAATATCAATATCCATGGCTCGCATACTGCATCTTTGCAGGCCAGACAAAAATTGACCTTTGCTCTTATCAACTGAACACAGTGCACACTTACGCAAGGGCCTGGTCTTGGTGATTATTTTAACATCTCCAAATCTATTTATAGTTCAAGATTAGACATAAAAAAAGTCCTCTTCAAAATATTTGCAATTCACACTTTTGTTTTAAGCTGTAAGCCATCCTGATTGGCAGGCGGTCATCAGACTAAATTTCAAATAAAATTCATGGCAAAGTTCAGTCTAGTAGTTTCACATAAGACTTTTGTTTTGGATACCAAGTGATAAGCAAAGAACCTAGACCGGCTGTACTTTGAGCTATTAATCATCTTTACTTTAGGAACCTGGGACACAGGCACAAAATAAAATATTTATGGTGTCGACAATTTTTCTCTTGCGAGTCCAATTTAATCAGTAAAGCCAGTGATGTCCAGCAATGAACATTAATGCGTCTTCAAAAATGGATTTCATTTGTACCAATACTATATAAAGCAACGATGGGCTTTTATTCAACAATTGTGTAGAAACCAGCAAATATTTGATTATCACAACCCACAGCCATGTACAGTAACTGCTATTTAAGTAATTGCAGGAACAGGAACCAGGCCAGTGTGCACATGTATATAAAACTTGATCTTCATTCAAGATAAAGCTCTAACAACTAGTTTCAAGTTGTTATAGCTTAAAATGGGGTTCAGATATTTTCTCATATAAAACTGATCTTCATTTAAGTTAAAGATCCAACAATAGGTTGATATAGCTTAATATGGGTATTTGTCATTGTTGAAGGCTGTATGGTGCAACAGAAGAAACTACATTTATGCTTTTACTAAAAGAGGTTTAACAAAACAGATTTGTGAAGTTTTTTCTTATTTATTAAAAGTCTGCTGTATGAGTCTTTTCTTTGTTTAGTCAAACAAACCTACAAAGAGAAAATACAATGTTATTACTGTTGTGTTAAACCTTTGAATAATATACAATAGTGTTAATTAAAACAAAATGTTATAGGCAAGTTTTAGACAGATTTCAATTTCAAACAAATGAAAAACTATGAATACCAAAATATGTTTAGATTTTTTCCTGTGTATTCCAACAACAAATTCTAGAGAATGTTTTTGAAAGCCTCCCAGAAAAACAAAAAACTGCCACAATAAAATAAATCACTTGAAAAAGTTGATCTAATCTTCTTCACTTCCAATGAGATTTGTAGAAATAATACTTACCAAAACCCATGTCGCCATCGGAGTCGTCAGATTCTTCAGCCTTCTTTTCTTCTTTCTTGTCGGCTACAAAAAATCAGATAAAACAGTCAAACAGAAGTATCATTATAGATTACATACATGAAGGTTGGTGCCTATTAAAAATGTTTTAACCAGCTGTATTTGTTTGAACCTGTTGCAGGTCAGGATCCTGTTGATCCAAGGTTGTCATGGTTCGCAAATGTTTCTATTTTTTTGGTTGTTTTTTCCCCCTTTTGAATGGTTTTACAATAGTCACTTTGGGACCCTTTTTAACTTGCTGTTTTGGTGCGAGCCAAGGGTCCTTTTTAAAGGCTGTACTCTCATCGATAATTGTTTACTTTTTAAACATTGAGACTTGGATGGAGAGTTGGCTCAGTACAACAACATCTTATTTCTATGTACAACAAAAAGAAAATGTATGATAGAATAACATTTTTTTTAAAATTTGACTGTTTACTAACCTCCTTTGGCTGGTGCTGCTTCAGCAGCTGCGGCAGGTGCACCACCAGCTGGGGCAGCTCCTACACCGCTACTGATGTTGGTTATCAGTTCTTTAACATTGACACTTTCCAATGCCTTGGAAAACAAACCTGTTAAAATATAGATGTGTTAATCCTAAAATAAAATATTGTTTGTTTCCCCAATCCTGACTGACCATGCAAAAATGGTCCGACTCGTAAAATTTTATTGTCAAAACTAAGTCAAATATTGTTTTATTCATATATCTGATTTTTAGTTTTGCTGTATCTACCTATATTGTCCCAGCTTTAAAAAAAATAAATAATAATTTCCCCATTTACCTACCCACATCTGGCTTGGCAGGGTCTGGATTGAGGAAACAATATATTAATTTAGGCCATAATGCAGATCCATGGACTATTTTCTAAAGCAATCTTCAAAAATTTTGAAAGGCTGGAGTTCTAGTAAAACGATTCTTCCAATAATATAAAGCTACACTACATGTGTATTAAATACAGGGATTTCATTCTATATTGAATGTACTTAAATATTAAGAATTAAATACTTAAGCCAGAGCAAAGGATCAAGTCTCCACACGTTTAACCTTTTACTCCATGGATATTTTTTTTTAAATACTTGATTCGCATAGGATTTTTTTCAGTAAAAAAAATCATCAGGTTTAAAGTGTTAATGCATTGTGACAACTAATATATCATCAATGAAATTCAATTCAGATATTCTCATGAATCTCCTTTTCATATTGGATACATTTTTTTTTAAAGTCTGATGCAGACATTTTGGAGACATAGCGTTTCAACTGAGGTACTACACAGGCGTCATTATGGAGTAAAGGCGGTGGCGTCAAAAGACGTCATTATGGAGGAAAGGGTTAAAAACATCTAACATGCAATGTGTTGATAATATGAGGCAGGCATTACCTGTGAATGGGGACGAAGTCGTTATGATTATTTTTTTTGTAACTTTTTAAAATATTTGTGAAATAAAGAAACGGAAATACCGTAACGTTTCCGATTTTGGTTCTGTTGTTAGGGATTTTACTTGTGACGTTATTTAAGTTATGACGTCATGTTCTATGTAAACAAAATAACGCAATGCATCAGGTAACGTTTATTCATATCAAAGACAAAGAATGATTAAAAATGAAATATTGGTATTGTGTTCCTTGAGTTCCTATATTTTACTAGACCAATCAAAGTCTCACGACAACAAGACCGGAAAAAGGAAGTAGATTTCTGCGTTCTGCGCAGATCCGGAAATTAAAAAAGACGACAAAAAAAAAATTGAACGATTTTGAGTTCATTAGTACAATGAAAAATTCGGGAAAATTTTCCCCGATTTTTTTTTTTTTTTATTGATTTTTCTACTGTTATTGGGGACTTCGTCCCCATAATATTAGGCTCAAGATTTCCCATAACTCTTTTAGACTGGTTTGCTCCACAAAATTTTAGAGTTGTATTCGTTTGGTTACAAAACTTTGGTTATCTATTTTCTGGTTATGATAAATCAGTAGAACCGGTAGTCAAAGTTGTATTATATATATCAGTACATTTTGCATTAAAGTTTTAGTCTTAATTTAACATGTGAACACAAAACCATTATACAGAAGTCTAGCACTACCAGGAATTCATAATATCCATTTAAAGTCAAAGAAATGTCTTTCTGAAATGCAAATATTTAATCTTACCAGGCCAGTATGGCTCAACACTGACATTGGATGCTTTCAGGATGGTCTTCAATTTCTCTGCCTGAAAAATAAAAGATAGCAAATTTGAAATTGGTGCAGAAGTCTGATATACAACTTAAATAAGTTTAAGCAACAAAACAACAAAATATCATTTACATGGCAAATATGAATGTTACATTGTTATATGAAAAATAAACATAAAGGGGACTTTTTTGTCAAGATTCTTCCAAAACTAAAATTTTCCAATAGGCAATATGCATGTTTGTAACTTAGGGGTCATCCATAATTGTCAACCATTTTCCCAAGTGTACAAAACGTACACTTTTTCAGACCCCCCACCCTCCCTCAAAAAGTGTACATCAACCATTTTCAGATTTCAAGAGAAGAATTAGTCATTCTTAATAAAAAGAAGATCCTGTCTATTATATTTTAGTTTGATATAGAAACTTGCATTGAAAAAAAAAACTAAAACATATCTGACTGTTTTATTTGAAGACATCTATCTGTGATGCTTGTGTTTTGTCAGAATAAAGAGTACATAGATTAGTGTTTCCCCTATCACACAGTGGGAATGGTAACTCCAATGAAAAAGGGCACCTAGAGCATGCAAAAGATTAACAAAAGGGCACATAAATTATGCTAAGAATCAAAGAAAGGGAAATGCATGGTTATGTTGCATTGGTAAAGTATGGACTGATAGTTGTTGATGGAATCAGAGCTCAAGACAGCAATCAATAAAAGTGTAATGTTTAAAAACATTTTGAGTTTTTAAATTTCCCGCCTGTATTTCTATTTAAAAGGTCCCTGTAAATATGCCATTCGTGGCACTATTATCGTTGATGTATATATACTGTAACGTGTACATACATTGGATATTTTTTAAGTTAAGGTTAAACTTCATATGGGGGTGCTCCTAATTAAAGGAGGCTTATACTAAGAAAAATAAGTTTACTTCCAGTTTACTGGTTTACTATTTTGGAATGCATTACAAGGAAATTAATCGAAAGACCAGTTGAAAATCTTTTCACAAAATGGCGTCTTGTCAAAATAAATACATTCAAAGAATATAGTGTTTCCATCAATTTTGTTTATTAAACAGAGTAGAACAATAACGATAACGATCTATAATAAAGCAGGTGAAATTGACAATCGGGGGTACTGAGAAATGCTTGCAAACTTTTTGTTTAAATAATTTTACTAGTTCACATTTTTGAAAGATTTAGTTTTCATATGATTTGATCTTTTAATCGTTCAATCCCGATTGAGTAGAATTATGATATCGAAATCAATATCAAGTGAAAATAATAAAGAAGAAATAAGAAGAGAAACACACCCAAGCCAATTCTCGATTTTGTTAATCGACTTTCCCTACGGAAACGATATCAATTCCGGAAATTAAAAAAAAGCGTACGGTAAAAATGTTGATTTTCTAACCCCCTCCCCCCATGTGTACGTTTTGTACACTTTGGAAAATGGTTGACAATTATGGATGACCCCTTAACTTGAAAAAGGTAGATTTTTAGATAGATACAAAATTTAGATCGGCTGGTTCATCAGTCATTGATGGGAAAAGTAATTCTTCACAGAATTCTGACAAAAAAGTAATTCATCAATATTTCTACACTAAAATTCATGTTATTTAGTTTTTTCTCTTTTAAGTATATTACCAAGAAGAGCATACATGTATATTCCAATTATCATTTTCCATATAAAAATATGAAAGGAATGACACTGCCACTGGCACCATACTGGTTGGACAAAATTCCACACCAGGGTTGAGTGCAACAATGTTTGGATCTTTGGTTTACACGTAAAGATCATATTTTTTACAAATTGTTTAACAGAAAACTAAATGACAATATCTCAGATCCGATAATAATAGCAAATGGTTTAAACTTTCATGAATACACATGGGTTATCTGGTTATGTAGACTACTAGACAATTTTATCATTATTACGAAATACGAGGTGTACCAGATTACAGACTTAGTTTACTTTGAATATGATAACGGAAGAGGAAAGGCTTTGTACTTTAATGAGCAAGAGTCATTATACACTCAAGAAGAGTCGGGACTCTAACTAGAAAGAAGAAAACGAAAGTAGAGTTATAGCAAAACACGTCGTCGCTCACCGTTACTGCTACTTCATCATCTGCCAAGATAAGAGCGGCATATACGCAGGCAAGTTCGTCTTTTGATGCCATTTTTAGTTGTGTATTACAATTTATTGACGATGTCAAATAAAACAAAATGTAGGTTGCCGATTGGCCTTAGCTTTAAAAGAACACCACACTTTTGTTTTCAAGCAAATGCGAAAAGGACGGAAACGGAAGTAAAGTCTCAAAGCTGAAAAAAGTGTTTGGCAATTTTATATAAAGGATTCATCAACCGAATGATATCAAAATATTTTGTTAAATATATGTATGTGGGTTAACAATTATCTATTTAATATGGATACAAAACTTTGTTTTTTTTAGAGATTTATCAACGTTGCATTAGCGATCTGTACTTCCGTTTCCGATTGTGTTCTATTTCGAAAGTAAACATGTGGAAAGTAGGAGCTGTGTTGTTACTTGTTTTTTCTGCTGTTGTGACTGCTGACAATGATGATCATGGATCTGAAGCTGTGTCACATACAGCCGATAGTTTTGCTACCCAAGTGGAGGAGACAAAACAATTTGTTATGTTCTTTGCCCCATGGTGAGTGACTTACAAAAATTGTACAGTAGTTTTGTTATCTGTCTACTGCAGTAATCCAGTATACTGACACTGCCTTTCATTTTATATATTTAGTTTACTTGTTTATTTTTTGTTTGTTATTTTTTCCCTTTATTTGTTTAAAATCATTTCACACTTGTAAGATTGAAATGCAACCAACTTGTTTGGACCACATAGATCTCTGTATATAGACAAATTATTTTATGACTGACAAATAACTAAATTTCCCTGGTTAGCCTGGGTTCATTTCCTGGAAAGCATGTCAAAAAATCAAACGACACTGTCACATAAAGGCATTTACTTTTTGATGACATATTTTTCCAGAAGAAGAAGCAGAATAATATGAGGCAGGCATTACCTGTGAAAAGGGTCAAAGTCTGTACAAATTTTAATTGAAACATATTTTAACTTTAAAATCTGTTAAAAAATGAAACGAAAATACTGTAAAGTTTCTTATTTAGGTTCTGTTGTCAGGGATTTTTAGTTGTAACGTTATTTAAGTGTCATATGGTGTCTTGCATACATGTAATCAATGTAAACAAAGAAAAGCTGTCATAAGTTAACGTTTTTTCTTATCAAAGAATTATTAAAAACAATTGGTATGAAGTTCTTTCCTTATTTTACTAGACTGGTAAATATATATTTTACTTAAAGACTCTTGACTAACAAGACTGGAAGAAGGAAGTAGATTTCTGTGCAAATGCGTGAAAATAAAAGGTCTGAAAATAAATGTTCACTTTTTTTGTCACATATTGTTACTATAAAATTAATGGAAATAGAAATGGAAATCAGCCACCAATGGGTCTTCAACACAATGAGAAAAGCAAGCACAAGGAGACAAGCTTCAGATATTTATCATGTTTATTTAAATTTTCAAATCAGATGTTCTTTGATGAGTCTTTCAACTTTTTGGTGATTTTATACATAAATTGTAACTCATAACAATATAAGAAATCAGGTTCCAGGGGCGCATCCAGCCATTTTGATTTTCCCTAAAAAAGGGGGGTTCCAACCCCAAAAACCCTCCCCCTGAATCCACCACTGGGTCCACAATACAAGTGCAACTCCAGAAACAGAATAAATTCAAAATGTTTGTCCTAGTTACAATGTAGTATTCTTTTTGATAAACAGTTATTAATATACATTTTTGTCGAGCCTGCAACTTTTGTTGCAGAAAGCTCGACATAGGGATAGTGATCCGGCGGCTACGGCGGCGGCGGCGGTGTTAGCTAACTTCTTAAAAGCTTTATATTTTAGAAGGAGGAAGACCTGGATGCTTCATAGTTCATACTTTGTATATAGATGCCTCATGTTACGAAGTTTCCGTCAGTCACATGTCCAATGTCCTTGACCTCATTTTCATGGTTCAGTGACCACTTGAAAAAAAAGTTCAGATTTTTTGTAATGTTGAATTCTCTCTTATTATAAGTAATAGGATAACTATATTTGATATGTGCGTACCTTGAAAGGTCCTCATGTCTGTCAGACAGTTTTCACTTGACCTCGACCTCATTTCATGGATCAGTGAACAAGGTTAAGTTTTGGTGGTCAAGTCCATATCTCAGATACTACAAGCAATAGGGCTAGTATATTCGGTGTATGGAAGGACTGTAAGGTGTACATGTCCAACTGGCAGGTGTCATCTGACCTTGACCTCATTTTTATGGTTCAGTGGTTATAGTTAAATTTTTGTGTTTTGGTCTGTTTTTCTCATACTATATGCAATAGGTCTACTATATTTGTTGTATGGAATGATTGTAAGGTGTACCTATCTAGCGGGCAGATGTCATGTGACCTTGACCTCATTTTCATGGTTCAGTGGTCAAAGTTAAGTTTTTGAGTTTTGGTCTTTTTATCTAATACTATATGCCATAGGTCATCTATATTTGGTGTATGGAAATATTTTATGATCTTTATGTCAGTCGCGCAAGTTTTATTTGACCGTGACCTCATTTTCACGGTTCATTGCACAGTGTTAAGTTTTTGTGTTTTGGTCTATTTTTCTTAAACTATAAGTAATAAGTCAACTATATATGTTGTATAGAAGCATTGTTAGCTGTACATGTCTGCCTGGCATGGTTCATCTGACCTTGACCTCATTTTCAAGGTTCCTTGGTCTTTGTTTAGTTATCTTGGTTAATGTTAAGTTTATGTGACAGTTGTATTAAAGCTTAGCTTTATACTTAGGACTATCAACATAATATCAATGATTAGTATAGAAGGCGAGACATTTCAGCGTGTGCACTCTTGTTTATATATATGGAGGAAATCATATGACTTTCAACATGGCAGCATTTGTCTAATTTTGTCAACAGAATAATGTGTGCAAGCTCAACTTTACGAAAAAAAATAAATTTGGAATTATAGCATATTTTAACTTAAAACATTTGTGAAAATATCTGTTTAAAAAAAATAAAATACATGTAGGGAAACATTTCCAATTTTAGTCCTTTTGTTAGGGATTTCAGTTGTGAAGTTGTCTTCAATGTCAACTTAGAGACACTTACATGTATCATTCAGGAAATAATTTTAATTTCATATCAAAGAATTTAAAAAAAATATATATTTATCGATGAAGATACCAAGTCAGCTTCTTAATTTTTATCAGATACTGAAAACTGCAGCTGATTTATCAGGTAAGGTTCCAAAGAGAACATATTTCATATGCTTTAATTTTTATGTTGATTTTGAAATGTAAGGAATTTATTTAGATTTTTCACCTGGCAGTTTTTTTCATTACAAAAACAACAAATTTGCAGGAAAGTCCAAGACCATATGATTTTACTGAGTCTCTTGATAAACAAGACCTAAAGAAAGAGAATGTTCCACAAATAAGGGAAACTCAAAGTTTGAAGAAGTAAAAGTTAACGATTCTGATTGGTAGATTGATTGTTTTGTTTGTTTTATAATTTATTGAATTTCTTACTGTAATCAGGGACTTTCCCCCCATATAATGTGAAAATTGTCAGGTCTTGAATTGGATATATGATAAAACAGATGCTTCATGATGAGCTATTGGATTTGGAAGTAGAAAGAATGAAATAAATTTGCAGCAATTGCCAATGATTATCATTAAAAAGATGATATTTTATTTTATCATGTTTATATAAAAAAAAAAAAAAAAAAAATTCTTTGTCCTTAAATCATGATTTTGAGCAATAATCAATTTTTGCGGCTGACGTGGCTTAATTTCATATGCTGATACAAATGAATACAGTTTTAAAAATTCCTGGTATTTCCATTTATACAAACAAAAGTTAAAAGTCATTTGATGGTTGTATTTAAATCATAGACTCACATTAACTTGTTCCATTTAAATGCTGTTGAGAAAATGTGATTTATTAGGAATAGTTCATGAATTTTAAATTTTTAATGACTGAATGGTATTATATTTGTACAATTGAAGGAATTGTATTTCATATTTTTCCTTTGTTTTTAATCGATTTGAATTATTTTATGGGTTTGTACTGTGGAATCTGTAACAATTAAATTATTTGTGACTATTTTCTCAGTATCTATATTGTTTAAAATAATGTAATTGCTTGGCTTTGCTATTAAGATGGTCATTAAAGTCAGTCATTTTAAATTATGGATCACCTTTAAAAGATTTTTTTATTGTTTATGTGCACAACTATAGAACCACTCAAACAAGATAAACAGTGATATACATGTATGCCTTTTAACTTTTAAAAATGAAAAATTTAAAATGGATAATAATGATATTCATCAAAGCATACGCTTATTTTCCATGATTTTAAGAAAAGTAATAAAGTTATGCATGTTAAGTCTTGTGTATTAAAATATTTTAAAAAGGAATATTTGATGTCAAGATCTATGATAATAAAACATAAGAAACGCTACCAGTAGGTATCACAGTATCAGTAAAAGTTGTTCGCCAAAAGCTTTAGGCATAACACGGAAGCTTTTTTCATAGATTTATTGACGTAAGTAGGCACAGTGAGAGTGAACTTTATCATATATATATATATATATCCTTAATGATATTAATGTTCTACCTGGAGGATATTTGTTTAACATTAAAAAAATTGTATCCATTACCAGTTATTTTGAAAACTGAAATATTATCATGCTTATGATCTAAATTTGTTTTAAAACCTCTTTTCTTAAGTTTAAAAAATTGTAAACTTCTATAATGCATTGATATATTATGTATATACATGTATTTAAAAAAAAAAATCTGTGATGCCACTTTGTGTTTAATATGCTAATATAAAAAAGAAGGTGTGGTATGATTGCCAATGAGACAACTATCCACAAAAGACTAAAATGACACAGACATTAACAACTATAGGTCACCGTACGGCCTTCAACAATGAGCAAAGCCCATACCATAAGCTTGTATATAATGCATGTAATACCTGGGAAAAAAATAATAATTTTAACTATTAAATCATGCTAACTTTTATTTTTTGTTGGACTCTTACTCTCAGTTGCTAGAGCTCTATACAAGACCCTACAATTGTTGTTTTAAATGATTTTAGGCATTTATATTATAATATCCATATATGAATAAAATTATATTTTTAATTTTTTATATCTTTTCTATTTTTAAAACTGTTATTTGTTTGTTCTTACAAGTTCTTGTGACATTAAACATAGAATTATTAAAGGATGGCCTTCAATAATATTTTTACTGATGAAATGACATATTTTTAAAGAAGATTTTGTGTAACAGATGGGTGTATCATCTTTTTTTACTTTATCTGTGTCGAAATATTGACTTTGTTAAGTTTGTAACACATCTGCCATGTCAGCATAATGTCAGCATAAGTAGTATATTGATTTGAATTCTAATGAAATATAATATACGCATGATACAATTTTATAGGGTTTTTTTCAAACAATTTGATTAATTATTTGTGCTTCCATGCATAACAAAAAGCCTGCGAAATAGAATAACACAATATTGGAGATTCAACATTATAACTGACCTTGTGAAACCCTCATGCATAGTCAAGAAAACAATCCACACTCGTAGCCAGGAGGGGTTTGAGGGGTCAGTATGAACCCCCTGAAAACAAATAAGAACTGTCAAAGTTGGTGTTCTGGTTGAACTGTAACTGTTAAAGTTGTGTATGATTTTGTCAAACTTCCATTTGGAAATTCCTGATTATGGGCATGCACCCTTTTGATGCAATTTGGTACAAATGCCCTTTGGATAAAAAAAATTACTTTGTTTATATACTGTAAAACAATTGAAAAAAACAGTAAGTAAATGAAAAGTAAAATCTCAAAAATACTGAACTCAGAGGAAAATCAATTCGGAAAGTCCATAATCACATGGCAAAATCAAATAACAAAACGCACTAAAAATGAATGTACACGAACTGTCATATTCCTGACTTGGTACAGGCATTTTCAAATGTAGAAAATGGTGGATTGAACCTGGTTTTATAGCTAGCTAAACCCCTTACTTGTATGACAGTCTCATCTGAATTATTAAACATTTTACATGCAATGGTAAATTGGGTTATCTCAAATAGCTGATTGCAATGTGAAGAAGATACCTGTATTTGTGTTACATGCTGATGTGTTTTTCAATCTGCATCACCTCCTAAACCATTCAGACAATGGGAACTTGCATACATCTTGTAATTAATATTATGCACCTACTTATTATTGTGATCTGTCTATTTACACCATGAGAGATAATCTTCCAAAGTTATTTTACAAATATCTATACTTATTGTACAGTATACTCATGATACATATGATACATGTATGCATATTGCTAGATTTTGAAGCAGGATTAATTTCCTCTGTATGAAAGCAGTGGTCCTCCAGAACTTTTTATAACAGGTCCCACTGACTGACATCAAGGGGGGCAGCACCAGTCATGCTTCATGGATTCCCTATTTATTCAAAAACTAGCTCCAACATGGAATGAATAGGTGAAAGTATATTATAACAAAGAAAGGTTATTTTTATAGGTCATGTAGGTGTAACCATTGTATTTTTTGTAAAAGACTAGAAAGAATTGCAATAAATTGGCCAAGTATATATATATGATAATAAAGAATTGGTGGTTTGTTATTTATTTACAGGTGTGGCCATTGTAAACGACTAGCTCCCACATGGAATGAACTGGCCAAAGTTTTTAATGACAAAGAGGAACAAGAAGTGGTCATTGCAAAGGTCAGTTTCTTTCTTTATCAGGTTATATGTTTATATGTTGTGTACAAGTTCCAATGTTGTACAAATTATAATTTGCACAGATATTTTGTACAAAATATCAGTGTTTTAAGAACTGCTTAACACAAATGGATGATGCAAGTACACAGTTTTTTGTTCTGTCATACAGTCTCATACTGAGCATTGATAGAAAAAACATTATAAGACCACACAAAGACTTTTTATGGATATGAATATGGTATACAGAGAAAAACAAAATTAGAATTTAAACCATTTAGGTATCCACATTTCATGTTTGAGGACAAGGAGAATAGCACTAAATCTTAGATTGAAGTATATAAATTTGAATTTAGAACATTAAACAGGTACATTTAAGAAGATAAACATGTATCACCAGGTGCAAGAAGGTATGTGTCAAAAAACTTGTAACTGGAACAAAAACCTTGTACAACCTTGTACAAATTATAATTTGTACAAACTTATATCTTATTAAACTCCATGTGGGGAACCAACGCCTGTGTGAATCATTTCGATTTTCGTTATAAACTTATATCTTGTACACAACATATATATGGTAGGCATAAAACTCCAATTGTTTTCTATGAATGAGTTACATGAAGGGGGACATGACCTTTTTTGGGACTTCAGGATCAGGTGTTTTTAAGCTCAGGATTTTGGGATTGATCCTTTCGGCATCCAGGAATTCTTTTTTTCATATTTTGGGTGACGGGATTTAAATTTCTTTAAATTCTGGACCTCAGAATTTCAGTTTTTTTAAGCCTGGGGATTTCAGGATCAGGACCCCTCTGAATCCCCTCTTACATCTACATGAAATCAGTTGGCATTCTGATTTCTGGTACATATATAGATCTGTATGTTCCTAAAATTACAAAAAACAAACATGCAATTTTGTTTACTCTTCAAAAATTTCAATAATCAATGCAGTTTTTTGCATACAATAGTTTCTTGATTTACAGTATATGTTCTTTAAGTTGTTGTCTGAATTTACTCATCAAGGAACTGATTTGTAATATGGTTTTGTATATACCCAAACTTTTTTAAGAACATGATGTTTACTTCATGTTTAATGTTTTTGCCTGTGGTAGATTAACCTTATATACTACATATTAATTTATGTTTAAACAAGAAATAGCTTTGGAGCAAAAAAAACGATATGTTACCTACGTTTGTTTACGGACATTTATAACTACATAAAACTTACACAAATTGTTAAAGTCACGAAAATGAAGGTATTTTTCACGACATACAACTCTAAAAAAATGTAAACATTGATAACCATGGTGAAGAGATCTCAGGTTAAGGACGAGAGGTTAGAAAGTCTTATTAAGTTTGACAAGAGTGAACTTAATTATATAATTATTATCAAGTGATAAAAGAAGAAAAATGCAGGTCATTCAATTGATGTGTTTCAGCTTTTGATCTTGCCATTTACCTAAGGACATTCTTTCTCACTTAATTTAGATTATGATCTTTGATTTTAAGACCTCTTATGCATTTACCATAGTCAAAATATTGGGTAATTAAAAATTAAACAGCTATAGATCACTGTATGCAATTTTTAGCTTTTCTGCACTATAAAATGGTATATTTCAACATTTATTTGAATTCTGATGAATTTAATTTGATCAGTCTACCAAATTATGTGTTAACACCTAGTAAAAATGTCCAATGTATGATAAAGTACACATATCTTTAACTTACAGAAAAAAAATTCTTGCTAGCCTAATATGCTGAAAAGATTATTTTTGTCACAAAGAAAATATTTGTTCACAGTGATGAAAAAATAAGTCAACTCAAAACATATGGAGAAAATTTAATATAAAAGAAGAAAAGAGATGTTTCAAGCACCATCTGTTAGACAACACATGTACAACACATGTGCAACATCAGTCAATCGCTATTGACATGATTGACAACATACACATTTTATTGTAGCGACTGTTCAAATTCAGGAAGGTTCATTGAATATTTCATCAAATTTGATAAAAATCAATTAAACATGTTCAAACAGATTTAACTTACTGGTATTTGTGTGGAGGTGTAGAATTATGGAAAATACATTTGTTCAAAGGAAGGCAGTCTAAAATGATATTGGAAAGAAAAAACAGATTACACCGTGATCATCAGTAATACAACAAATAAATAAATAATAATTCACAAAACACTACATATGTAACAAAAAAGTTGTGAAAAAGGGCTTTGTTCTTTCCATTTTATCAAAGCAAAAATTGGAAAATAAATTTGTTCAAAAGGAGAGAATCAAAATTCTAATTCTAATGAATGTATTTACAATATGAATAAGCATAAAAAGTCCCTTTTTGTTCCTTTTTGTTCCGTCCATATCAGTTGCATGTCCGTTTATCGTACGTTTTATCCGTCTACGTCCGTTTTGTCCGGTGGAAAACTGTGAGCATGTTCAAAACTTTGAACGGACGTCCAACAGATACATCTGTTGGAGGTCTGATAGATAAATTCACCAACAGACTTCTAACGGACGCCTAACGGATAAAATAGATGTTGAACAAATGTGAAACGAACTTCTAACGGACGTATAACAGATAAAACGTATGATGAACGGATCTAAAACAGATAAATGCCATTAAAAATTTCATGTCAGAAATGCCAATTAGAGTTTTTAAGGTTCATGAATTCTTATTATTCATAATCAATCTTAGAGTAAGGGCACGTTTTCACATTCAAGCAGCTCTTATTCAGGCCAGATACTGCCTTTTGGCGGAATTTTGAAGAACAAACCAAAACCAGTTACACAGAAATATTTTGAATATTTATACAATTTACATGTTTTATTATTGTCGCCTTTAATTTTCCCTATATCTTGTTCTTCCGTTTTATGCGATACTCGCCCGTTGGATATACATTTGACATCCGTTCTTTCCGTTACGTTTCCTGTTTCTTGTACGTTGCATATTCGTTGTGTGTCCGTTATCATTCGTTTTATTTGGTCAGTACATCAACAGACAACAGTAAGGTGTGACCGAGGCTTAAGCAACTAATATGCCAGAAAACACACATTGTTTATGCTTGACGCCGGAAGCATACATATAAAGTCACCTAGTTTAGGGTTGAAGAAGAAGATAACATCTTTCGCAGAATTTTTCGTTCAGGAAATTTCACACTGAAATAATGATTGAAATTAAATTATGCACTGATTTCTGCATTAGAATAGAGATAACTGTATTGTATTTGAAGCTTTGCAAACGTCCATCAGTAGTTTTACTGTTACAAATACATGTTTTCGTGTCTCCACTACGTTTCGCCAGAGAAACTAAATTTGCGACAGTTAAACTACTGATGGACGTCAGCAAAGCTTCAAATATAATACAGTTATCTCTGAAATGATATTTCAAAGAAAAGACAGATTACATCGTTACCATCAGTAATACAACATGAAAACAAAAGATCACAAAACACTACATGTATACAAAAATAGATACAATAGTAACAGGGTAGAAGAGGCATTGTTATTTTTCACGCCTCTACCATAGTGGAGGGGCATTATGTTTTACCATTGTCCACATGTACGCCCCAAAATTTGTTTTTCAACCGCTGAACTTTTCATTTCTGTTCTTACTTAATTTTGCCTCAACCAAATGACCAAATGTTTTGAAACTTATACACAATGCTTATAACCACAAAAACTCAGATTATTTCCAGGGTGTTTAATCATTTGTTCCATTACAGGTTGATTGTACTGTAGAGACAGCCCTCTGTGCCGACAACGATGTAACTGGTTACCCAACCATCAAGTTTTTCTCTAATGGTAAAGATGGTGCTGTCAGATACAAAGGTGGGAGGGATCTGGAAGCTTTACAGAGCTTTGTAGAGGAACAGCTAGGAAAGGTAATTTACAGAGATACAAGCAAACATCTTGGGGGTGAGGGGGTGGAAGCTTTACAGAGCTTTGTTGAGGAACAGCTTGGAAAGGTAATGTTCAGAGATACAAGCAAACATCTTGGGGGGTGAGGGGGTGGAAGCTTTACAGAGCTTTGTTGAGGAACAGCTAGGAAAGGTTAGTTACAGAGATACAAGCAAACATCTTGTGGGAGGAGGGTGTTGGAAGCTTTTCAGAGCTTTGTTCAGGAACAGCTAGGAAAGGTTAGTTACAGTGATTCTGATTTCAAATATAATAATGTTTAAATGAACTCCTACTGCATCCACATTCATCTTTCAGTCAAGCTTCAATTTGTGCAAGGTAACTAAATTATAGGTAAGAGAATACTCTGGATTCCTACATTTTCATGTGAACCAATTTTTGTGGATTGCAAACAACACTAGCCTTTTCTTGAATATGTAATTTTGTGGCTTGGCCAAAGTCCACATACAACCTGATAAAAGACTTGTTTGAACAACAAACACAAAGATTGGTATAATCCAACACATAATAATAAATCCTCAGTAATCAAACCCAAATAAAAACATGTGCATAACTCCTAAGATTCTGACTACTCTGGCATAACTCCTAAGATTCTGACTTCTCTGGCATAACTCCTGAGATTCTGACTACTCTGGCATAACTCCTGAGATTCTGACTACTCTGGCATAACTCCTGAGATTCTGACTACTCTGGCATAACTCCTGAGATTCTGACTACTCTGGCATAACTCCTGAGATTCTGACTACTCTGGCATAACTCCTAAGATTCTGACTACTCTGGCATAACTCCTAAGATTCTGACTTCTCTGGCATAACTCCTGAGATTCTGACTTCTCTGTCATAACTCCTGAGATTCTGACTACTCTGGCATAACTCCTGAGATTCTGACTACTCTGGCATAACTCCTGAGATTCTGACTACTCTGGCATAACTCCTGAGATTCTGACTACTCTGGCATAACTCCTGAGATTCTGACTACTCTGACATAACTCCTGAGATTCTGACTACTCCGAAACATGTGCATAACTCCTGAAATTCTGACTACTCTGGCATAACTCCTGAGATTCTGACTACTCTGGCATAACTCCTAAGATTCTGACTACTCTGGCATAACTCCTAAGATTCTGACTACTCTGGCATAACTCCTGAGAGTCTGACTACTCCGAAACATGTGCATAACTCCTGAGATTCTGACTACTCTGGCATAACTCCTGAGATTCTGACTACTCTGGCATAACTCCTTAGATTCTGACTACTCTGAAACATGTGCATAACTCCTTAGATTCTGACTACTCTTAAACATGTGCATAACTCCTGAGATTCTGACTAGTCTGAAACATGTGCATAACTCCTGAGATTCTGACTACTCCGAAACATGTGCATAACTCCTGAGATTCTGACTACTCTGGCATATGTGCATAACTCCTGAGATTCTGACTACTCTGGCATAACTCCTGAGTTTCTAACTACTCTGAAACATGTGCATAACTCCTTAGATTTTGACTACTCTTAAACATGTGCATAACTCCTGAGAGTCTGACTAGTCTGAAACATGTGCATAACTCCTGAGATTCTGACTACTCTGAAACATGTGCATAACTCCTGAGATTCTGACTACTCTGAAACATGTGCATAACTCCTGAGATTCTGACTACTCTGGCATATGTACATAACTCCTGAGATTCTGACTACTCTGGCATAACTCTTGAGATTCTGACTACTATGGCATAACTCTTGAGGTTCTGACTAACTCTGGCATAACTCCTGAGATTCTGACTACTCTGGCATAACTCCTGAGATTCTGACTACTCTGACATAACTCCTGAGATTCTGACTACTCTGGCATAACTCTTGAGATTCTGACTACTCTGGCACAACTCTTGAGATTCTGACTAACTCTGGCATAACTCCTGAGATTCTGACTACTCTGGCATAACTCCTGAGATTCTGACTACTCTGGCATAACTCCTGAGATTCTGACTACTCTGGCATAACTCCTGAGATTCTAACTACTCTTGATTCATTTATTTGTGTAGGTACCAGTTTTCTTTGATAGAGGAAAAGTTATTCGTAGATATTTAATTTTATGGTTTTGGCAAAGTCTACATACATTCCTTCAGAAAATTTGTTATTCATTGATTATTAAAATTTGTGGTCCTTTTGTACCTACAAAATCCATGAAAATTGATAATCAAAATATATTCATGAATCCACAGTAACTGTTACAGTTTTATTGTAGGGAGAGGAGGAAAAGGAAGAAGAAGAGGAACTGGCTGGACCCCTGTATGAGCTTAATGATAAAAACTTTGCTGGCTTCACAGAAACAGGGAACCATTTCATTAAGTTTTATGCCCCCTGGTGTGGACATTGTAAACGTCTGGCTCCAATTTGGGAAGATTTAGCCAAGGAATTTGATGAGGATGATAGTCCAGCTACTATTTCTAAGGTTTGTAAATTCTATACTATAGCTAATATTGTGACAATCATTTTTTACACTGTAGACCACACGGTATGAAAATTAATTTTCTCTTATTCTTACATGATTTACTCTTTTCCTGATCTGTAGGTTATTTTATTTAATCAACATGTGGTTCGTTTAGATCTCATTTCTACATCGGCCAAAATTTGATTATGACGTCAAATTTTCTTGCTTTCCTCTGAATATTTGATTCTTTGCATAGTTATACTTATAAAACCTGGTAAATTCTCACTAAATTATATCAAAGTATTTTAGAAATTGTATTGTTTAATATTGTTGAAAATATCTGAACATTTTTACAGTTTATCCACATTCCCAAAATGTGTCATCGCCTCCTTTCATATATTATTTAAACATTAGGCTGGTGATGATGTTTTATAGTTTGTGTTTTCCAGGTTGATTGTACAGTTAGCCAACAGTTGTGTAGTTCCCATGAAGTCAGAGGCTATCCTACTCTGTTATTCTTCAAAGATGGACAAAAGGTTTGTATAGTGTTTAAACTGTCCATGTCACATGATTTTATAATTACATGGAAAAAAATACATGTCAGTTTTAGAAATAATAAGAAATGTATTTAAGCATCTAAGATAATTTTAATGCCACATTTATGGGCTTTATTATTTTCAGTCTGTGTGTCTGTTCCTCCATTCTAACATCCATTTGTTTGTTCGTCTGTTAGTCTGTCTGTCTGTCCAGCTTCAGGTTAAAGTTTTTGGCGAAGGTAGTTTTTGAAGTTGAAATCCTGTCAAATTGAAATAGTACACATTTTCCCTATGATATGATCTTTCTAATTTGAATGCCAATTTAGAGTTGCTTGTTTGTGAAACAAAGAATAACACTTAAATAACACTTGTTTCTATCATGCAAAATATACAAATGCAATCTGATAAGTCAAATAATTAGTATTAAATGAAATGGCAAAAAAATTGGTCCTTATTTATACTGAAATGATCATGACTTTACTCAACATATTTTTGACCTCAACTCCTTATAGTTAAATTTCATCGACAGACCAAATACTTTATAGGTAGAAAAGTATGCAGGTCAAAGAGATCTTAGTTCCTTTAAAGAGTTCATCAAGAGAATGGTCGATCAGGAAGATGAAAATGCTGAGAGAGAAGAAGAAAAAGTGCCAGAAAAAGTTCCTACTCAAGAGAGTGAAGTAAGTGTTTTTTTACCCAGCTTACAAACTACAAAAATTATCACAACACCTCTAGAGGATCTTGAGAAATATTTGATACTGTAATCCAAATATTTTTTTTTGGAATTTTTTAATTAATAGTTTATTTTACAGTCTGCTAAAAAGAATTAATAAAAAGTAATCACAAAAAATAAGTTGGTGGTAACTTGCATTAAAATCAACTTTACTCTTGACCTCAATTGAGTGTCAGTGATTAGAAATTGATGAATGTTTGACCTGTGTTTTAGAATGGTGTTGTTGAGTTAACTGCAGGCAGTTTTAAAGCGGCCATTGATTATGGAGTTACTTTTGTCAAGTTCTTTGCTCCATGGTATGTAGTAATATCTTTATATCTATTTATAGGTTGCATGAAATCCAAATAAAACCCTATGGTACTGACTTGATACTCTCAGATATTATTGCCTGCATTTATTATAATGATATTTTTTCCATTTTAGACTTAAATGCGCTTTTAATTTTTGCAATATTGAGAAAAATCC
The DNA here is from genome assembly GCF_965363235.1 of Mytilus galloprovincialis. Classification (NCBI taxonomy): domain Eukaryota; kingdom Metazoa; phylum Mollusca; class Bivalvia; order Mytilida; family Mytilidae; genus Mytilus; species Mytilus galloprovincialis. Next base: position 8,352,840 of record NC_134849.1, read on the forward strand.
TGATTAATTGATATTGAAATTTCAAACTGCGAATTTAAGTTATAGCGATTATAACCCTGTCGCATTGTTCGCAATAATATAAACAAGGCAATTATTTCTGAATCTACAGTATCTAAATCTTTCAAGGTTTATCACACTTTTGAGATACACAAAATATAGTGTATTGGTCATAACATTCTAAACATCTTATCCATGAATACTTCTATGTGACTTGTGCAAGGTGCAGGAATCTAATATCTGTTCTAAAAATATCAATGATGTTATTATTTAAGTTATCTTTAAATTGGAGTAATCTTTCTTTGTTCATAATGGTAGTTGAATCATCTACATCAATGAAATATTTAATTTTACTTCCCACTGATAAATTAAAGCAAGCTATTTTTACCCATTAGTGCCTACAAGCACTTTAATTTTAACAATGATTTGAAAATAATGTGTAACCATATTTAGGTATGTGCACTAAAGAGATCAAGATGGTTTACATACTTTTGATTTTTTAAAACCCTGTATGCTAACATTGCCCATGTGAAATTTTAAAATTGTTTGTATATACATTGAATGACAAATATATGTGAGGTATAAAATAAATTGACGTCAGACACGCCAATCAATGAATATGTTTGTAGATAGATGTTTTTGTGTTCTGTTAAATTGTTCCTTTTAAAATTGTTTCACGATGATGACTGCTGTACCCATATTTTGACTATTTTATTTATTATGTCTGTTTAGTTCACGCATCATTGTAAATATAACAGAGTTTGATGAGACTGTCATCAAAGTGAGAGGTTTAGAGCTATAAAACCAGGTTTAATCCACCATTTTCTACATTTGAAAATGCCTGTACCAAGTCAGGAATATGACAGTTCTTGTCCATTCGTTTTTGATGTGTTTTGTCATTTTATTTTGCCATGTGATTATGGACTTTCCCATTAGATTTTCCTCCGAGTTCAGTATTTTTGTGATTTTACTTTTTTTTAAAGAGCAAAATAAAACACTATTCTTTCTGTGATCCTAAAGGAATCTAAGTTAAATGACATTGTTGTGTGGTTTTCTTTAAAGACGATTCTGTTCTAATTTAAAGACCATTTATATTTGACATAAAAATGTGAAGAGGATAAAACGTGATATTTAATTCTTATCATGTGCTTTGTATAAGGTAACCTTTGGTAATTTACAACAATCCCCTCTTTTTTATGATTTTTAAGTAGGAAAAATGAGAATTTTTGGGAAGAATTGAACTACAAAGAAATTAAAGCTTTTCTCAATGTTTAACTTCTAGCTCTTTCCCTTATGATTTTCTTGTTCATTGACCTTTTTATGCATCGTTGTACAATTTTTACTTTGACACATGCATACATAGATATTAGAAGATGTGGTATGAGTGCCTATGAGAAAACTCTCCATCCAAGTCACAATTTATAAAAGTAAGCTATTATAGGTCAAAGTACCATAGGCGGATCCATGGCCCCCCCCCCTTTCGTGGGAAGAATTTTATTGATTATATGGGGAATCATTGAAGCATGACTGGAGCAGGTCAGTCAGCGGGGCCCCCCTTAGGAAAAGTTCTGGATCCGCCACTGTGTGCTGTCTTCAACACAGAGCTTTGGCTCACACTGAACAGCAAGGTATAAAGGGCCCCCAAAATTACAAGTGTAAAACCATTTAAACGAGAGAACAATGGTCTAATCAATATAAAAAATGTGAATCATAATAGTGTTTACATGCTTATATTGTCTTTAATAACATTTTTATTATTTTGAAGGTGTGGACATTGTAAAAGACTAGCTCCTACTTGGGAAGATTTGTCCAAGAAGTATGCTGATATTGACAGTGTACGGATAGCCAAGGTTGACTGTACACTTCATAAAGAATTATGTCAGGAAAGAAAGGTATTGGTGATATTTTTACGTGTATTTATTATTGAGATTTTGTCGATTTAGACTATAATGTCATATTAATTTTTGCGTTATTAAAAGAAAAATCCTGTTTAACTCATATACTAAATTTCAAAATGGGAGTTCAAAATTTGGCAAATTCAACCCTTTGTATTTTTCACAATAATAAAAACATTACAATAATTTCATAGTTTACGGTATGTCTTTCTATAGTATTGTACTTTTTTAACATTTTGTAATACTTTCTAAAACTTTTTAGTATAATAAGATTCTTTATTTTGAAATTATGAATATTCCTATAATTTGTAGGTCAGAGGTTATCCTACATTGATAGTGTATAAGAATGGAGAGATGAAAGAAGAATACAGTGGAGGAAGAGATTTGCCCAGTTTGGAAACATTCTTAGATAAATTTGTCTTTACTGGTGACATGAAAGAAGAACTACCATCAGAAATTGTAGAAGAATTCAATGTATGTTGGTTATTATTTTTGATTATTTATGATTCTGTAATAAACTGAACAATTTACAATTTCTTTATGCAGTTTTAGATATGGTGGACAATCAATTGTGATCTATTTCACTTTTTTTCTTGGAATCCCTATTAGGGAGAATTAAGAAAATTAGCTAGGTTCTATGACAGCCTTCAGATTTCTTTTATGTGAAAAATGATAAAATAACTGTCATTTTTAGTAGAATAACTGTCATTTTCAGTAAAAGGCCAACATTCACAAAAAACTGTAAAAATATTAAAAAAAAGAAGTTATATGATTGCCGATGAGACAACTCTCTGCCAGAGACTGCTTATTTTCAGGAAATCATTTTTTCTGTTATTTCTTGAAGCAGCTTATCCATTTCTAAATCTCTTTTGACCAGGTTACAAATAAGAAAAATAAAATTATCTCCCTTTATCTTAGATTTTAAGGGAGGTAATTTATTATCTATTTTTACATAACCGTTATAATAAGGATACACAGATTTGAATTAACCATAGCAATTTTCAGGCTTTTTAAATGGTGTGATTAGAAGCCCTTTTATATTTTCAGTCGCCTGTCTTGGACTTGGATACAGCAAGCTTTCAACCCACCATAAGTGAGGGAGTTACATTTGTTAAATTCTTTGCACCATGGTAAGTTGAGTATACTGCAAGTATATCACTGAGAGGGGGTAGGAGGGGTCCTGCTCCCGAAATCCCGGGCTAAAAAACACCTGATCCTGAAATCCCTGGGTCAAAAACACGAAATCCTGAGGTCCCTAAATTGGAAAAATAGAATTACCGGATCCCGAAAGGGTCTATCCTGAAATCCAGAGCTTAAAAACACCTGATCCCGAAGTCCTGATAAAGGTCTTTTCCCCCCTCATCACTGCAAACACCAGCACACCAAACACACTTTGAAATGTTTACATCCTATAAGTTACAGCCAATGAAACATCGCCATCATGGAAAAAAAAAGCTTACAGGGCAAGTATCCATGATCAAAAGTTTGAGTATGATAATTGTCTACCTGAAATTGATTTCTTGATTTTGACAAAAAAACAACATTAAAATGTATTTGAAGGCCCCCTTGAAGTTTTTTTAGGACTATGGCAGCCATCTTACACGCAAAACCCCCATGGGCATTTTGAAAAGTTGGTAGGTATATAAATTATGTTTATGAATCGTTAGACATCTAATTAGTAACCAAAGTTGTACCTAGTGGAAGTAATGTTTTAACTAACCGAACCATACTCCTTCTCACGTCTCATCTTGTCTTAAAGCTGTATTTTAATCCCAAAATATGTAAGACAAAATATGTATATATGTGTTGAAAAAAAACTAATCTTTTGAACTTTGTTGTAGGTGTGGACATTGTAAAAGCCTTGCTCCAACTTGGGAGGACTTATCTAAGAGATTTGAGGGTGAAAAGACTGTGAAAATAGCTAAAGTAGATTGTACTGTGTATAAAGATATTTGTCAAGCAAATCAGGTACCGGTAAACTTCTTATCATGCTTTATAATACATATTCAGGGTCTTTTCAATGGAATAATAGAATAACTAATCATTATCTCTGAAGAATTACAAGTTTGTTGAAAAAAGATATAAAAATCTACTTGTTGTACTGTAAATTCAGAAATTATTGCGATGTTTTTATTATTGTGAAAAATGCGACAGGGATATAATCGCAATAATTAAAACTCTCATTTTGATTTTTATTTATATGAATTAAACAGGATTTTCTCAATATCGCAAAAATTAAAATCGCATTTTAGTCTGCAATGACAAAATGGCAATAATAAATACATGGAATAATTCCTGAATTTACAGTATATGTTATATTCATATATTTTGCACTAATACTTTAGATATTTTTATGGTACTTTGAAAAGATGTCAAGACTGTATGAATTACTCATTTTTTTTAATCCCCTAGCCTAGGTGTGCAGAGATATAGTCCTTGGACTTGGAAAATTCATTTAAATAATCATTTTTCCACATCTTTTTTTTGTCATGCTTGAAGATTTTGATCATGATATTTGTTATATAGTTTACACCATAACAAGTTACAGATCAAGTTATAATTTTAATAGAGTATTACACAAGTTACATGTATATTAAAAATTTTGTCTTCATAATAGAAAAGTTATTGTTGTATGAAGTTAAAATGTCAAGCGGGACTTAATTCCAAATAGCGATGATGTGTATTGCCATTCAATTCTCTCAGAATGCTTGTTTACATATGTGTTTGTTAACCAAAGCCCTATTGATCAATAAGAAGAAATAATCAGTCCATGTGCTTCTATCTAGATATATGTTTGCTGTCTCAATCTAATCCCTATCTTTAATACTTTCATTACTTTTAAAGTGTTGAATGAAAGGACAAGGTTCACTAATGGCACAAAATGGCCTTAAATATCAGCTTTATCATAAAACACTGAAAAGTTCTCAGTTTGGTTCGTAAATGGGTCTATTTCAAAAGTCCAAATGCTAAATATATCAATTCTTTTCATTAGGGTACAAAAATAATCTCCAAAGTAGGCCCATTTTGGACATTTTGTCAAAATATGATGATTTTGTGCCTTTTTCAGACCTTAAATCTTTGGAAACACATTGGCCGCCACCTATGATCCAAAATGTGTTGTAACCAAAAGATTCCACTTTTGATATAGATTTTATCAATATAAAAACTTTTTGGATTGTAGATGGCGGCCAAGGTTGATTACGCCAAAAACAATTAAAATGATGGGGAAAAAGTACCAAAATTGACCTTTTAATACAAATTATGTTTATTTAAGGGGTCATAGCTCCATAAATTGTAAAAGAAAGTGTCAGAAAAAATATTTTTGTCTTACTAGTATTATCACCAGTATTTCTATGTTAAATATGTAATTTTTTGGCCCGATTTAAAAAACATAAAAAATTCAGGGCCAATTTTAACCCTTCCGTGAACCTTCTCCTTTGCCTTGATGTCAACTCTTTTACATCTGCCTAAATATACTCTATCATAAAACATTTACATATACTTTGTACACTTCTTATTGGGTAATTTGTAATGTAATATTATTTTTTATTTGCAGGTCAGAGGTTATCCTACATTGCTTATGTTTAAGGACGGAGAGAAGAAGGAAGAATATGGAGGAGGGAGAGACTTGGACAGTTTGAGTTCTTTTGTTGAGAAACATAATTCTGACAGCGACAGAAAAGAAGAGTTGTAATCAGAATGTATCAAAATTAAGGGGGTTTTATTGGTCAATTTTGGTAACAGCTGGCATTAGGGAGTTTTGTTAACATCAGAAATTTGCGAAATGTTTGAAATAAAGGGTTTTATTGGTCAATATTGGTAACAACTTGCATTAGGGAGTTGCCCTGTAAACATATAACTGGTCTTTTCAGAATCAAGAGGACAATAGGTATCTCATTGTTTGTACACCAAAATCAAATGAAGTTATGTTATTGGTTGAATTATCATTGTTAAGTACGTTTTAAATCAATCATAACATTTTGGTGTAAGCTTTTGAAAATTTTTCCCACAATGCGTTAGATTCTGAAACGCCAAATTATAAGGGTAGGGTGAATAGGGCAGACATTTTTCTTTTTAGTTTTCCGAACTATCATTTCTAGTGTGATTAACTGGCTTCTTGGTTCTTTTTGTGGTTTTTAATGTGACATTCTGGAGGGGGGGTCGGAGGGGTCCTGATCCCGAAATCCTGGGCTTAAAAACATGAAATCCTGATGTCCCGAATTTAAATAAAATCAAATTCCTACAACCTGAAATTTGAAAAAAGAAATCCCGGATTTTGTAAGGGTCAATCCCGAAATTCCAAGCTTAAAAACACCTGATCCTGACGTCCCGAAACCCCCCCCCCCCCCCTCATTCTAGACACAATTTTAGGGGTTGTATATTTGATGGTATTAGTGATGTATGAAATCCAGGGATATTTGAATCAGTGGTATTTTATCAGCATGTGATAAAAGATTTTTCAGTAATGGTGGCATTACTCTTTTTTGGTGGCATAACTCATATTATTTTTATTTTATAATTTTATTGCTAATTATTGATCATGACATGTGATATTGGTGATGTCATAAATATGTACTGTATACTCAGAAATTCATGTTGCCTATTGTTCAAAGTTATTGAAATATGTGCCATTTCTTTTCATTTTTCTTCCATTGTATACATAATTAATTTTATATTGGCTGACAATGGCTTCATTGTATATACTTGAGGGGGTCAGAGGGGTCCTGATCCCGAAATCCTGGACTTAAAAACATGAAATCCTGAGGTCCTGAATTTAAAGAAATTTAAATCCTGACATCCGGAAATTTGAAAAAAAAATTCCCAGATCCCGAAAGGATCAATCCCGAAGTCCTGAGCTTAAAAACACCTGATCCTGACGTCCCAGAAAAGGTCATGCCCCCCACTCATACTTAGTTGTTACACAATTTTCATTTTGAATGTTATACATGAAAGCAAAAGCAGCAGTAAACAGGTGAACAAATAGAACAGATGAAAAGATAAGGCCAATATTGAGATTAGTGCTGCTCCATAATTAACATTATCATTTTATGTAAACAAATTTAATACTGTAAATTCAGAAATTATTGCGATTTTTCAATAATGGACAAATATGCGAGTTTAGTTATTGTAATTTCTAAAAAAATTCTGCATACAGGTCTATGTTTCAGTTATCCGAATGCTAGTTCTTATTATTGTGATATCCATCCAGTCGCATTATTTACATTAATAAAAACCTTCCAATAATTTCGGAATTTACAGTTATCATTGATTTCTAAAAAAATTACCATATCTTGTACTAAGTAGTTGTGTAGTTTGTTAGATATGTATATACAGGGATATGTGTGTTCTAATTGTGTGGATTTTTTTTTTTGTCTGAATTAAGTGTTTTGATTTGATACATGTGATTAATATATATGAATGAAATTGTCATTACTATCAATTCTAATATGACGTGCTTCTTTCACTTTGTGAACAAACCCTTGCTCTAAATCCATTAAAATTTGTTTGCACGCGTATATTGACTTCTTCAGAATAATGAGTTTTATCAAATTATCATGCACTTAATATATTTCCTTAACTTTAAAACACTTTCAAACTCTTAAATGGTGCACATGATGTTACTAATTCATTTATTATGACTGTTATGTGCTGCATTCCGAAATTGACATACTTGACCTAGATACGACAACCGTTCATGCTGGCTGTTCAAACTCCTCCATCTGAAAAATCACAGTGCCAGCCGTTTGCTTCTATACAAACAAAAAAGGGAGGTTCATGGAAGAACCTACACAAACTCTTTTACACTTATACTTATAGGACATAGAAATTACCTTAATTGTCCTATTTAGAATCGAAATAGTTGATGCAAGCTATCGCTCCGGCAAAAATAATCACGAATATAATGCCTACCCATGTTTAAACTACAATAAAGTATAGCTTGTATCAATTAATTCTTAACTAATATCATGTATTATCCAAAATTTCCAACCATTGGTGATGGCAATTTTTTTTATTTTATCAAAAGTTATTGAACAAATTGTTAAATGTCAATTTTGCTTAAGTCCAACAGCTTAATGCAGGTACCTAGTTATTTGTAGTTTTGTTAAGTTATTTCCATTTCAACATCTGTCTTTTTAGATAAAATTTGAAAATTAGAGAACACATAAATATTGTGCTGTTATTCACTCAATAAGACCTAAACATGTGATTTTTACAGTGTTATTTTATAGTCTTCTTGCAATAAAAATATCATAATTAGATTATCTAATTTATAGAACATATTAATTGTTGTAAATTTGATAACATGTTAATGTATTTTTTTATTTGCATGTTATTTTCTGTAAAACATAACTTGACATTGAAATTAACATGATAACCTGTGTTTCTTAAAAATGTGATGTGTGTGTATTTAAGGGGAGTAGACCTTGGTTCAGGGAGATAACACTTTGATTCAGAGTTGCATCTGTTAAAAGTCATGTTTCATCAATATAATTTAAGCATTTACCTAAAACAGATTGGAAATAATCTATGTAAATAAGAAGCTTAGAATTTGTTGATGCAAATGGTTATTTTAAGGTCAGTGTTCTCCCCAGGATTTTTCTAAGGCGCAAAGTTCAAGGGCGCGTAACTCTTTTTTATAGTGAACTTTTGTGATCTGAATCAATCAGTCATAAATCATGACATGCAATATGGGTTATAATGCTTTGTGTTGTGTGTTGAATAATGCAAAGTATTAATGAATTACAAGAATATATATGAAATAAATTGATTTAAACACAAAAGTTATTTATATTCAGTCCATTAAAGATGTCAAAATAAAAATATTCATCTCTGTACTCTCTACTCCTTCTAGGGATATTGTTTCAAGATAATGTTTATATTTTGTTGGACAGTTTGTTCCTCAACTTTGTCTTTATCCTCTTTAGGTGTTGAAAAACCCCTCTCACAATAACTTTTGCTTATACCCCCTTTAACATTTCTAAGCCATGAAAACTCAGTCAGCCACTTGTCACTGAAACCAGAACATGGTGCTTGCTTTTATTACTCAATAAAAATTTAGCTTGGTTGGGATTAGGGGAAGCAATAATATCTGCGTATACTGACAGATAAGTGTAGACGGATCGGAGGTGTATATATTTCCCTTTTCATTAGAAGTCTGAAAAAATACTTCTACTTTCATCATCTGCCTTTTGCTTAGAATTCACCTCTTTGTTATTTGCAGAGAGCATGTTCATTCAGAATTAATAAAATCGAATATGGTTAAGATATTTGGTATACAACTTTTTAAAACAAAAATATTGTAATGAACAGCTGATTATTTTCCGTAGTCATGGTAGTTTGACATTTATTTATGCTTCCGTGTGCATTATTGTTAAAACCTATCTTTGGCAGGTAGATATAAACGAAACTTCGTTAAAGTTAAGACCATTCAAAGTATTTACTGGTAACATTATTCAGAATCTGCGGCGATTCCGTACCCGTGTTGAATGTCACATATTTCCCTCACGGATTCACGATCGATGTTCAAAGATCATTTTATTTTTAAAAATATGACAGTTTGAGACGAATTTACCTTGCAAGCAACATTTTTCACTTTCAATTCAAATAAATCACTCCTTGTTATCATTAATCGAAGTTTATTTTAATTTTTAACTACAAATACGCTCATTCATAATTTTCATCGTAAATATCTTTAGCAATGTGTATTCAAATTTATCACGTGTATTGAACACGTTCATTTTTTTTTTTTTTTTTTATTTGTTTTTCAGTAGTCAGGCTTTTACAATCCCTTTACATCACCACCTGACTATGGTGTTAAGGGGTTTAATATATACAACAAAAAATTGACTACATTTTTTTTCTTCTACTGTGAATATATATTATTTGAATATTAACATTATAATAAAAAGGGGAAAAGAAAACACACACACATACACACACACATTCTCGCAATTGCATTAACAAAACATATATATCAACTTGTGTATTGCAAAGAAAAATGTTATCCTTGTAAAGAACTGCTCTTTATAAATTAAGTTTCATTTTTTTTTTATTTTATATGATTTGAATCAAAAGTAATTATTACACGTTCATTGGTCGTGTTTAAATAGATTCTACTTCTCGACCAATGAAAAAATTCATTATTTAAACGGTCAAGTAATCACACACACAATGTGTAAATACAATGTATTTGCGATCTATTTCTTCAATTTCTGCACTAAAGTTTTTAAATTTTTAAATTTTCTTTTAAAAATATCTATCTTCTTGATGATCATTTACGCTATTACATGATAACAGAGTCCGATAAGGCTGAGATTAGCGTGGCTCAGGTAAAACTTATTATCAGATATTGCGTAACACTGACTGACCTCTCAGCGATGATCAGCAACTTGACAATTTTAACCAACATTTATTATGAAAATGTGAAAATATACACGCTGCGGGATCAAGTATCAAGGGACAGCGGCAAATTAAGACGCTGCGGGATTTACGAAAATATTATGAAGGCGCTGCGGCACCGCAGCGTCATATCAGCCTGGGGAGAACACTGAAGGTTGTTTACCTTAACCTAGGTCTATATCCTTAAGGGGTGTCATGAACATGAAAGAAATAAACTGAAAGTGATTTGATGAATGAAAAGTAAAAGGATAGAATTGTGCAATTCTACATGTTTCCATGACAATGTAAATAGCCAATTGGGATTTGCTCATTTTTGAAGGCAGTATGGTGACCTGTAGTTTTTAATTCCTGTGTCATTTAGCCTCTTGTGTAGAATTGTTTCATTGCCATTCATACCACACCTTATTTTTGTCATAACAACTTTTCAATACAAGAATGTGAGAAATAAAAAAAAAAGAAAAAGAAGTATGTTTGAAACTCATTTACTACCCTGTGTGTATGTTATTCATAGATTTACTAACTTTTCCGCATTATTAAGCTTTGTTTTTTAATACCAACTTTTGGTTTTGGAAAGTATGTATTTTGTGTCTCAAAATGAAATGCTCCAATCTTACTCATGTATTTTCTTGCAATTGGTCAAAATGTTCCACTTTAATATGCACTAAAAACTACTTAAATATTTAATCATTTATGAAATCAAAATTACTCCTAAAAGTGCTGAATTCTTTTCACTTTACAGGTAAAACTATTTATCAACAAAAGTCTTTATTAACAGAGAGGCGAAAGATAGGTTATTAAAATGATCACTTGCTAGAAAGAAAAAAAAATTTGGAGGATTTTGGTTTCAAGACTTTTTATAGAAAGAAATCCATTTATTGTTGAGCCTTCGACCTTAGTCAAAAAAGCGAGACTAAGCGATCCTACATTCCGTCGTCGTCATCGTTGTCGGCGGCATCCACAAATATTCACTCTGTGGTTAAAGTTTTTGAAATTTTAATAACTTTCTTAAACTATACTGAATTTCTACCAAACTTGGACAGAAGCTTGTTTATGATCATAAGAAAGTATCCAGAAGTAAATTTTGTAAAAATAAAATTCTATTTTTTCCGTATTTTACTTATAAATGGACTTAGTTTTTCTGCAAGGAAACATTACATTCATTCTGTGGTTAAAGTTTTAAAAATTTTAATAACTTTCATAAACTATCCTTGATTTGTACCAAACTTGGACAGAAGCTTGTTTATGATCATAAGATAGTATCAAGAAGAAAATTTTGTAAAAATAAATTTCCACTTTTCCATATTTTACTTATAAATGGACTTAGTTTTTTTGCCAGAAACAAAACATTCACTCTGTGGTTTAAGTTTTTAAAATTTTTATAATGTTCTTAAACTATCCTGGATTTCTACCAAACTTAGACAAAAGCTTGTTTCTGATCATAAGATATTATTCAGAAGTAAATTTTGTAAAAAAAAAATTCACTTTTTCCGTATTTTACTTTTAAATGGACTTAGTTTTTCTTCCAGTTAACATTACATGCAGTCTGCAGTTAAAGTTTATAAAACATTTATTAGATTCATAAACTATCCTGGATTTTTTACCAAACTTGGAAGCTTCTTTCAATCAAAAGACAGTATTGAGAGGGAAATTTTTATTGATGTTTTTCCTCATTTTTGTTGAGTCTGCGATTAACAGCAAAAGTAGGCGAGACACTGGGTTCCGTGGAACCCTTACGAATTTTTAACAAACTGTTCTACTTATGTGTTTAATTGTTTAACAGCTTTTCTTATTTTACATTCTAACTTCTACATTTATAGTTCTGCTTACATAATTTTTTAAATTATTGGTTGATAAGTTAAGAAAATATTAAGAAACTAAAGGAACTACATCAGAAAATGTTGATCATGTGTGAACTCTGCTATTATTTTTTTGGACCCTTTTGGTCATATAGATCAATTGTTCCAGTAATTTTTACATTCTGTGCTTAATTTCTGTAACTTTGAGCTTTCTTTCTGGAATGCAATAAATTACTGGTGCAGTTATTTTCATACTATAATTTTTAACATTTACACCAGAATTTACATTATTCTATTTATGTCAGAAAATTGTGAACGTCTTTTGACATAAACTGAAAAAACTACTTGCAGGAAAAGTATACAGTTCAAAAACTTTAAAGTAAAATGTTGTGAATCGGGCCAAAAAAAGCAATATATTGCAAGAATATTAACATTTTCATTAAATGGTCATTTCTAATTTTTGATGTTTTTTATTCAGTTTCTTAGGTTTGAAGGTTTTTTTTTAATTAAAAGATTGTAACTAATAAAATAATAATAAAGATGTCTAATTTATAGTTGTTTTATGTCATATTAATATTTTTTGTCATTGGGGGAATTTGTTGTTGATGATAGATCATGCATAGTTTCTGTTCAATTTATTTTCTTATTTTGTAGAATGGGTTTGATTTAGAGGTTGAAATGTTTTATAGACACCTGTTTATTTAGGAAGACTGAGTGCTAATCGTGAGGCTTCTTTTGGTTGTTTGGTTACTGAGTCATCAACTCATACCCCATATTCACTTTATACATACGTATACCATACCCTTTAGCTATTTTGAACCAGCTTCGTCTTCAATCATGTTAAAAATTAATACAATTGAATGACAGATTCAGTTTATATTTTATCAATGTCTATTTGAAAATAAAATTGAATTCCCTAGATTACCTAAGTTGCATTGAGCAATTTGCAATAAATTAAATAATAGAATGAACAGAAGGCACACAGGTGACAATAGTGCTAAGAATACTAATTTACCAGTGTACAACAAATCTATCTTAATAATTTGAAACTGGCCAGTTGCCAGAGAATTTAGAAAAAATAAAACATGTTTTGTCATATATTTTATTTTAGCCATCAGCTTTGTATTGTAAGAACAGTAAGTTAGTGGACATGACAATCTGAACTATATAAAGCAATGTATGTAGTGATATGATATAAATTACTAATTTTCTTATTTTATTTTATTTCATATATATATATATTCAATAAACATTAGATTTGTAGTCTTTGTCTATTCACATGACCATGAAATTAAATAGGTTTCCCGTCTACGTGGCTATAAATAAAGGCAATAGTAGTATACTGCTGTTTGAAAGTCATAAATTGATTGAGAGAAAACAAATCCGGGTTACAAAGTAAAACCGAGGGGAACACATTAACTATAAGAGGAAAACAATGCAACAACAGGAACACTGAAGTGCAACTAAAAACAAACAACAATGCAACAAACACAAAAACAGACTACATAAGGGACGACATCAATAGTTCAATGAAGGATAAAAAACTTAATTCACATAGTTTTTTCACTGACCCCACACCCAACCTCTTAACTTAATTTGGGAATAATTGATTGACCTATAGGGATATATGTAAAATTGATTTTAGATTAACAAAACTTGCAACAATGTTGATCCCCCACCCCCAAATTATTTGATTTAAGTTTTTTATCCTACATCGATCTTTTGATGTCGTCCCTAAGATTAAATAGGTTTTGGGTCTACATGGCTCTAATATTGGTACGGTTTATTACTACATGGCTATAATATTGGTACGGTTTATTACTACATGGCTATAATATTGGTACTGTTTATTACTACATGGCTATAATATTGGTACGGTTTATTACTACATGGCTATAATATTGGTACTGTTTATTACTACATGGCTATAATATTGGTACTGTTTATTACTACATGGCTATAATATTGGTACTGTTTATTACTACATGGCTATAATATTGGTACGGTTTATTACTACATGGCTATAATATTGGTACGGTTTATTACTACATGGCTATAATATTGGTACTGTTTATTACTACATGGCTATAATATTGGTACTGTTTATTACTACATGGCTATAATATTGGTACTGTTTATTACTACATGGCTATAATATTGGTACTGTTTATTACTACATGGCTATAATATTGGTACTGTTTATTACTACATGGCTATAATATTGGTACTGTTTATTACTGTGAATGTCCATTTGATTGATACATTTAGTTTATCATTAAAAATTGAAAATGAAAATGTAGAATATTTCAAAGAGACAACAACCTGACAAAAGAACAGAAATCAGCAGAAGGCCACAAATGGGTATCCAACACAGTGAGAAAATCCCACACCCAGAAAGAGGGTTCTGCTAGCCCCTAAACAAAATGTGTTCTTGTTGAAAGTTGACGTCATGCTAAACTCAAAAACATATAATTGAACTATAATTTAAAATCATACAAGACTAACAAAGGCCAGATGCTTGGGACAGACACAAAAATACGGTGGGTTTATACATGTTTTGTGAAATTTCAACCCTCCCCATACCTTTAACAAATGAAGAAAAAAATCGCACAGCAATAAACACAGTGAAACTCAGTTTAAAAGAAGTCTGAGTCCGATGACAGAATAGAAAACTAAGCAAAATGACAATAATACATACATTAACAAAGGACTAAGAGTTAACTAACATGCCAGCTCAAGACATCAATTAAACTGATTGAAAGGTTATATTCATCATTTAAAAAAAATCAACACAATCCCTCTTGTTAGAGGTTTAGTATAATTAATTTTATGATAAAATATATGAGAACATTACCTGTGTTGTGCCAAAAACTGGTTTTAGAACAAATGTGTTAACTCACATGCAAATATCCTATGAGTGAATCAATATTAATGTCAAAATATGCCATTTGTAATGACCTGGCCACAATATTGTAATTATATCCCTTCTAAAATAAGTCTGTTTAAAGCTTTGGTTAACTTTGAGGTGAATGCAGACATTTTTGTGCTTTCTAAAGAATATTACCATGAAAGAATGGAAGTGAAATACCTGAATATATAAGATGTTTGCATGTTGATTTATATCTACGAAGTATATCCTTGTACTGCACGATGATAAAATTTAGTAAATGACTAGTTTGTGATATCGAAAACCCTGGTGTATAAATTTTTCTATAAAACGAATTTCTTTTGTTAAAATCAGATACGTTGTTACATTAAAAGATGGACGAAAGATACCAGAGGGACAGTCAAACTCATAAATCGAAAATAGACTGATAACACAATGGCTAAAATGAAAAGGACAAACAGACAAACAATAGTACACATGACACAACATAGAAAACTAAAGAATAAACAACACGAACCCCACCAAAAAACTAGGGGATTAAAATGCAAATCGAACAAGTTGAGATCTATAAAGACCTAAAGATCACCATCTAAAAGTGCATAATTAACAACAGGAAATGATAAATCATCTCTTATATCATACATTTTGTATTAAGCTTCCCGTTAAAGATAGATCTATATATCAAGATCCAGAAAAGGCAGTGGTCATTGTTATTATTTATTTAAAGTCAGTTCAGCAGGATATATCTCTTTAGTGTACACACTAAAGTCGTCATTATTTAGAACCAATATATCATCCAAATAAGTAAAAGTGTTATTAATTTTTTGTATCAGATGTTGTTTCGATTGGTCTTTGCTGATTTAAGTCATAAATTGTAACTCATAACAATACAGAAACATGTCTGCAATAAGTGGTGCACAGTTGGTCTCCATTGGAATTCAGATAACTTGACAATATGCGGAATCTCCTTAGCGAACAAAAATGTCATCTAGTAAAAATTCAAGGGCGATTATAGATTATATGAAAGTACTTCCAACTGACATAGTTGTTTTGTTTGTTGTTACAAAAATAATGACTCAAAAGAGTTTAAACATACATGTATTCGTATTTTGACTTTTAAATGTCAATTTCATTAGATGTGCGATTTTTTTTAATCAAATAATGAGGCAAAGTGGTATATAGGGTAGTTAAATCAAATCTTTGAATAGATTTGAAATCATCAATAGAATAAAAATGAGAAAGGAAATGAGGAATGTATCAAAGCGACAACAACCCGAAGGCCACCAATGAGTCTTCAATTTTGCGAAAAACTCCCGCACCTGTAGGCGTCCTTCAGCTGGCTCTTTAAAAATATGTATACTATTTCAGTGATGATGAACGTCATACTAAACTCCGAATTATACACAAAAAAACTAAAATTTAAAATCATACAAGACTCACAAAGGCCAGAGGCTCCTGATTTGGGACAGGCGCAAAATTGCGGCGGGGTTAAACATGTTTATGAGATCTCAACCCTTCCCCTATACCTCTAGCCCATGTAGAAAAGTAAACGCATAACAATACGCACATTAAAATTCAGTTCAAGAGAAGTCAGAGTCCGATGTCAAAAGATGTAACAAAAGAAAATAAACAAAACGACAATAATACATATATAACAACAGACTACTAGTAGTTAACTGACATGCCAGCTTCAGACCTAAATTAAACTGATTGAAAGAGTATGTCTTCATCCTATGAATATCTGGCACAATCCCTCCCGTTAGGGATTTAGTATCATACTATCATAAAATATATGAGAAGAATATAACCCATGTCATTCCAACAACTGCTTTTTAAATAAATGTGTTTAGTTCCGGTGCAAAGACTCTATAAGTTAATCAATATCAAAGCCAAAATATGCAATCTTTAATGACCTTACAACAGTATCGTAACTATATCCCTTCTTAATAAGACTGATTAAAGGTTTTGTAAGCTTTTGAGGTGAATACTGTCATTTTTGTGCTTTGTAAAGAATATTACCATAAAAGATTGGATGTGAAATGCCTGAAATATAAGCATGCAATTTATAAAGTACCTCCTACGAGTTTTTTACACTCCAAACGTAATTAATTTCATATATTTCAAAGACCGAATTTGAACAATTTATTACCAGGTTTTTTATTGTGCCAAGTGATCATTTGTCCATTAAATTGACTTTTTATTCAAATTGCTGACTTTTGACTGGGAGTATATTATTTTTCGACATGTAACCTACTCTTTGATAAGACAATCAGGTACTTGTTCATGTAAGAGCTATAAAAAATACTTTTATTAAGCTTACAAGGAATACTGTTTCATGTTTTAGGCACACACCAAAATGATCACAAGTGAGTAAATATTCAGTCGGAAAATTGATTAGCTCTCTAGCTAGAGTCAAAAGTGTGTAATATATTACTAGTTTATTGATACTAGTTATATCATTATTCTTTGTGTCTCAACTTTGCCATTAGTTTGATACCATTTGTATGTATATGTTGCATTAGATTCACAATCATTGTGTCTATAATTAAAGGCAACAGTAGTATACCGCTGTTCAAAACTCATAAATCCATGGACAAAAAAGAGGCTCCCACAGGGTCAAAAACGAACTGCCACCTCTGGGCTTTTTAGAGGCGACTTTCGACCTGAGGGCCTTTTAAAAACGACCTGCGACCTGTGAAATTTGGAAAAAACAACCTCCCACCGACTTCCGTCCTCTGTATTGGGAAAAAACGACCTGCGACCTGTACATTTCCCTTAAAAACGACCTCTCAACGAATTTAAAAGCGACCTTGCGACCTGAGGGGGTACCCTGTGGGAGCCTCAAAAAACAAAATCAGGCTACCTGATCATTAGATTGATACTACACTTATTTGTATCATCCAATGATAAATGATCATGTCATTTGATGGTATATTTGCATGGCAATTATATCTGTACTCTTTCTGTCTTTACTGGCCATTATATTGGTACTTTTTGCATCTATATATGGCCAATACATGGGTATAATTTGTGTCTATACGTTGCCATTAGATTTGTATTATATGTCTCTTTACATAACCATTATACTGATACTTGCTGTGGCTTTGATAGCCCATCAGATTGGTACTTTGTGTCATTAGTCTAGATGCCCATTATATCGGTACTCTTTCTGTTTTTATATTATCATTAGATTGGTTCTATTCATATCTTTACATGATCATTAGTTTGGTACTTGTTATGTCTTTACATGACCATTCGATTAGTCCTCTTTGTGTCTTTACATGCCTACTAGATTGGTACTGGTTATATTTTTACATAACAATAAGATTGTTACTCTTTGTGTCTTTACATGACCATTATATTGGTGCTTTTTGTATCCTTACATGGCAATTAGATTGGTTCTTTTTGCATCCTTACATGGCAATTAGATTGGTTCTTTTTGTATCCTTACATGGCAATAAGATTGGCTCTTTTTGTATCCTTACATGACAATTAGATTGGTTCTTTTTGTATCCTTACATGGCAATTAGATTGGTACTTTTTGTATCCTTACATGGCAATTAGATTGGTACTTTTTGTATCCTTACATGGCAATTAGATTGGTACTTTTTGTATCCTTACATGGCAATTAGATTGGTACTTTTTGTATCCTTACATGGTAATTTGATTGCTTCTTTTTGTGGTTTTACATGTTATCTTGGTACTCTTGGTGTCTTCACATGGTCGTTTAATTGATATTCTTTGTGACTTTATAGACCATTAGATTTCGCGTCTTTACCATGTTTACAACACCATAAGATTTTCACTCTATGTGTGTCTGTGTAGCCATTAGTTTAATACTGGTACTCTTTGTATCAGTACATAGCCATTAGATTTGTACTCTTCATATCTTTCCATGGTAAATAGAAAGTAAAATCACAAACATACTGAACTCCAAGGAAAATTAAAAAGGAAAGTCCATAATCAAATGGGAAATTCAAAAGCTCAAACACATCAAATATTATATTAATCTTGACATGGCCATTAGATCGATTCTCTTTAATTGAATCTTGACATGGCCATTATATTTGGCACTATTTGTATCTTAACATGGCCATAATATTTGACTTTTTATCTTGCCATGGTTAATAGATTGGGTTTTTTATGTTGACATGGCCATTAGAGTGTTACTCTTTGTATCTTGACATACCCTCTAGATTGCTACTCTTTGTATCCTGACATGACCATTAGATTGGACTCTTTTTCTTGTCATGTTCATTTGATTGGTCTCATTTTTATCTTGACATTGCCGTTAGATTGCTTCTCTTTGCATCCTGACATGGCCATTATATCTGGCACTTTTTGTTATCTTGATGGAAACTTACTTTAAATAAATAAAATTTAAACGGGAAACTCCACACTAAAATTTAGGATTTTTCGTTCCCTACTGTTAATTTTCCATTTTTAGATGGTGATGTTCTTTCGGCAACATCTTACGGTGTTTATATTTCACAGCTCGTTCGCTATGCCCGTGTCTGTTGTGACGTTTTTGATCTTAACGAACGCAATCTATGTATTACTAGTAAATTATTAAATCAAGGCTATCGTTACCATAAATTACTTAAAACCTTTATTAAATTTGTCCATAGATATAAAGATTTGGTTTTGAAGTTTGGTTGTACCTGTAGAAAACTTATTTCAAACGGGATAGCACATCCTCATTTTTACGGATATGTTGTTAACCGTGCCCGGAAATTTAGAAATGATCCTTGTAAACTTATTCTAAAAGGATACCAATTAAACACTGTAATAAGATCATTGAATATTGTTTTTATTGGTATGAATATTGATTTTGTTATCAGTAAATTAAAAGCAAACTAAATATTACTAGTATGTTATATGCATATACACATTCATGGATCGACAATCTGTCGACACCTGTAATTTGGCATTGCACAGGGTCATGTTTTTCTCTGACAGTTTATGACGTTTTTACACTAAATCCATTGGATGTTGGATGTGTACGGATTGATAAGTTAGTCTTAGATGCATGATTTTTTTATTAGTTGTTAGTGGCTTTGAACTAGCTGTCAGATAACTGCGAGTACTCTCAGATCTGTTCCTAGTGTTTTTTTGTTGTCGGGATGTACAAGTACCCGGCCACGGCCACCTGTATTTTTGTCCATCTGATGTGCTTACCCTTTTTCAACTGATTATTATAGTGCATTCTTATGTTGTACTGTTAAACCACTATCCCAGGTTCGGGGAGGGTAGGGATCTCACATGTTTAACCCGGCCACATTATGTATGTATGTGCCTGACCCAAATCAGGAGCCTGTAATTCAGTGGTTGTCGTTTGTTTATGTGTTACATATTTATTTTTCGTTCAGTTTTTTATATATATAAGGCCGTTAGTTTTCTCGTTTGAATTTTTTTACATAGTCATTTCGGGGCCTTTTATAGCTGACTATGCGGTATGGGCTTTGCTCATTGTTGAAGGCCATACGGTGACCTATAGTTGTGAATTTCTGTGTCATTTTTGTCTCTTGTGGACGGTTGTCTCATTGGCAATCATACCACATCTTCTTTTTTATATTAATATTTCATATTACTGACTTTGGCTAGAAGTATACTTATGTGTCTTTACATGATCAATATGATAGTACTATTTGAATCATAATGAATAAATGGTAATGCAATTGATTTTATCCTTGAATGGCCATTATAATAAAACATTTGCACTCTCTCAAGTTCTTATATTGGTAATATTTGTGCCTTTACATGGCCATTATATTCGTTCTCTCTGTATTGTAACATGGCCACTAGATTGCTACTCTTCGTGTATTTATATGGCCATTATATTGGTACTCTCTGTATTTTTTCATGTCAATTAGATTGGTACTACTAATATTTGTATCTTTATATGGCCATTAAATTGGTACCTTTGTATCTATACGTAGCCATTAGATTGGTATTCTTTTGACATGGCCATTAGATTCGTACACACATTACCATTATATTGGCATTGTCAGTATTTTAACATGGTCATACGATTGGTATTCTTTGTATCTTGACATGGCCATTATATTACGGAGTTAGAGGAGTTCTATTTGTATCTTGGCATGGTCATTATATTACGGAGTTAGAGGAGTTCTATTTGTATCTTGACATGGTCATTATATTACGGAGTTAGAGGAGTTCTATTTGTATCTTGACATGGTCATTATATTACGGAGTTAGAGGAGTTCTATTTGTATCTTGACATGGTCATTATATTACGGAGTTAGAGGAGTTCTATTTGTATCTTGACATGGTCATTATATTACGGAGTTAGAGGAGTTCTATTTGTATCTTGACATGGTCATTTTATTACGGAGTTAGAAGAGTTCTATTTGTATCTTGACATGACCATTTTATTACGGAGTTAGAGGAGTTCTATTTGTATCTTGACATGGTCATTATATTACGGAGTTAGAGGAGTTCTATTTGTATCTTGACATGGTCATTATATTACGGAGTTAGAGGAGTTCTATTTGTATCTTGACATGGTCATTATATTACGGAGTTAGAGGAGTTCTATTTGTATCTTGACATGGTCATTATATTACGGAGTTAGATGAGTTCTGTTTGTATCTTGACATGGTCATTATATTACGGAGTTAGATGAGTTCTATTTGTATTTTTACATGCCCATTATATTACGGAGTTAGACGAGTTCTATTTGTATTTTGACATGACCATTATATTACGGAGTTAGACGAGTTCTATTTGTATTTTGACATGACCATTATATTGGCACACATTGTGTCTTCGAGTGGTCATTCGTGTATTGAATGCTTCTTACTAATGTGCTTTGTTTTATTCCTTTTTGTATTTCTTTGTTACATATGACGTGGCTCTGTACCTATACATCTCGTTGTTGTGTTATGATAAGTTTTTGTATTCTTGTCTGTCCTTTTGGCTTATGTGCTTTTTCTGTATGCCTTTTGTGTTTCTTTCTTACATATTTGTTTGTTTTAAAAGCGTGATTAAGATTATAATAGTTATCAAAGATGCCAGGATTATAATTTAGTACGCCAGACGCGCGTTTCGTCTACATAAGACTCATCATTGACGCTTATATCAAAATATTTATTAAGCCAAACAAGTAAAAAGTTGAAGAGCATTGAGGATCCAAAATTCCAAAAAGTTGTGCCAAACAATGTTGACTGCTGGACCCTTATTTTTGACCTTATTACGTATTACGTCTGTTTGTTTTCATCACACATCGTTGTTTTTTTTTTTTTTTTTTTTAACGTAATAATATCTTTATTGCATATTTGCTGTAACAATTTACTAATAATGCTTCCCTAAACTAATATGAGGGATACTAAGTTACAAGGTGTAAACTTAGTAAATTGTTACACACATCGCTGTTAATATAATGGAATTTGATGCGACTGTCATACAAGTGTGAGGTTAAGCTAGCTATAATGCCATGTTTGATCCACCATTTTCTACATGGAAGGGCTCCTGTGTCGAGTCAGGAATATGACAGTTGTTATCCATTGGTTTGTTGTGTTTTCGCATTTGATTTTGCCATTGATTACGGACTTTCCGATTTGTATTTTCCGTGAGTTTGGTGTTCTTTTTGTGATTTTTAGTGCTCTATTTTAAAATAAACCTATTACATTCTGAGAAGAAAGAGGAAGTTTGGTGCAGTTCATTGTATTAAGAAATTAAGTAAAAAAAAAAATTCGCTGATCAAGATGTCACATTTTTTTTTTAACTTTTGTTCTGTATCAGTTGACACAATCTGTTACGTTTTTGATGATATAAAAAATATATTTCGCATCTAAAGAAATTTTATTTAGGACTGTACGTTTTCACTGCTCAGTATTGACATTAATCAAGATGAAGTTTGCCACTATTTTGTCCTGTTGGTTTGTTTGTTTGGGAGGTGTTAATTTTGTTAACATGGCAAGGATACACAAAACCATAACCAAAAACGAGGACCCCACAAACCCTCCATCGGACGTCGACCAGCATCACACAAGCAAGTACCTTTTCTAAATAGTTATACAAACCCTCCATTAGACCAATATCACAAAAGTATTTAAGTCAACTACAATATATCTACCTTTCTACATAGTGATACATTTTGGCACAATTATTTTGAATTTGAATTACCGAGCGACGTTAGTTAATCACTCAAATATGAGGTCAACTCCTTAACGGAAGAAGAAGAATTACAGTTTTCTGTGCTCTTCAAATTACCTCTTAGTCCCGTATCATATGGTGCCACTCCAAATTAATTACTTTTTCTTCGGACTCTAATAGTCAAAAGTTGGAGCGAGCGGCGCAATTATCATTTCATTTTGTTTTTTACTTCTTGCAAGAATGAATATTTTAGAAAGCACCTGAATTTGGCGAGCGAAAGCGTAGCTTCATATTTCATTTTACAAAACTTCAATTTTCAGGAGCAAGAACTATTTTTTCAACACTAACAATATTATTATTTTCAACGAAATGTAGGGGGAGCAATGGCTTTTAAAATAAATTTGTTGATTATATATCAATAGAGCAATATATTTTCGTTCGGTTTTCAAAATTTTGGAGTAAGCGATTCTGAAGAACTTTGAATTAATCTGTGATGGCCTTCTTAATTTTAATTTAATTCAAAGAGATGTTACTCACTGCCATTAGGTACTAAAGATTTGTAATCCTTGTTGAAATAGAGGTGGTGATCTATTATTTACCGGAGGTAAAAATGTTCATGAAGGGCTAATGTTTGGATACTTTCAAAAGTTTGAGATGGTGGTCAAATATTAACATCAGAATCAAAGCACAAATGGCTAAAGTTTGGGTTAACCGTGAGATTGGCTACTTGTAACAAATTATAGATCGGACATAACCATCACGATACAACTAAGATGTAAAACGGAGAGGGTTGAAATCTCAAATTACCGATTTTCATCTGCTTGTTTCCAGTCAGACAAGTTTGTTTATTCTTTACTCTAATCGAGTTAAGGTAAAGGTTGAAACCTTTAGAGTATGGAAATTCATGTAAACACTTGTCTTTTGTATTTAATCTCTAAATATGTTGTAATTATTATTTGTTTGTCATTTGCTTGCTCTTATAAACATATATAAATACTTTATCGTCAGAATCTCTTTTCGTGATTCACCTTCATTTGAACGTTCACACCCAAATATTTAATTGTAGATCCATCAATGTGCATATGTTTATAACAATAATTTACTGATAAAAAATCAATATCAATATCAATAAAAACAATATTCAAAGATCTAATGTTGAATTGGTAACATTTTAGAATAAGTTTATTTGAAGGATCGACAAGACCGTTTTACTTTAGTTCATATTGACCTACTGCTGTTAATTTCTGTGTTATTGTGCTCTTGTAAAGAGTGGTCTCAATGGCAATTATACCACATCTTCTTTTTTATATTGATACAGGAACTGACTTAAAGGCAAATGCCAGATCTGGTGTGGACAATACTATCATTTTCTATGCTTAAATGCAATGCAAGTAAAAATGAAAAGTTTGCAACTGTTTACTTTCAGACGGTGACCCTAGATATGATTCTGGAAAAGGAAAAGGTCCTGGTCATGCAGGCAAAGGAAAAGGTCATGGCCACACAGGCAAAGGAAAAGGTCATGGCCACACGGGCAAAGAAAAAGGCAAAGGTCATGGGCATGCAGGAAAAGGTAACGGCTATGGTTCTGGCGGAAAGAGTAATGGTCATGGTTATGGTGGCAATGGCAAGGGTTATGGCTCGGTCTATGGAGGAAATGGTAAAGGTCATGGTTATGGACTAAATAGCAAAGGATATGGCTATGGAGGAAATGGTAAAGGTCATGGTTATGGAGGAAATGGCAAAGGATATGGTTATGGCTATGTAGGGAATGGTAATGGCTATGGAGGAAAGGGTGGAGGTCATAATTATGGAGGAAATGGCAAAGGGTATGTTTATGGAGGAAATGGTAAAGGTTATGAAGGAAAGGACGAAGGTCATGGTTATGGTAACGGATATGGCTATGTAGGAAATGGTAAAGGTTATGGATATGGAGGAAAGGGCGAAGGTCATGGTTATGCAGGAAATGGCTATGGCTATGGAGGAAATGAAAATGGTCATGGTTACGGAGGAAAGGGTAAAGGTTATGGTTATGGAGGAAAGGGAAATGGTGGCTATCGCTATAGAAATGTCAAAGGTTATGGATATGGCAGCATGTATGATAGAAAAAGACAGTAAACACCACTTAAAACCAAGACACTGATAATCCAACATTAAATAGAGATCTAGGAGTACTGGAAAAAAGAACACATCAAGATTATAAATTAAGTTAGATTGATACATTGATATAATATAGATACTAATTGATGATACTGAAAAAATAAAGTATTCCTTTATCTTAAATTTAATTGTTAGTCTTTTGAGTCTATGGCCTCAAATTGCTTTTTTGAATAGAGATCATAGATGCACCATACAATGTAAATGATAATGTTAATATGTATAAGGGTATGTGAAATATTCTTAGATGGTCTTCCAGTCTGGTGGATCAACTTTACAGTAACTGTATAAACCTTTGGAATACTGTGAACCAAATATATCAGACAGTTTTCTTACAATGCATTTACAGATTTTTATTAGTTTTGATATATTTTCCGTTTTATAACGAGCACCTGATATCAATACCAATATTTGGTGGGATTTGTGTTGCTGCTTACATTTTTATGCCCCATTTACAGGCATTATGTTTACTGGTCTGTGCAACCGTTCGTTCGTTCGTTCGTTCGTTCGTCTGTCCGTCCTGCTTTAGATTAAAATTTTTGGTCAGGTAGTTACTAAAGAAGTTGAAGTTCAATCAACTTGAAACTCAGTACACATGTTCCTTATGATTATGATCTTTTCAATTTAATGCCAAATTAGAGATTTTCCCCCATTTTCACGGCCCATTGAACATAGAAAATAATAGTGCAGATGGGGCATCTGTGTACTAGAGACACATTCTTGATTTGTAGTGTTTTAAGATTTGCTTTTTTCATACTTTTTTTGCCATGTTTTTTTTCAGTCTTTCTTTTACTTATAGTCTTTAAAATCTATTTGGTATCTTCCGACTCTTCTTTTCAAACAAATTTGTCGGGGAAAACATCATGGATTTAGAATTTATAAAAATAAGAATATGTGGTATTTACCAATAAATATATAATGATTCAAATCCTTTAAATTTGGTATTTACTGTTCTCATGACAATATGGAGCTCAATATTGGTTTGTTGCTTTAATAATTACACAAATAAATGAAATAAAAACCTGGTATACTTTTCTCTGACATGCATATACCCCCCTCCCCCTTCCCCCCCAAAAAAATTAACATTTAAATGTTTAGAATTTTATTTTGTATCGAAAATCAGAATTTCACATGGACGGAAAACTCAGATATAAAAACAGATATTTAATAACTTAGACAAAAAAAGTTTACAATAAATTATACAAAAATAACAATTTCATCTCATCTACCTTGAAGACAACCAAAGCAGAAATAAGCAATTAAGAGTAAAATTTTAGATTTCCAGACAAAAGTTTGACATTTTGAAACATACAAAATACTTTTGTCTGTTTTGTTAGGTGTATCTATAGAAAAAATAAATTATAATCAGAATTTAATTACTCTGTAATATCTTACTCTTCTTTTCATAAATGTCAGAGATCTTTGCATTTTTCTCAAACAGGAGTTTAAAATTTAATATTTCACATCGAAGGCAATAACTCCATTTAGAGTAGATTTGGAATGGTTTTTTTCTTAGAAGAAAATAATTAAATTGAATACATATATCTAATAACTTTCATAATGTTAAACTTGTGTATGACAAAGAGGACATGTTTGACGATTTGAAATTTCTGTTTCATAAGCTCGATGTTTGCATGCGCTACACATCCAAAATTGGTATTCCATCAGTGGTCTTCCTGTAACAATGCATGTTGGGAATTTTGTATCACAATTTGGACAAACTGTACACCTGAAAAAAATAAAAAAATATAATTTAAAAGGTACTAGAACACACCCGCGAAATCGCGGACATTCAGAGCGTAGTTTAAAGTATGTAAAGTGTTGTTGGAAGAATTTTGTAAAATACAGAATGACTGAAGAATTTCAGCAAAAGTATCATAAGTCATAGGTTATTGGGGACAGGAAAATGTTTTTTTACCCTCCACCTTTATTTCCAAAGTTCCCAATTTTTGGTTTTCTATCAATTTCAATATGAACATACATTTAGTGTGTTATGAACGTTTAAGTAAGGAACCTATAATTCAGTGGTTGTCGTTTGTTTATATGTTACATATTTGTTTTTCGTTCATTTTTTGTACATAAATAAGGCCGCTAGTTTTCTCGTTTGCATTGTTTTACATTGTCATTTCGGGCCTTTTGAAGCTGAGTATGCGGTATGGGCTTTGGTCTTTGTTGAAGGCCGTACGGTGACCTATATATATATATATATATATATAGTTATTAATATCTGTGTCATTTTGGTCTCTTGTGGAGAGTTGTCTTAACATGGCAATCATACCACATCTTCTTTTTTTTTATGTAATCAATGAATTTTGTACAAGATTTAATGACTGGAGAATTTCAGAAAAAGTATCAAAAGTTCACATGAATAATTTTAGCGCTTATCTGTATATTATGAACATTCATTACTATATAAATAAAGCGTATTTACTTTCAATTCTAAGTTTACTAATCGATCCATGGTGATCATTGATATAGTATACAGACCCTCTCTATTTAATAAACTCTGTGACCGCCGTGGATAGTAAACTTGAAAATGATAGCAGATAAAATTCTGAAAATACACTTTATTCGTAGTATATGTATGTTCAAAGTATACAGAAAAACGCAAACCGGAAGACTAATCTGACTTAAAATTTCGTACAATGACGGGACAATATCCGGATGCCTTTTTTCTCGTTTTTCTCCTAAAATAACTCAATCTGAATAATCATATGAATGGATGACAAATGCGACTATGCACTGCACCTATAGGACACAGAGGCGTGTTGATTAATTTATTCTGGAAAGAAGAGAAGCGACACCAAAAATGAGGTCTTCTCGTTTAATAGTATAGATATAATTTCTAGAAACTCTTGCATATAAGATAATTGCTGCATTGGTTTATATAAGATATATTTTTATTGTGAACATTTAAAGCTTTACTACATGAAAAACATAATTAACTCTTTTTCCTGTAATATCAAAGGATAAGAATGAGGCCATTATACAGCTATTTTAAGGTTAATTATTTTTCCTACCAGATTTATATTGTATGTTCTTTATATGTATGTTTTGTAAGTCCATTGACCAAACATTAAAGGGGCTTTAAGTTCTCTAAATACTATCCTGATACACATTCACTTGCTTGTCCTAAGACAGGAACTTTTTCAGTAGTTGTTGTATGTCATGTGATTATGTTATTTGGAGAATTTGGTAAAAGATCTTTGACTGTTTCATTTGAATTTATTTAAAACTTTTAGACCTATTTTTCTAATGGCTTGCTTGCTGCATTATACTTAAAGATTACATTAAAAAATAATTTATACAAAATGAAGCCCCGCCTATCTATTGATTGAAGATGTCAATCTTAATTACAGTGTTTGAGCAAATATTTATTCAAACAAAACAAGCAAACTAAACCTTTAAACTACAACAATTATGAAAATAGCTCTAAAGACCAGAGATTATTTGATCTTGACATATTGAATAGACACCTGTCTATTGTTCAAGACTATGTTGTAATCTAGATGTCTTTCAGTTATTTTTGTTGTTGGGTTGCTTTGTTATTTCTGCCAAGGACATCTCAATTTATAACTTACACAGTGCGGAAACAAAATGACAAATAATATGTAGCTCCAATACACCTTATCCCTATTTGGAAATTTGTGCCACTTGACCCAATAACCTGCACCGCTTGAACTATTTACGCCATACAACAATCTCTTTTCCACTGTGGCGTCATATATTTTGCATTTTTAAATCAAAATTTTACGGGAACCTTTGTGATTTCCAGTAGCAATAGGTGTATTAATAAAACTTACCAATCAGGTATACTTGTAGCACAGCTGGTGCATTCTATTTTGTTAGCTCTGTTATCTTTAGGACTGTGTCTACAAAATATACAACCATTGAGCTTCAGTTAGGAACTATCATTTTTTTTTTGAACATTATTGAGAATGAGACAGTGTTCTCCCCAGGCCGTTTTAGTGTCGCGGTACCGCGACACTATATTTTCTTCCTGTGACGCTATAATAATATCCGCGACGCTATAATAATTTCCGTGACGCTATGATTATTTTCAGGATGTTATTTTTCTCATTTCTGTATGGCAAAGCCATGTCCTAAATTGTGAACTTTCATCTGATTACCGCTTATGATCCTAAACTAGAGGCTCTAAAGAGCCTGTGTCGCTCACCTTGGTCTATGTGAATATTAAACAATGGACACAGATGGATTCATGACAAAATTGTGTTTTGGTGATGGTGATGTGTTTGTAGATCTTACTTTACTAAACATTCTTGCTGCTTACAATTACCTCTATCTATAACAGTACTTTCTGTGGAAAATGTTATTGAAAATCTTCAAATTTTAAGAAAATTGTTAAAAATTGACTATGAAGGGCAATAACTCCTTAGGGGGTGAATTGACTATTTTGGTCATACTGACTTATTTTTAGTTCTTACTTTGCTGTACATTATTGCTGTTAACAGTTTATCTCTATCTATAATAATATTCAAGATAATAACCAAAAAACTGCAAAATTTCCTCAAAATTACCAATTCAGGGGCAGTAACCTAACAACCGATTATCCGATTCATCTGAAAATTCCAGGGCAGATAGATCGTGACCTGATCAACAATTTTACTTCCTGTCAGATTTGCTCTTAATGCTTTAGTTTTTGAGTTATAAGCCAAAAACTGCATTTTACCCCTATGTTCTATTTTTAGCCATGGAGGCCATCTTGGTTTGTTGGCCGAGTTACTGGACACATTTTTTTAACTAGATACCCCAATGATGATTATAGCTAAGTTTGGTTAAATTTGGCCCAGTAGTTTCAGAGGAGAAGATTTTTCTAAAAGATTACTAAGATTTACGAAAAATGGTTAAAAATTGACTATAAAGGGCAATAACTCCTAAAGTGGTCAACTGACCATTTTGGTCATGTTGACTTATTTGTAGATTTTACTTTGCTGAACATTATTACTGTTTACAGTTTATCTCTATCTATAATAACATTCAAGATAATAACCAAAAACAGCAAAATTTCCATAAAATTACCATTTCAGGGGCAGCAACCCAACAACGGGATGTCTGATTCATTTGAAAATTTCAGGGAAGATAGATCTTGACCTGATGAACAATTTTACCACTGTCAGATTTGCTCTAAATGCTTTGGTTTTTGAGTTATAAGCCAAAGACTGCATTTTACCCCTATGTTCTTTTTTTAGCCATGGTGGCCATCTTGGTTGGTTGGCCGGGTCACCGGACACATTTTTTAAACTAAATACCCCAATGATGATTATGGCCAAGTTTGGTTAAATTTGGCCCAGTAGTTTCAGAGGAGAAGATTTTTCTAAAAGATTACTAAGATTTACGAAAAATGGTTAAAAATTGACTATAAAGGGCAATAACTCCTAAAGTGGTCAACTGACCATTTTGTTCATGTTGACTTATTTGTAGATCTTACTTTGCTGAACATTATTGCTGTTTACAGTTTATCTCTATCTATAATAATATTCAAGATAATAACCAAAAACAGCAAAATTTCCTTAAAATTACCATTTCAGGGGCAGCAACCCAACAATGAAATGTCCGATTCATCTGAAAATTTCAGGGCAGATAGATCTTGACCTGATGAACAATATTACCCGATGTCAGATTTGCTCTAAATACTTTGGTTTTTGAGTTATAAGCCAAAGACTGCATTTTACCCCTATGTTCTATTTTTAGCCATGGCGGCCATCTTGGTTGGTTGCCCGGGTCACCGGACACATTTTTTAAACTAGATACCCCAATGATGATTGTGGCCAAGTTTGGTTAAATTTGGCCCAGTAGTTTCAGAGGAGAAGATTTTTGTAAAAGTTAACGCAGGACGCCGGACGCCGGACGCCAAGTGATGAGAAAAGCTCACTTGGCCTTTCGGCCAGGTGAGCTAAAAAAACATATCACCGTTAATTGTAATCCCTTCAAGTCGGACAATAGAGGCAATTTAAAGTGATTACATAGGTGTTAATTGCCGTTTGGGTGATAACTGGTTGGATACTAATACCTCAAGCTGTCACTTGTGACATGATTAATACCACGTGGTGTAATGCAATCGCAAATTTCGACAAAATGTAATCAGAAATGTAATTGCAAAATGAAAATTCAAAGAAACAAACATTTTTTCTCTTTTAAAAAGAGATTGAGTCTTATCTTTTTACGACTTTCAAAATATTAGTATTACTTTCTTTCTATTACTAGTTGTAAATCGAGAGTGAAAATTTTGATTTTGAACTATATAAGTTTTGTACTTTCTTTAGAAAGTGATCATAATTGGTTTAAGTTTATGTTTCATCCATTTAATGCATTAAAAACGCCATATTCATTCCCAATCTCTTGTCAAACATTGTTTATTTTCGTATTTTTCATTGCTTTCGGCAGCCATTTAATATTTTAATGTAAACTACTGATCAGAATCGGACCAGATATGACAAAAATCCGCATTTTAAGATAATAACTACATATCCACAAATGGCACAGTAGACAGAAAACAATACCTAAAGAGAAAACTAAGCATAAACAGACTATTTATTAGATAACTTTGTTAACAATATATATCATTTTGATAAAAGGAAACAACTGGGACCATGAACCAATATATTTGATAGACATGAGAGAGAAAGTTTTTTAATTTAAATTTTATTGCTATATGATACTTTCTTTTTCCTTTTTTTTTATTATAAGAACCAGTGTTTTTTCCTACACATTTAGTGCAATTGTATCTATACACATATATTTTTATTTGGCCCAAGAGGAAAAAAAAAATTTCTGGAACTATAAATGAATATAGAAAACATAAACTGAAAATACTGTTAACATGGTTTTAGTTTAATTGTATTCTCAGTTATGAATTCAACAATACAGATACAAAGAATGGGGTGGAATAGAATATTTTATTCACCAAAAAAGGGCCTAAAGCATACAAACAATATAATACATTTTGTAATAAACAATAACGTATATAACATAAAGGAAATAGAGCATTACCACGACACGACAAATTACATTGAAAAAAATACAATTTATTTTTTACGCCAAATGTGATGCTATCAAAAATTTCTGGGGAGAACACTGTGAGATATATATATTCTAATGCAACATCAATTGTAAGGTTCATTTTGATTGGATAACATTGCCATTTTTCATGGTATCAATTCATAATTGATTCTATGAAAACGTACGGGCTAGTGCAGATGATGTAGGACAGATTTTAAATGTATGATTTGAGGTTATTTCATGTCTGTCAGTTTCATTAGAATGGAGATAACAATTATGTATTTTAAGCAACAAAGGCATCAACTGGTAATTTGATTGTCAAAATACCTGTTTACTAGATCAGCTAACGTGTCACTAGTAAACTTAATTTGGGACCATCAAATCACCAATTGATGCCGTCAGAGCTTAAAGAACAATACAGTTATCTCCTTAATAACTCCTCTTTATTTCATTCTAATAAGACTTAATTTTCTGTCATAACCATTTTGTATCAAATTAACGCTCTATATCTTATAATGTGTTTGTAGTTCGGCAATGAAGAACAGTGTTTTTATTAATTTTCACTACTTAATTTGTCCAATAAATTATTTTCAAACACTGGTCTATATAATGTAAATTAGATTTGTTTACATAAAACATGTATATGTGTTTATTGTATATATGCTACTATTTAAATGTAGTGAATTGTGAACTAATAAATGAACTATAGACAGGACCCCTGTTAAACTTTGTTTGATTTGAAATTGTTTTCCTTTTAAAGAAAATCTCTATTGTTATTCATACCTAGTAAATATTTCGAGAGCTAATTCTTCATATGGATTTCTCTGTTCAGGTGTTAATGTTTCTAATGTTTCCAATTTTATAAAAGCTTTAGAACACATTCCGAAGGCTTTGTTTGCTGTGGCTGCCAAAGCTGAAATAAAAAAATTAATGAAAAGAAATTTTAACATCGTCACAATTGTTAATAACATCAGTAGAATATATACAAATACTGTCTTTTGATGAGGTAAATATGGGGTTTTTATTGACTTTTGAAAACTAAAATTCACTGAAGACAATGGCTGATGTGAATATCAGTTTTTCAAAAGTCAATTAAACCACATATTTACTGATGCAAATTGTACAACATAGAACAAAAACCTATAAAAATCATTTGAAAAAGGCTAAAAGCATCAGATGGATTTGGTAACTAATCAACCATGACATTTACACAAAGTTAAAACATCTGTGACACATATCTAACGATATTCTAGGGATTCACTGTTTTAGAACATAATCAATAAATATGATGTTATTAAGGTAAAACAAAATCATTTTAGCATAACAAAAGACTAATTGATTGAATGAAAATAAAGATATTTATTAGCAATTTAATTATCTTGAAAATGAACTTCGGCTAGTGAAAATATATAAAATATATAAAATTATAAAAGTATATATAAGTAAATTTTCCTTGCTCTATTTGCCATAAGGCATAGCAAGTAATTAAGTTAGTAAATTTGAGATGCCCTGTAAATATTTTACGGTTTATCTAGTATCTGACAAAATATATATGTGGGAATCTGCCAAATAAAATCTCTAACATTTTTCCTATACTTAGGTTAATTTTAAACCTGAGAAAGAAACCGGCTATAGTTTCTTCATATTCTCACAGATACAAGTCACTACTGATAAAACCTTCCTGTTGATTGGGTGTTGGTGTTTTAACGCTACTTTTGGGCTATTTCGTGGCAGCCAGATTTTATTGGTGGAGGAAGCCTGAGTGAGGGGAGAAAACCATAGACCCTCAATAGGGAAACTGACAATCCTAGCTAATTAACACTGGAGTCGAGTGCATCTCCACGAGCGTTGTTCAAACTCACAACCTCAGTTTTGACTAGCTAGTGATTACAGTAGTAGAACAACTTGAACCACATGGCCAATGAGGTCCCCTACTCCAGATAAAACCTACCTAACAATGAATAAGCATCACATGGGTCTATGATATCTTCATATTCTCTGAGATACAATGCTGTTTTCATGGCAGCATCAACATAACCTGAAAACCAAAGGAAATACTTATAATAAATACATTTGCTAGATTAGGATATTAAAGAAATAATGGGGATTTATTTATGTCTTTATTTGTATCAACATTTTATGAATTCAGGAAATATTGTAGTTTTGAAGACACTTAAGTTCATACTGTATTCTGTATACAAGCCTACAAGAAATGTGTATTTTGTTGAATATTTGAATACATGGTTCACTTAGGGACGACATCAAAAGTTCAATGTAGGATCAAAAACTTAATTCACATAGTTTTTTCACTGACACCCCCACCCCCCTCTTAACATAATTTGAGAAAAATTGATTTACCAATAGGGATATATGTAAAAATCGATTTTAGATATACAAAACTTGTAGAATTTAACCACCCACCCCCAAACTATTTGATTTAAGTTTTTTTTTATCTTACATCGATCTTTTGATGTCCTTCCTTATATCCATGAAATCCATGAAAATCAGTGTTGAACAAATAATAACCATTCAAGAGTAAGCCATTTGAATATGTTATTTGTTGTGTTATCTCTTTGACACATTCCACATGTCCATTCTCTATTTTACTGTCTAATGATTGATTGATTATTGGTTGCTTAACGTCCAGCAGTACTTTCTAATGTGTAATATTCTGTTCTAAAGAAAAATTAACCCAACCTTCATGTAATTGTCTCTGAGCTAGTAAGTAGAAATGATAGGCCTCTGCTCCTCTCCATGCATTGTCTATAATACTTGTATCTGTAATGGCTGAAGCATCCTCCTCTAAGAACCCTGCCAAAGCTGAAGCTGCCTGTAATACAAAGTTATATATCATTATCTATAATACTTGTATCTGTAATGGCTGAAGCATCTTCCTCTAAGAACCCTGCTAAAGCTGAAGCTGCCTGTAATACAAAGTTATAAATCATATTTGTTATTAAATACTAAGTAGTAAATACAACAACATTCTTTCTGTAACAAAATAGATATTTTGTGTCAGTCTTCTGACAATATCAGTATCATTCAAGGACATACAGGCTTTTAGTTGATCAGAAAAATAGACCATTCTATTGTAGCAGACCTATTAAAATAAGATTAACGTATAACCATAGGGAGATGTGGTATAATTGCCAATTAGACAACTATCCACCAAATTTCAAATAAAGAGGATGTAAGCAATTTTAGGCAACCAAATTACTCTGATGTTTACATAGTATACTTAAATAGATTATAATATTTATTAATTATTAATAATTGTTTCAGTCTTATCTTCAAGAATTCAAATAGACCTACCATTGCCCCTTTCTTATCCTTGACCTTTGCCCTTGATGTCATTTTCATCTGTTCATGGTAGTGTTCGACCAGTAGGCCTCCTAGAACATACATCTTCTTGATATGCAGAGGTTTTAATTTCTTCTTTGTCTGCTCATTGGCTAGCTGTTGATGGAAAAAAATAAAACAATACAATTTTGTTATTTCAAAAGACAGGTGAAGTTCGTACATTTTATAGTAATGTAACAAGATTATTCATTATTGCTGACATTTGAAAAAGTTTTGTATTTGCATGTTTCTTACATTTTCCTTATAATTTAAATTAACCCTTTCCTCCATAATGACGCCTTTTGACGCCACCCCCTTTACTCCATAATGACGCCTTTCGACGCCTGTGTAGTGCCTCAGTTGAAACGTATTACCTAGGATAAAACTTCATCAGACTTAAAAAAAAATGTATCTAATATAAAAAGGATATTCATGAGAACATCTGACTGGAATTTCATTGATGAAAAATTTGTTTTCGCAATGCATTAATACTTTAAAACTGATGATTATTTTTCATTGAAAAATCCTATGCGAATCAAGTATGTAAAAAA
Organism: Mytilus galloprovincialis; assembly: GCF_965363235.1. Taxonomy (NCBI): domain Eukaryota; kingdom Metazoa; phylum Mollusca; class Bivalvia; order Mytilida; family Mytilidae; genus Mytilus; species Mytilus galloprovincialis. Next base: position 8,388,997 of record NC_134849.1, read on the forward strand.
AAAAAATCCATGGAGGAAAGGGTTAACGATAATATCTATACATGTATTTATAAACGGAAAGTGAGATGTACACCATTGTGAAAATTTTGAAAACAAAATAACTTCTGTGTGAAAAATTCCAAAAATTCCAATTTGCTGTCGTAATTTTTTTAGCAATAATTAGCAAAAACATTCACCATGTTTGATTTTACAATTTAAATATGATATACACAGATAATGTATATGAGGCAGCAACACGACAACAAAAGAAAGTTACTTTTTGAAAGTATGATATCACCAAGAATATCTAAAGATCTAAAGAAATTTCTTTTTATTAACGAATAGATATAAGAAAATTCAGCATGTTTGATTTTAAATCTAAAATTAATAAAAGGAGGAATGCTATATGAGGGATTTAATGGGCTTATTTTGTCTGTCTCTTATTTCTAAATCTGTCAATCCTAAAGAGATCCACCTATAAGTCAAAGAGACAGCAACGTAACAACAAAAAGAAGATTTTGTACATTAGTAACTTACTTTGAACAGTAATTTAGCAGCCTCCAGGTAGTGTCCAGCTTTCCTATACAACTCTATAGCATTGACAACTTTGTTTTTCTCCAGTAAATGTTGAGCATACTTGGCCAGTAGAGAGTCTATCTCCCGTACATTATGTGTCTTAGCTAGTTCTATAGCTTGATTCCATTGGTTAAGGTGGACACAACAATCTATGGCTTTCTTTATATGGTTACACTGAAACATGTTACAAAATATCATTATGTATAACTGTATTGTTTGATATTAGTGACAATATTGATGTTGGTTTAAGTTTGAGGTATTTAAACTGAATAAAAAAAAATACTTTTATCTTAAACTTTTAAAGGAAAAATGATTTACCTTGAAACTGAAGTACCATGATACTTTCTAAGGGTTTATTTCAATTCTATTGATTTTTTTGGTCGCTCATCCAAATTTCTTTTAAAATTCATCTCACTACATAGTTTAAAATATATAAATGTTTGGTCTAGTGCTATTCTGTCTATTAGTAAGGCTTTCTTAATTGTTTAACTTTAGAATGTCTGTCTGATGAATCAAGTAAGCTCATTTAGCAGTTTAAGCGTTCAGGTTTCTAATATATTTTTGAGAATTTGTCTGTGAACATTTTCAGTCATGAAATTAAAAAAAGGGCCGTAAATGTTCTATGTATAAACCAAGTGAGTAAAGAAAAAATTTCCCCTGATATCTGCATTCTGACACATAACCTGATATAAGCATTAACTGTTGACACATTCTGACATCTACCCTGATATAAGCATAAACTGTTTACACATTCGGACACTTACCCTGATGTAAGCATTAACTGCTTGCTCACACATTCCAACAGTAACAAACATGGCTGCTATTTCCTACAGAAAAATACAATACATGATCATTACAACACTATTTTTTGCAGTTATTTCAATAACTTATGCATAAAAGGTACATTAAACTGTCTTAGATTTTTCCAATACAGCACTGTTACTTAGACTTAAACATTCGTCAAAAGTCTATATAGCAGTCATTTGTAGAACACAAGTGAAAGAATAAAACTTTTCGTTTTGCACGTATCCAAATCACCTTTCTGGAATTACCATCAGAAGAGCTGACTACTGGACTGATGATACCAAATCAAGATTATCTAACTAAAGTATGTACTTTAAAGATGCAAATATCAATTTATATGGCTAGTAAAAAGTGTAGTTGCTACAATATGGATATTAAACAAAATCACTCGACAAATGAACACACCAAAAATTAATTCCAATTGTCAAACTTTTTAGAAATTGTTTTCTACTTAGTATTAAAACTTACAGGCAGTAGTTTATGATTTTCTGGTAATGCCATCACCATTTTCTCTAACCCCATATAGTCCTCCAACATGTAGTAACATTCTGACAGTCTCTCTTGGTTACGACCTTGAACATAGTAGGTCACAGCTTGTTGCCTAAAAATTAGAACATATTGATATGATTTCTTGACAAACATTTAAGAATTGAATGCTTCTTTCTGTAACTTCATTGGGGTGTAAAAGCGTTAACTGAAGTACATTTTGTATGAAACGCTTTTACAACCCTACGAATTTACAAAAAGAAGCATTCAATACTTATAATTACATTTTATAGCTATAATCATGAAAACACGAATTTTACAATTGTTTTATTTAATTCACCTGTGCACTTTTTTTGTAAGACCACGTGTTATCATGAATGAAAAGTTTTATTGAGTAATGCAATTGCTTAAGGAATAACATGTGATGTGCAGTTAGCCAATCAGAATAAAGTATTATAATGAAACATACATCTATTGTAATTATTGATTGTTAAATACAATAATGTGTTTTTTTACTTCAGTTGGAATGTTTTAAAGTTTTTTGTGTTGAGTTCTCTAGGATATTGATGAAGTTTACCAATCTTTTCTTAAAACAGATTCCATATAGCAGACTGACTATGTTAATGAATCTAGCCACTTCTTTCCACACTATAAAAATATATAATAAAATAGAGTCATTAAAAATGCCAGCTGATATCTGTTATTTTTTTTCATTAAAAACAAAATTTCATAAATTAGGGTTAAAGTGACTTATTTTAATTTTTGAACTACATCATTAAATATTAAATATCAATTGATAATATGATCATTCCTCTATAACTTGAAGTCATGATTTAAAATAATGAATGTTACCATTTCTGTCTGTCTGCATAGTAATCTCCTATGGCATTCCAAGCTTCCTCTAACTGTACATCATCTCCACCGGAACCAGTCTTAAGTAACTGTACAACACGGAACCAGTCACCTAACTTCTTCCTTAAGCTCACTGCTAGATCTCTAAAATAGGGAGGGAAAAGTTACAGTACAAGAGAATAAACAGAAATAAATTTCCTGGTAAAGGAAGAGCTGAAAAAAAATAATCTTATCCAAGACAGGAAAAAAATAAACACTGTTAACCAACTTATTTTTGCAGATACTTTATTTTAAAGTTTAATTTTTCTATCCAATTTCGCTGCAATTTAATTTTTTCAATTCTCAAATTTATCAATCATGAAAAATTCCACAATGATTCATATTCCTGTTATCTGATCGAAAAAATAGTTGGTTTATAGTATACTACAAATCAAGATGTAGGAAGAATCTTTATCAAAATTAAAGCCATTTTGTACTCATCTTAAAAAGTTTGTGATATTTCTTTTGGAAGTAATGATTAAGCTATCATCTATAAACCAAGAAATAGAATGGTGTTTGTTTTGAGCGTAAAATTTGTAATCCTTGACTGACTTACAGCTAATTTAAATTAATTTCCTAATGCTTGTAGAGTAAAACTTTGGTGGGGTTGCTCTGCTTGTATAAACATTAATTTAAGCTTTGTTATTAACATTAAAGATTACATATCTTTACCTGAATATATTATATCTAAATTTGATCACACGTTATCCCAATTACAATTGTACAATATACCAACAAATCAAGCAAGCTAACCAAAGTCTTGCTTTACATGCATTAGCAAATTAGCTGTAAGTTTTACATCACAAACCTCCTGTCCATATCCAGGTATTTCCTTTCTGCCTCCTCAAATCTCCTGAAATAAGCAGCTACCTCAGCTTGCTTCATATCTTCTCTCTGGAAATATGTGAAACACATTAAAGACCAAACAGCCTATTGTTTATGCGCATCAGCTAACGCAACTTGGTAGTGACATAAAAGCTCTATGACGTTGTTTCTAGCAATGAAAAAATGTCAAATTATTATAACGTCCTATTTCGCGTTTTTCTCGGATTCCAACATGGTGTACGCTACGTAGGTACGCTACTTCTCCCAAGAAAAGAGGAACTATTATGAGTCACGCTACTTTAATATCCTGTGGAAACAAATGGACACATAAGATACTACACTATATTTAACCGTTCTAATAAAAATAATAAAATATAAATTTTGATCTCGACTTTTTCCATTTGCGCCGTTCTGCTTTTCATTTTTTTTTATTCTTTCAAATGCGTAGATTTTGTCTTAGGGAGCTACCATTTGATTTTTATGGGGGGCTAGGATGAAATTTGAAAAAATAGGCAAAACAGGAGTTTTGAGTAAAAAAAAAGGCAGGATGAGACGCTTGCAAAAAAAAAGTCAGGACGACAATTTAGGTAAAAAAAAGTCAGGATACTAAAAAAAAAAAAAAGCAGGACAGAACAGAGTGAAAAAACAAAGGCAGGGCAGAGATTACAGCTAAAAAAAAATGCAGGACAAAATTTTTCATCCTAGCCAAGTTTTTGGTTACAGTTTTTGGTCAAGGTAGTTTTTGACGAAGTTGAAGTCCTATCAACTTAAAACTTAGTAAACATGTTCCTTATGCAATGATCCTTCTAATTTTAGTGTCAATTTAAAATTTAAAAAAAAATTGAATATTCACAAGGTTAGGCCGATAATCAATTATTCCTAAAAGTTTTGACATACTGGCAACATGTGCATGTAACTGATGTCTGGATGATTCTCGTAAAATAATGTCCGATCTTGCAATGAAGTTAAATTTATTCATACTGCTTATTTGACAAAATCTTATAGTAAAAATTAAAATGATGACAATGGGTCATTTTTGTTTGTCATTTGTTTCATTTCAAATTGTCTTAAGGAGAAATGATAATCATATTGTCTAATCTCACTGAAGCTTACAGCTAATTTCCTACTGTATGTAGATCAACACTTTGGTTTGGTTTGACTGCTTGCTTTGTTTGTATATTTTGTATAATTATATTTTGATAACGTTTACCTACCTATATATAAAGATGTCAATCTTAATTACAGAGCTTGAGTAAACATTTATACAAACAAAGCAAGGAAGCCAACCAAAGTTTTATCCTACATGCATTAGGAAATTAGCTGTACGGCAAACATATTAATAAAACTAATACTCAACGAATGTGAATTAAAATAAAAATTTTCGGTGTTTAAAACTAAATTGTTGTAAATTTAACTTATGACAAAAACAATTGCTCCAAGAATAATATCTTACATAAAATCGCTCCCTTTCATTTAGCTACAACTGTGACCGGAAAGATTGAAAACAAATTTCGATTTTCAATGCCGGCAACAACCTTTTCTTTGTTTTAATTTCCAAAATGAGCAATTTAGATTTATTATATTTTATTCTGTTGAAGATATTTTACTTTGTAGTTTTCAATGGCAAATTATTTCTAAATTAATTTTTGAATCAAAAACTTTTTGTATTTTATATTTACTGTCTCGTTTATTGAAAACACATGAGGTAGTAATAAAAGGATTGTATTTTAAGATAGATGTATAACATTTTAGAATCAAAACTTTCATTCATATATGATACCTATAATTTTAATTTCCCTATATCTTAATTATTCTAAAATAATGAATTGACAATCTCGATGCAATAATTTCGAAGCGTTCGTCTTAGTCGGAAAAATAATGGTATAAAGAACTCCGCCCATGCTTTTGTATGTCCGTCTTTCAACAGTACTGAATGAGTTACGTTACGGCAAACTTCTGAAATTGACGTGAAAAGGAAACAAGCACATCTAGTCTGGTATATATATTCAAATACTCTGTAAGTTAACCAGTGCCATCTTTCATTTCTATTCTTATTTTCAATAATTTTGCTTATATGGGATAGAGGACAAAAACAGACTTTCAATACAAAAGCGGCGTGAAAGGTTATTTCAAACAATTTTCCATTCCGGGCGGATGGTATTTCTGAAGGTTTATATTGTGCGGTAACAACATCATAAAGATCTGAAACTGATACATGCTTTAATAATCTCTGGTATTACCGGATAATAAAGTAGGTGAATATAGCTGTTATTCTTGGAAATTTAAATGTGGGTTTCAAACGTCCAATTTGCGATTTCTTTTTTCAAACAGTGCGCCAGCAAGGAAAGTTTGTACTATGACGTCAGATGCAATGTTCTGAAGAAAGACAACTCTTTTCTTCAAAACGAACGAGAAAAAAACATAAAAATTACTCATAACTTTTTTGGAAGGTCGGTGACATACACTTTTTTTTTGCTTTATTTTGAAGAGTACATATGGCACTTTCCTCCTTTAAATTTTTATGAAGAAATCACTGGTAGATATTTTTTAATATTGGAAACGTTTTTCAATTTTACGTGTAATTTTTGGCGGGAATGAAATAAATCATATTTTTAAAGATCAAACCAATATGAGCCTTAAACTCTTGAACCTGTATTTGAAAGATACATATCTACTGTTTAACGTGAAACAAGAATTATGCTTGTAGGTTTGATATAAAGCATTTTTTGAGAGTTTAGATAACAAGCAGATATTATGTTAATATTCGGGAAAACACGAAACTGAGGTTGCTATAGTGACAAAACTAAGTGGGTGACCCCCAATTTTTTTCATCATAATTTGTTTCTCAAAGCATGCAACACCTTCACACAAAATTTTAAGGAAAAATCACTGATAGAAATGAAGAGGCTGTTTGGTCTTTAAATTAATGCATGAAAAAAACCCTTTAAAACTTTAGTAACCATTTTTGAATGATAAACTTACATGCCATTTTAAACTTTTAAGATCAACAATAATCTATGGTTAGAAGGTCTCACTCTTTATTTATTTTAAAAAATTAATTTAAAATTATAAATGAACTGTCATTGAACCTTATTTCATAAAATGGTCTTTTTTTTACAATGACATCATTTAACTATCTTTCCACATTACCATCATTAAAATCACCTTGAAATAATTTTTGATCTCTTTTTTCAATAGATTTATTCAGGACAAAAAAACAAACTGTACTTTAGACCCAGGGAATGTCAAATTTATTTTACATTCAAAATGAGGCTAATCTTTCAGGTTTTAAACCGGGTGTCTCACACTTTCAACTCACCTGTAGATTACCAAGCCTTTTAACAAACTCTATTCCTTGGTAATCTTTACATCTTACAAAAGCCTGCTCAGCTACTTTTAGATTCAGTTGTTCCAATGCTGACTCAGCTAAAAGTCTCCTGTTAACAAGAAACAAAAGTTATTCCTGGAAAATTTGTTTTCTCTGAACTATGTAAGGCTTGAAAATTATTGACATTATCCAATGAAATTGGTTACATGGTTTACTTTCCAGATTAAATACTGTAAAATCAGAAATGTTTGCGATATTTTTATTATTCGAGTATTGAGAAAAGATAGGTGTCATTAAATCTTGTAAAAAATAGAAACAGTTAATTTGTATGCAACATTGCCGAAAATTGTAAGTTTTAACATTTGTGTTAAATGTCCAACAACTACAATTTTTTTTAAATTATTCAATGTCATGGTAATAGTCATAGTAACCCATTCCCCTCTGAACTGACCTGCTCCGAATAATTTATAACTAAAACATTGCTAAAAACATCCACAAAAGTATTACTAAAGAATTTAATAATAAATGGGGAATGTGTCTATGGGACACTGATGATACCTCGCTTGCATATAACATTATAAAGGGACATAACTCAATCAAGAACGATAAAAGTGATGTAACCAGAATTAAGACTTGATCTGTGTTTTGTTGTATTAAGTATTGTGTATAAGATTCATGGCAACTGTGGGGTATAAATATATTATAGTTCTCTTTTTATTCAGAATAAATACAAACCATAGCCTTGGATGAGGATTATCCTCTATAAACTGTTGGGCATCAGCTATACCAACTTTTTCTAACAAATCTCTCGTGTCTCTTAATGACTGAAAAATAATAGTTTGTAAAATATAAAGTTTTCATATAAAAAACATCTGGGTTAATTTTTTTTTTTATATTTTCCAATTTAAGAATTGACTTAAATTTGGGTACTTTCATAATTTCAATTTACAAAAATATAAATAAGGAGTTGTCTTGAGAATTATACATGTGCACATGTACAATTTTCTAAGCGTTCATATCTGACTATTGTATTTTTTATAAAATTATCATCTATATATATATATTATCATATGATGAAGAATGTCAGACACCTATTTAAAGCTTTGTTTCAAGTATAGCTGTCATTTGTCAGACCTATACAAAGTCATGTTGTTTGTCTATTTGTGTTGTTTGTAAGCTGCCTCATTGACCTATATCCAATCATCTTTTATTTATATCTTAAGCCATCTTTAGCCATCAGAAAGAACTATTAATTTTTTTCTATTAATCTTGAACTACATACTTTAATCTCCATTTCTGCCATGCTTTCTTTGGTTGGGTTTTCTGGATCCCTCATAATCTCATCCAACAGGACAGACTTGATCTGTAGATCATTGAAGTTACAGATGTATCCACTGCTTAAGATTGGCTCCTGAAAAATATGAACATTACATCATTTATTATCTGTCCAAGATCAACATTGCTTTAGAAACATCATTTGTACATAAACAATATGTGGAAGAAAGTCATTCTTTATTCAAGGTTTCTCAAAAAATTCTAACAAATTTATAAAATTTTCACAGAAAATTCCCTCAAATCATTTCCCGGCTGATTTTCTTTAAATTTTCATCATTTAACTCAGAAATATTTTTTGTTTTTTATAAAATTTCTCATATTTTTGTTTGATTGTTATTTTTCAAGTAATCTCTTGACATCAAAACTAAAGTTTGCAATTTGAGTGTCTTTTTAACAATCTGTAAATAATTCTTAAGACGCCATCTTCAGTGAATATAAAACATGTAGACCAGAATAATGCATTTCCTTGCAGTAATCCAGGATGTCTTTTTGTAGTTTTATTCGATAAATGAATACAAGTAGGAGATAACTGCATTGTGTTTTAAGCTCCTTTAGCATCAATTGGTGGTTTGATGGTCACAAATTAAGATTAAGTTTACTGGCAACGAGTTAGAGGCGAGTTAGAGGAGCCAGTAAACAGGTATTTGTGACCATCAAATCACCAATTAATGCCATGGGAGCTTAAAACAAAATATTGTTATCTCCAATCTTATGAAATAGACAGAAAGCAACGTCAATAGTTTGTTTAAAATCTCCCATACGTCGTCTGTACGCACAAGTGCGTACATTTTCATAGAATCAATTATGAAAATTGGTGACATTATCCAATCAAAATGAACATTACAAACTATGTTGTCAAGGAATGTAGCTCACCTCAGGATCCAGATTTCTAAAGATATACATTCTAGTTTTCTCCATCATAGCAAACAACTCTGGATTATCCTGAAATGAATTGTTTTATTATATTGTAGATGTATACTATGTTAAATTATATAAAACACAGAGATATTCTATTTCAACCATTCAAAGAACTCACTGTAAAACTGTCAATGTAGCAGTGTTGTACACAGTATTTTCTGGAGGAAACTTCATTCATGAGTGTATATATTTGTTTATTGCTATAACCTCTTTTCAGAGTGTCTTCCCATTGAAGGGAGTATGTTTAAATGGATTAGTCCTAATTATCAACATCATGAGTAAATAAAACAATCTGCATTTCTTAATTGTCATTTGAAAAATAACTTTAGATTGTTTAAAAAGCAGGCTTGTATTTTGTATAATAATATTATGTTATTCTATACGAATATATCATGCTTTCAAGGGGTATTTTGCCTAACGGCTCTGCAAATTTGTTTACCTAGAAACCAGTATTTATGACAAATACACTGTGTAAGAGGAATATAAATGTTTAATTCCATGTAATGTATAAATATCCATATTGACCTCAGGATTTTAATTGTAATCAAGTATCCTATGGAGTTTCTGCATGACTGTATAATTGTATGTGTGTAATGGTAATCAGCTGTTCCTCAACGTCAAATAATCTAGTTTCTAAACTAAACTGTAAATAGCCTAATAGTAAACTCTTATTGTATGACAAAATGGATTTCTGGTGTAACAAATCAAATGACACAACCCATGGCAAATACCATGGCAAAAAAAAGAAAATTTCAATATATAAACCAGGTGCTCCGCAGGGCGCAGCTTTATACGACCGCAGAGGTCGAACCCTGAACAGTTGGGGCAAGTATGGACAAAACATTCAAGCGTGATACAGCTCTGAATTTGGATTGTGATCAAATTTTTGACATTACATGGTTTTTTTTTACACAAAACAAATGTCAAGATTTTACAAATCAATTAAAAATTTCTTCTTCAAACTTTTTAAATCTAAAATTAAATAGTTGACACAGCATAGGTTTCTGACACAGAATGAATGTGGTTTAATGAACTTAAAAGTTTTTTTTGCCTTTGAGCAATTCACTATGCTGTTGAATATTAATCTTCTCAAAAAAATGTTTGAAGAAATTTTCTTTTTATTTATGAAATCTGAAATGACAAAAATTAAACCCCCCCTCCTTTTTTCACATCCCCGTTTCCCTTTTTCCAAAACTGATATCAATTCAAATTTCTAATGGAGTTTGCAACAATAACTACTCTTTTAAATACATCATAAAATATTAAAATGTAAAATAAAGTGCTTGTTATCACTGAATGGTAAAGATTGGTTGGTAGTAAAAGTGAATATACATTGTTTATTGTATAAAACAATAAAAAAAAACTTCATCAGCAACATTTTATATTGGCAAATTTCCAATGAAGTTATTTACATAAAGTTATTGGCAAATAAAAATAGAAAATGACATCATAGTCATGTCTGGCAAATGTCCAACATACATTATCTAAAAACATTTTAGATAAGATAAGGAAAAAAAGCTTCATCAGCAACATTTTATATTGGCAAATTTCCAATGAAGTTATTTACATAAAGTTATTGGCAAATGAAAATATAAAATGACATCATAGTCATGTCTGGCAAATTTCCAACATATATTATCAACTACTATTCTATACAAAGAAAGATAACTCCAATTGAAAATTAATTGCTATTGCACAATATTGTGCAATTAGATATTTCTTGCTATTGTGCAATACTGTGCAATTGAAAATTTCTTGCTATTGCACAATACTTGATATGGAATCCTGATTTGGACCAACTTGAAAACTGGGCCCATAATCAAAAATCAAAGTACATATTTAGATAAAGCATATCAAATAAGCCCAAGAATTTAATTTTTGTTAAAATCAAACTTAGTTTAATTTTGGACCCTTTGGACCTTAATGTAGACCAATTTGAAAACTGGACCAAAAATTAAGAATCTACATACACAGTTAGATTTGGCATATCAAAGAACCCATTTATTCAATTTTTGATGAAATCAAACAAAGTTTAATTTTGGACCCCCATTTGGACCAACTTGAAAACTAGGCCAATAATTAAAAATCTAAGTACATTTTTAAATTCAGCATAACAAAGAACCCCAAGGATTCAATTTTTGTTAAAATCAAACTAAGTTTAATTTTGGACCCTTTGGATCTTAATGTAGACCAATTTGAAAACGGGACCAAAAATTAAGAATCTACATACATAGTTAGATTCGGCATATCAAAGAACCCCAATTATTCAATTTTTGATGAAATCACACAAAGTTCAATTTTGGACCCTTTGGGCCCCTTATTCCTAAACTGTTAGGACCAAAACTCCCAAAATCAAACCCAACTTTCCTTTTATGGTCATAAACCTTGTGTTTAAATTTCATAGATTTCTATTTACTTATACTAACGTTATGGTGCGAAAACCAAGAAAAATGCTTATTTGGGTCCCTTTTTGGCCCCTAATTCCTAAACTGTTGGGACCTAAACTCCCAAAATCAATACCAACCTTCCTTTTGTAGTCATTAACATTGTGTTTAAATTTCATTGATTTCTATTTACTTAAACTAAAGTTATTGTGCGAAAACCAAGAATAATGCTAATTTGGGCCCTTTTTTGGCCCCTAATTCCTAAACTGTTGAAACCAAAACTCCCAAAATCAATCCCAACCGTTCTTTTGTGGTCATAAACCTTGTGTCAAAATTTCATAGATTTCTATTAACTTAAACTAAAGTTATAGTGCGAAAACCAAGAAAATGCTTATTTGGGCCCTTTTTGGCCCCTAATTCCTAAAATGTTGGGACCAAAACTCCCAAAATCAATACCAACCTTCCTTTTATGGTCATAAACCTTGTGTTAAAATTTCATAGATTTCCATTCTCTTTTACTAAAGTTAGAGTGCGAAAACTAAAAGTATTCGGACGCAGGACGACGACGACGACTACGACGACGACGACGACGACGACGACGAAGACAACGTGATAGCAATATACGACGAAAAATTTTTCAAATTTTGCGGTCGTATAAAAAATTGAACCCAATTTTTTAAATCACATCCCCCTTTCCCTTATTCCAAAACTAATCTCAATTAAAATATTCTAATGGAGTTTGCAACAATAACTACTCATTTAAATACATCATAAAATATTAAGATGTAAAAAAAACTGCTTGTTATCACTGAATGGTAAAGATTATTTAAATTTATCAGTTGGTAGTAAAAAGTGAATATACATTGTATATTGTATATAACAAAGATTTAAGTTGATTCTGGACAAAGAAAGATAACTCCAATTAAAAAAAATTCTTGCAATAAGATATTTCTTGCTTACTATTTTGGACAAAGAAAGATAACTCTAATTAAATTTTTTTTGGCTATTTCACAATATTGTGAAATTAGATATTTCTTGCCATTGCACAATACTGTGCAATTGAAAAGACTTGCTATTGCACAATACGTAATATAATAATTTTAGATCCTGATTTGGACCAACTTGAAAACTGGGCCCATAATCAAAAATCTAAGTACATATTTAGATTCAGCATATCAAAGAGGCCCAAGAATTTAATTTTTGTTAAAATCAAACTTAGTTTAATTTTGGACCCTTTGGACCTTAAGGTAGGCCAATTTGAAAACGGGACCAAAAATGAAGAATCTACATACACAGTTAGATTCGGCATATCAAAGAACCCCAATTATTCAATTTTGATGAAATCAAACAAAGTTTAATTTTGGACCCTTTGGGCCCCTTTTTCCTAAACTGTTGGGGCCAAAACTCCCAAAAATCAATACTAATCTTCCTTTTATGGTCATTAACCTTGTGATTAAATTTCATAGATTTCTATTTACTTATACTAACGTTATGGTGCGAAAACCAAGAAAAATGCTTATTTGGGTCCCTTTTTGGCCCCTTATTCCTAAACTGTTGGGACCTAAACTCCCAAAATCAATACCAATCTTCCTTTTGTGGTCATAAACATTGTGTTTAAATTTCATTGATTTCTATTTACTTAAACTAAAGTTATTGTGCGAAAACCAAGAATAATGCTTATTTGGGCCCTTTTTTGGCCCCTAATTCCTAAACTGTTGAAACCAAAACTCCCAAAATCAATCCCAACCGTTCTTTTGTGTTCATCAACCTTGTGTCAAAATTTCATAGATTTCTATTAACTTAAACTAAAGTTATAGTGCGAAAACCAAGAAAATGCTTATTTGGGCCCTTTTTGGCCCCTAATTCCTAAAATGTTGGGAACAAAACTCCCAAAATCAATACCAACCTTCCTTTTATGGTCATAAACCTTGTGTTAAAATTTCATAGATTTCTATTCACTTTTACTAAAGTTAGAGTGCGAAAACTAAAAGTATTCGGACGACGACGACGACGACGACGACGACGACGACGACGCCAACGTGATAGCAATATACGACGAAAATTTTTTCAAAATTTGCGGTCGTATAAAAATTATGAAACATTTCTCTCTACCAGTCAAAATACATCATTATTACATTAAAAGGAAAATTATAGCGTACCTCTGCCCATTTCATATCCCAAACATCTTTACGTTCAAACTTCAAATGTTCTCCAACAACTTCTTTTCCGTCAGTATCTGTTATCCTGGTGTCAATGTCAAAGAAGGTCAACACACCACTAATGTCAATAATTGACAAACGACTGAAAAATAATATAAATACTTTTTATCAAATACATTTATACAAAATATTTCTGTTATTCAATATTTACCCCCTCTGTAAAAATCAAACTTAATCTGTAGCTTTAAAACTAGACAATTTATACATAGAATCTAAATTTGTTGGACTATTTTATTATATATAGCCTTTTTTACTATTAGGCAAGAAAGAAATGGTATGCTTAGCATTGATCTTGGTCCAAACACGGACATCAGATACATCTGGTTATACCGTGTTTCAAAATAAGTCATTGAGAACAGGTTATAAATTTAAATTAACATTGCTGAAATATCTTCAAATATTATTGAAATCTTTTTGGAAAGTTTACAATAGTCCACAAGGAATTGTTCCCCCCCCCCCCCCCATATTCTGATGGTTAATCTTGCTACTGATTTGATTTGATTTTTGGTGTTTTAACGCCCCTTTTAAGCACCACTTTTGGGCTATTTCGTGGAGACCAGTTTTTATTGATTGAGGAAGCCTGAGTGCCCAGAGAAAACCATGACCTTCGATAGGAAAACTGACAATCCTAGCAAAAGTAAATTAAGATTGGAGTCGTGTACACCCACACGAGCAAGGTACGAACTCACAACCTCAGTGTTGACTGGCTAGTGATCACAGAAGTAACTACTTAGACCACTTGGCCACCAAGGCCCCTAATTTCTCTAATGAGATGTTACCCAAAATATGAAATTCATACAACACATATAGAAATTACTGATTTTCCATTCACTTGGAAAGTTAAATATTGTGCTGTTCACATTCGACTCATGTAAGTATTTTGATACTTTCTATTTAGAAATAGGTAGATAAAACTTAACATAACAAATAAATATTTAATAATTTGCACTATTTCACAGAATAAAAGAAGAAAGAAAAAAAACATCAATTCCATTTTCTGCACAAATTGATATAAAGGATGTAATCGAGCATATATAGTATTAGATTATCTTTACCTTGAAGTTGAGTTAAGAGACAGCTGATGAGGTCTACAGTTCAAGGCATATTTATGTGTTAGTGACAACATAGGCATAGAGTATCTGTTCAGTGTTCCTGATTCTCTCCCCTGAAATCAAATAAAAAATGTTAATTTTCATTGATAAAATAAAACAAGCATGTACCATTGTAAAAATTTCACTTTTCTTTCTGAAATGAATAACTTGTACATTATGATTTTCATAGAAGGACCTTGAAGTGTGTTTTTTTTAAAATAAAATACCTATATATTTTTAAATATAACATAATATCATTCAAATTTTAGAACTAATGAGCTTCTGGCTTTGTTAGTCTTGTTTGGTTTTATTTAAATTTTGGTTCACTTATATGTTAGTGAGTTAAGTGCGAGATCCATTTTGGCTGAACTAGCACATATTTTTATTTAGGGGCCAGTTGATATTGGTTTGAAGACACATTGGTGGCCTTTGGCTGCTTTATGCTTATTGGTTGAGTTGTTGTCTCTTTGACACATTTACTGTTTCCATTCTCATTTTTATTGTTTCATTAAAAATAAATGTTGTTAATTGTTGTTCCTACTCACCACAATCAACACTTTATCTGAGGAACAGATACAACATATAGGATCTTCTGTATTCTGAAAGCATAAACAGAAAAATAACTAACTAATCATGCTTATTGGGTTTTTGTATAGAGTTGCACAATCCAGTATGTCTGTAAGGATTATTTACATATACCTTAACTTGCAAAATTCCGTTTTTATGTTAAAATTTTTTTTTTTTCATTTTTAAAATGTTGAAAATTGAGATATTCAAGCAAGAAATTATTTTCATAAGAAGATAATAATGAATTTCATGGATTTTTAAATTTTGTAGAAACTAAAGAGTAAGAACCAAAAATACTTGGCACAATTATTTTGTGTTTTTGATAGAAATATCAAGCGTAAATGTTAGGTTATATTTATTTACCATATTTGAATCAATGAAACACAATATTAAGATAAAATGAACATACATTCACTTTGATTTTTCTTTCTTTCAAAAACACTGACAAAATAAAATAAAGCAATCATAAATACATCTGAAATATTTGTCTGTGTAAAACAACAACTGTATAGGACACATACATTTACATATTTATCTGCTGGGTGTTTTAGATATTACAATATGATGTTGGTATTGAATATAACAATACAAAGTAGATGCTACAAAACATCAGAACAACAGTTATGAGGGGGGATAGGATCTTTGTCAGGACTTCGGGATCGGGTGTTTTTAAGCTCAGGATTTTGGGGATTGACCCTTTCAGGAACCCTGATTTTTTTTTCTCGAAAATTTGGGATGTCAGGATTTAAATTTATTTAAATTCGGGACCTCAGCATTTCGTGTTTTAACCCCGGGATTTCAGGTTCAGGACCCCTCCTCTCCCCAGTTATTCTTATCAACTCTCAGTTGAAATACCTCACTTTTATTTTCAATCTTCAGAGATGAAGATTGAGTGAAAGGAATTTACTTGGTGCAACTTGAAGATTTTGGAACATATTTTTTTTTCTTAATGTACTGAAAGCATGCAAATAATAATTAAACCAGAATTAGTTTCAGGAACAATATGAATACAACAGAATATTTTTTTTACCAATCTCTTCTGATGGAAACTCTAGAGGCAATAAAAATGAAATAATATTTTTTTCACTTTTTTCAAAATGCATCAACATTTCTTACAAATAAATTGTTTTGAAATAGTGCTGAAATAATATTGCTTAAAATTCAATTCTTTTCCATATTTATTATAGCTCAAAATGTTATCTGATTCCTTATATTAACATTATATAGAGGTGGTTTATTATGGGAACAAAATATATTTGTTCTTTTTCGATATGACCTTTACTTGAGTCAGTGTAATTTCCCTTGGTGTCCATGTTAAAAGGAAAACTGGTAAATTTTCTTATTTGATAATACTCTACAGAATTTTTCCAAAGGATGTGTATGCCCTTATTTCTGAAATGTTTGCTAACTTTAGCAAACTAATATATTTGTTTATGTACCTCTATTGAAACTATATATTTAACAAAGTATTGCATGACTGTGTTGAGTAATTGGTGTCATAAAAAGGAAATTCACAAAAATTAAAACAAATATAACGAACAAATAAAATTCTAGGATGAAGTCTTTTCTTTCAACCAATACCAAAAATAAATTTTATAATAGTGAGTAATTTTTGTTGTTGATTAGGAAAAATTGTATGTTCAAGTATTCTAATTTTTTGGGGTATAATCTATTTTCAATATAAACTACGCCTATAAAATGTAAGCTTTGTTAAACACCTTTATTGTGGTTCACCTGTATTCATGGAAATAAGTACCCCAAAAATTATATATAATCTACCAAATTCTACATTAGTTTCCCCAATTTTTTGCTGAACAACATTAAAATGACTAACAATAGCCCTTATCTACGGACATCAATTGAATATAAACAGTATTATACACTATTACGAAATCCATCACCACAATTTAAATTCTTGACAATACCTGGAAGGCTTTGGAGAAATCTACTTCATCTTGGGCTGCACCTCCTGATGGCTGTTCATCTATATGGTGTAATCTATAAAAGGGGAGACAATTATTATTACACAAGGGAGATAATTGACACTGTAATGAGTAAGTTTTGGTAATAATAATATTTTGAGTGATCTTTTACATATAAGTTAAAGTCTAAACTAAATAAAATGTGAAAGAAAATTACTATATGATGAAAGCATGCAAATTACTGGAACCAATTCAATAGTTATGGACCATTAAGGGAGTTCGCTTCTCAGTTTCAAAGTAATTAACTTTTCAAAACACTAGTTAATATAGTTAGGGGATTAATAAAGGTGTCCAAAGGGCAAAAAAAATATATAGGTCACCGTGCTTGTTTTCGAAATATAAGCCATTGAAATTTTGGCGGGAAAATATTCTCTCTTGACTTTTCATAGCTTTATCATCAGGGATGATTCCACTATATAGTTTAGGGCCGCTTAACGGCCCTTAAATCGGCCAGCGGCCCCAAAAAAATGTTTGTCAATATAAATTCCCAATTCAGGAAAATAAAACAAAAATCGGTATTTCCGGAAAAGTTTCCGTCACCGATTACGGCAACTATAATTTTTCATAGTTTGTCGTCAAAACATAGTAAAATCCGGATAAAAATGCTGACTATGATCGCATTTTATTAACAACGATTTAATTATGTCAACATGAGGTAAAAAATTTTAGCAGCCGGATTCAATTGAAGTTAAAATGTTATGAGAGTATGTGGTCTCGTAAAAGTAGATCGCTCAGCAGGTTGATCAAAAAAATATGCTTTTTGTCAAAATGGGTGTCAAAACAGACCTCGGCAAAGAGCAAATTTTATATAACATTGATGAATGAATTTGAATGGTAAAAGCAGATCGCCCAACAGAGCCGGTTATGTTGATTAAAACTTGTTTTGTAAAAGAAATTATTTTATATTTTGCTCTTTTTTCCGCAAAAGACAAAAGTTTGAGCGTTTTTGAAAATAATGTTGATGATAGACCATTCATGAAATGAGACCCCCCCCCCTGAAATACGATGTCATCATTATGAAACTGTTTCAAAAAATATGAAAATGATCCAAATAATTTTAAAGTTCACTGGTTCAATTGCTTTAAATAACTTATCAATTAAGCATATATATATATATACTTTTGTAATTGCTTTTCATAATTCATCAATTGGCCAGTTCTATTTGAAATATATATATTTAAATTTTTTTCACTGGTTAATATGGCAAGCCGTTTTGCTATTTAATCTAACTTCAAGATATCTCATAAACTTTATAACATACCTTATATAATAGTTCATTAGATATTTGATATAGTTTGAAAGATATCTTATAAAGTTTATAAGATATCTTATATAGTTCACGAGATATCTGAAATAATTTATGAGATGTCTTATACATGTAGTTTATAAGATATCTCATATAATTTTCTTAATATGATATCCAATGAACTATATAAGATATTTTATACAAAACATATTTATAAGATATTTCATATACTTTAAGATATCTTAAATAAATCTTATATATTATATGAGATATCATATATATTATGAGATAATTTGAAATTCGAATAAATAGCTAAAGGGCCTGCCATAGGTTTATGTTAGCTGGTACTTGTGGTATATATGTTTTTTTGTAATAGGCCTCGTTAATAACCAAAGTTAAGATGATAGTGCATCATATGCAATGAAATTCATGTATTACAACTTCCCTGGTCTGAATCCAATAATTTCTTCAATCAGTGTACAGAAGAAATTAACTTAATATTCATTTTCCGTTTTTACAGGAAAATGATATATTATTTCGTCTTATATTGTATGCATAAAAAATTCCCAATTGGGATAAAAATTCCCAATTTGATATTCAAGGGACCCATTTGTAAACACCTGGAATCATCCCTGATCATTGACAAATTGAAGTTGTCAAAAACTGTTAAAAAGTAATTAAAATTCTATAAGACTTTTTTCAGATGGCATGTAAAAGATTAACAAAGAGAAAAATGGGGGTTACCGGGCAAATTTGTTCAAGGCATTCAAATGGATAAAACCAGAAGATTCTGGAAATATGACAAAAAATCTTAAAGATGACAAGCCAGCTTCCTTAACATTGAGAAATGTGTCAATAGTAATAACTACCCATGATGATCTTGCAAAGTAGGTACATAGAAATGTTCAGTGGTTGTCATTTGTTGATGTGGTTCATAAATATTTCTTGTTTTTTTATATAGCTAAGACAGTTGGTTTTCCTGTTTGAATGGTTTTACACTAGTCATTTTTTGGGGGTGCTCTTTAGCTTGCTGTACGGTGTGAGCCAAGGCCATACTTTGACCTATAATGGTTTAACTTTACAAATTATGACTTGGATGGAGAGTTGTCTCATTGGCACTAATACCACATCTTTTTATATCTATATATATTTTGTATACAGAGAAAATCTTTTTTAAATATGTACTACATGTTCTATGTTAGTACCAATAGGATATGAAATTCCCAAAACAGATCAAATATGTAGATTGAAATATCAAAAGAGCTTTATTATGATGCAGCGATCATAAATGTGATCTGATCAATTTGTTATTCCTTTAATATGATATCATCATACTAAGTAACAGGCAAGCAAAGAGAAAAGTGATTGAAATAAAAACATTTGTTATATTGTGGATTTATGTATTTTTGTTGGTCAATTTTTCGTGTATTGCTGAAAACTTAACATTTTCATGGATATTTGATAAAGATAAATGTTCTGACCTTTCTGTACCCGTCCTTCTCCTTCCTGCTACTTCAAGGGTTGATAATTTCTTAGGATTTTTAAACTGCCATGTGTAGAAAGCTTCTTTGGATCCTGTAATGATGTGGGTCTTCGTCATAGTCAGATAAACAGGATCAATCTCAACATACTTAGAGTCTAGAGGAGTTCCGATGGAATTACACAACACTAAAACATACTGCAAAATAAAACAGGATCAACCTCAACATACTTAGAGTCTAGAGGAGTTACAATGGAATTACACAGTACTAATACATACTGAAAAATAAAAACAGGGTCAATCTCAACATACTTAAGAGTCTAGAGGAGTTACAATGGAATTACACAATACTAATACATTAATACATACTGAAAAATAAAAACAGGGTCAATCTCAACATACTTAGAGTCTAGAGGGGTTCCAATGGAATAAAACAATATTAACATATACTGGTGAATAATAAACTAGTTAACTTGCTGTTTAGTTACAAAATTATAGCTTAAAACTTATGTTGTGTAATGTAAGAAGCATTGTGATGAGTATGGCTTTATGCATAAGTCTAAGCTTGATCAAAGTTCATTTCTTTTCTGATTTATCAACATCTCAATAGTAAGTTCTACTTTTTCTGTATTTCACAGTAAGAATCATTCAAGCAAAGTAGAGATTCACATGTGGAATCAAGTTATTGATATCAAAGTTCTAAATCTAAGAACAAACCTGGTTGGTTGAATCGTCAGCTTTGGTTGCTAAGCAACAGTAATCTCCACAGGCAGTGATAGCAATCAAATTCCTAACATACTTTACATATTTCTGAAATTAAAATAACAAAATTTCTTTTATTATTTTTTTTTTTTAGAATATAATCATTTTATTTAAACAAAGTAATAATGCTTCTAAGGCATGAAATATTGGAAATGTTTGAACCTGAATGGTTCTATCAAAGGCATGCAATGTTTGAAATGTTTGAAATATTTGAAATGTTTGAAAACCATAATGTTCCAAGGCATGAAATCTTTGAAATGTTTGAAATGCTTGAAATCTTTGAAATCTTTGTATATTAATTGTATTGTTATAATACCTCTCCATTTTTGGTATCCCAGAATATAACACAATGTTCCACCCTCTCTGGTTTGGTGAAGGAATATACCACAGTATTAGAACAATATCCCCACTGAAATACACAAACAGCATATTTCTTTGTTCCATAAGCATTGATAACATATTAAAATATTAAATTCTAATAATAAATTAAAATTAAATTTTCTGATGTAATGTTATGCCACCAATAAACAATCTTTTAAATATTTGACTGTGACAAACAGTGTCCACAATAATTCAATTCAAGAAGTTAGTAATTTTGTGCTTGGAAAATGTCATTCATAGGTTACTGGCAATATTTTTTGACAATTGTGTAATATCATAATGGCCCAAAATTAAATATGTTTGCTGATAATCTTTCTGCAGCCTTCAGATGTAGCTATGGTAACACAAGTTTATAATAGACAAATCAAGTCTTCAGGAACACTTATGCCATGTTTTAATTTGGTGTACCCAAAAGATGTATATTTTGGTTCATTTATGTTGCCAGGTTGCTGTTTTGTTAAAGTTTACTATGTATCATCCTCTCAATTGTATATTCAAGTATCAATTCTTAAAATTAAAAGTGTAAACAGAAAAGTTTATTATTTCATGTTCTGAACATTAATTTTATAGCTCTTTTGAAGCTCTTAATTATAAAATACCTTATAATCTGGTCTTATGTTAGCAAAGTAAATAAAGCTGTCAACAGCTAAAGCTATACGTAAACTTCCACCTTCCCATGAACATGAGGCTATCTGTTTACCTGGTACCTTCAGTGTCCTCAAATGCTGGAAGATAATGTACAGATTCTTAAATAAAATTTGATCTCAGAATACTTTAATATTACAATATGCTCCTAAAATTTGAATTTATGGGTCTTTATTTCTGTTTGTATGTTTAAGATGTTTCTATTATTTTCCCTTCTGCGAGTGGATTAAATCAGATTCAAATTCACACCCAAAACTTTTTATGATGTATTTTCACCTGCTAATTGTATATAATAAGCATACAATATACAAACTAGAGGCTCTAAAGAGCCTGTGTCGCTCACCTTGGTCTATGTAAATATTAAACAATGGACACAGATGGATTCATGACAAAATTGTGTTTTGGTGATGGTGATGTGTTTGTAGATCTTACTTTACTAAACATTCTTGCTGCTTACAATTATCTCTAACAGTACTTTCTGTGGAAAATGTTATTGAAAATCTTCAAATTTTAAGAAAAATTGTTAAAAATTGACTATGAAGGGCAATAACTCCTTAGGGGGGTCAATTGACTTTACCAATTCAGGGGCAGCAACCTAACAACCGATTATCCGATTCATCTGAAAATTCCAGGACAGATAGATCGTGACCTGATCAACAATTTTATTTCCTGTCAGATTTGCTCTTAATGCTTTGGTTTTTGAGTTATAAGCCAAAAACTGCATTTTACCCCTATGTTCTATTTTTAGCCATGGCGGCCATCTTGGTTGGTTGGCCGGGTCACGCCACACATTTTTTAAACTAGATACCCCAATGATGATTGTGGCCAAGTTTGGTTAAATTTGGCCCAGTAGTTTCAGAGGAGAAGATTTTTGTAAAAGATAACTAAGATTTACGAAAAATGGTTAAAAATGGACTAAAAAGGGCAATAACTCCTAAAGGGGTCAACTGACCATTTCGGTCACGTTGACTTATTTGTAAATCTTACTTTGATGAACATTATTGCTGTTTACAGTTTATCTCTATCTATAATAATATTCAAGATAATAACCAAAAACAGCAAAATTTCCTTAAAATTATCAATTCAGGGGCAGCAACCTAACAACCGATTATCCGATTCATCTGAAAATTCCAGGGCAGATAGATCGTGACCTGATCAACAATTTTACTTCCTGTCAGATTTGCTCTTAATGCTTTGGTTTTTGAGTTATAACCCAAAAACTGCATTTTACCCCTATGTTCTATTTTTAGCCATGGCGGCCATCTTGGTTGGTTGGCCGGGTCACCGGACACATTTTTCAAACTAGATACCCCAATGATGTTTATGGCCAAGTTTAGTTAAATTTGGCCCAGTAGTTTCAGAGAAGAAGATTTTTCTAAAAGATTACTAAGATTTACGAACTAGAGGCTCTAAAGAGCCTGTGTCGCTCACCTTGGTCTATGTGCATATTAAACAAAGGACACAAATGGTTTCATGACAAAATTGTATTTTGGTGATGGTGATGTGTTTGAAGTTCTTACTTTACTGAACGATTTTGCTTCTTACAATTATATCTATAATGAACTTTGCCCATTAGTAACAGAGAACTATATTTGGTAAAAATTTACATATATTTACCAAATTAATGAAAATTGTTAAAAATTGACTATAAAGGGCAATAACTCCTTAAGGGGTCAATTGACCATTTAGGTCATGTTGACTTATTTGTAGATCTTACTTTGCTGAACATTATTGCTGTTTACAGTTTATCGCTATCTATAATAGTATTCAAGATAACCAAAAACGGCAAAATTTCTTTAAAAATTACCAATTGGAGGGCAGCAACCCAACAACCAGTTGTCCAATTCATCTGAAAAATTCAGGGCAGATAGATATTGACTTGATTAACAATTTAACTTCTTGTCAGATTTGCTCTAGATGCTTTGAATTCATAGTTATAAGCCAAAAACTGCATTTTACCCCTATGTTCTATTTTTAGCCGTGGCGGCCATCTTGGTTGAATGGCCAGGTCATCGGACACATTTTTCAAACTAGATACCCCAAAGATGATTGTGGCCTAGTAGTTTCAGTGGAGATTTTGTAAAAGATTACTTAGATTTATGAAAAATGGTTAAAGATTGACTATAAAGGGCAATAACTCCTAAAGGGGTCAACTGACCATTTTGGTCATGTTGACTTATTTGTAGATCTTACTTTGCTGAACATTATTGCTGTTTACAATTTATCTCTATCTATAATAATATTCAAGATAATAACCAAAAACAGCAAAATTTCCTCAAAATTACCAATTCAGGGGCAGCAACCCAACAACCGATTGACCGATTCATCTGAAAATTTCAGGGCAGATAGATCTTGACCTGATAAACATTTTTATCCATGTCAGATTTCCTCAAAATGCTTTGGTTTTTGAGTTATAAGCCAAAAACTGCATTTTACCCCTATGTTCTATTTTTAGCGGTGGCGGCCATCTTGGTTGGTTGACCAGGTCACGCCACACATTTTTTAAACTAGATACCCCAAAGATGATTGTGGCCAAGTTTGGATTAATTTGGCCCAGTAGTTTCAGAGGAGAAGATTTTTGTAAAAGATTAATTTAATTTATGAAAAATGGTTAAAATTGACTATAAAGGGCAATAACTCCTAAACGGGTCAACTGACCATTTTGGTCATGTTGACTTATTTGTAGATCTTACTTTGATGAACATTATTGCTGTTTACAGTTTATCTCTATCTATAATAATATTCAAGATAATAACCAAAAACAGCAAAATTTCCTCAAAATTACCAATTCAGGGGCAGCAACCCAACAACCGATTGACTGATTCATCTGAAAATTTCAGGGCAGATAGATCTTGACCTGATAAACATTTTTATCCCGTCAGATTTCCTCAAAATGCTTTGAATTTTGAGTTATAAGCCAAAAATTGCATTTTACCCCTTTGTTCTATTTTTAGCCGTGGCGGCCATCTTGGTTGGTTGACCAGGTCACGCCACACATTTTTTAAACTAGATACCCCAAAGATGATTGTGGCCAAGTTTGGATTAATTTGGCCTAGTAGTTTCAGAGGAGAAGATTTTTGTAAAAGATTACTTTAATTAACGAAAAATGGTTAAAAATTGACTATAAAGGGCAATAACTCCTAAACAGGTCAACTGACCATTTTGGTCATGTTGACTTATTTGTAGATCTTACTTTGATGAACATTATTGCTGTTTACAGTTTATCTCTATCTATAATAATATTCAAGATAATAACCAAAAACAGCAAAATTTCCTCAAAATTACCAATTCAGGGGCAGCAACCCAACAACCGATTGACCGATTCATCTGAAAATTTCAGGGCAGATAGATCTTGACCTGATAAACATTTTTACCCCGCCAGATTTGCTCTAAATGCTTTGGTTTTTGAGTTATAAGCCAAAAACTGCATTTTACCCCTATGTTCTATTTTTAGCCGTGGCGGCCATCTTGGTTGGTTGACCGGGTCACGCCACACATTTTTTAAACTAGATACCCCAATGATGATTGTGGCCAAGTTTGGTTTGATTTGGCCCAGTAGTTTCAGAGGAGAAGATTTTTGTAAAAGTTAACGACGACGGACGACGACGACGACGACGGACGACGACGGACGACGGACGCCAAGTGATGAGAAAAGCTCACTTGGCCCTTCGGGCCAGGTGAGCTAAAAATGGTTAAAAATTGACTATAAAGGGTAATAACTCCTAAAGGGGTCAACTGACCATTTCGGTCACGTTGACTTATTTGTAAATCTTACTTTGATGAACATTATTGCTGTTTACAGTTTATCTCTATCTATAATAATATTCAAGATAATAACCAAAACCAGCAAAATTTCCTTAAAATTATCAATTCAGGGGCAGCAACCCAACAACGGGTTGTCCGATTCATCTGAAAATTTCAGGGCAGATAGATCTCGACCTGATAAACAATTTTACCCCATGTCAGATTTGCTCTAAATGCTTTGGTTTTTGAGTTATAAGCCAAAAACTGCATTTTACCCCTATGTTCTATTTTTAGCCATGGCGGCCATCTTGGTTGGTTGGCCGGGTCACGCCACACATTTTTTAAACTAGATACCCCAATGATGATTGTGGCCAAGTTTGGTTTAATTTGGCCCAGTAGTTTCAGAGGAGAAGATTTTTGTAAAAGATAACTAAGATTTACGAAAAATGGTTAAAAATGGACTAAAAAGTGCAATAACTCCTAAAGGGGTCAACTGACCATTTCGGTCACGTTGACTTATTTGTAAATCTTACTTTGATGAACATTATTGCTGTTTACAGTTTATCTCTATCTATAATAATATTCAAGATAATAACCAAAAACAGCAAAATTTCCTTAAAATTATCAATTCAGGGGCAGCAACCCAACAACGGGTTGTCCAATTCATCTGAAAATTTCAGGGCAGATAGATCTTGACCTGATAAACAATTTTACCCCATGTCAGATTTGCTCTAAATGCTTTGGTTTTTGAGTTATAACCCAAAAACTGCATTTTACCCCTATGTTCTATTTTTAGCCATGGCGGCCATCTTGGTTGGTTGGCCGGGTCACCGGACACATTTTTTAAACTAGATACCCCAATGATGATTGTGGCCAAGTTTGGTTTAATTTGGCCTAGTAGTTTCAGAGGAGAAGATTTTTGTAAAAGTTAACGACGACGGACGACGACGGACGCAGGACGACGACGGACGCCGGACGCAAAGTGATGGGAAAAGCTCACTTGGCCCTTCGGGCCAGGTGAGCTAAACTAGAGGCTCTAAAGAGCCTGTGTCGCTCACCTTGGTCTATGTGCATATTAAACAAAGGACACAAATGGATTCATGACAAAATTGTATTTTGGTGATGGTGATGTGTTTTGAAGTTCTTACTTTACTGAACGATTTTGCTTCTTACAATTATATCTATAATGAACTTTGCCCATTAGTAACAGAGAACTATATTTGGTAAAAATTTACATATATTTACCAAATTAATGAAAATTGTTAAAAATTGACTATAAAGGGCAATAACTCCTTAAGGGGTCAATTGACCATTTAGGTCATCTTGACTTATTTGTAGATCTTACTTTGCTGAACATTATTGCTGTTTACAGTTTATCGCTATCTATAATAGTATTCAAGATAACCAAAAACGGCAAAATTTCTTTAAAAATTACCAATTGGAGGGCCGCAACCCAACAACCAGTTGTCCAATTCATCTGAAAAATTCAGGGCAGATAGATATTGACTTGATTAACAATTTAACTTCTTGTCAGATTTGCTCTAGATGCTTTGAATTCATAGTTATAAGCCAAAAACTGCATTTTACCCCTATGTTCTATTTTTAGCCGTGGCGGCCATCTTGGTTGAATGGCCAGGTCATCGGACACATTTTTCAAACAAGATACCCCAAAGATGATTGTGGCCTAGTAGTTTCAGTGGAGATTTTGTAAAAGATTACTTAGATTTATGAAAAATGGTTAAAGATTGACTATAAAGGGCAATAACTCCTAAAGGGGTCAACTGACCATTTTGGTCATGTTAACTTATTTGTAGATCTTACTTTGCTGAACATTATTGCTGTTTACAATTTATCTCTATCTATAATAATATTCAAGATAATAACCAACCAGGTGCTCCGCAGGGCGCAGCTTTATACGACCGCAGAGGTCGAACCCTGAACAGTTGGGGTAAGTATGGACAAAACATTCAAGCATGATACAGCTCTGAAGTTGGATTGTGATCAAATTTTTGACATTACATGGTTTTTTTTTACACAAAAACAAATGCCAAAATTTTACAAATCAATTAAAGATTTCTTCTTCAAACTTTTTAAATCTAAAATTAAATAGTTGACACAGCATAGGTTTCTGACACAGAATGAATGTGGTCTAATGAACTTAAAAGGTTTTTTTTGCCTTTGAGCAATTCACTTTGCTGTTGAATATTAACCTCTCAAAAAAATGTTTGAAGAAATTTTCTTTTTATTTATGAAATCTGAAATGAGAAAAATTTAACCCCCCCCCCTTTTTTTCACATCCCCGTTTCCCTTTTTCAAAACTGATATCAATTCAAATTTCTAATGGAGATTGCAACAATAACTACTCATTAAATACATCATAAAATATTAAGATTTAAAAAAACTGCTTGTTATCACTGAATGGTAAAGATTATTTAAATTTATCAGTTGGTAGTAAAAAGTGTATATACATTGTATATTGTATATAACAAAGATTTAAGTTGATTCTGGACAAAGAAAGATAACTCCAATTAAAAAAAATTCTTGCTATTGCACAATATTGTGCAATAGGATATTTCTTGCTTACTATTCTGGACAAAGAAAGATAACTCTAATTAAAAAAATTTTTGCTATTTCACAATATTTTGCAATTAGATATTTCTTGCCATTGCACAATACTGTGCAATTGAAAAGACTTGCTATTGCACAATACTTAATATAATAATTTTAGATCCTGATTTGGACCAACTTGAAAACTGGGCCCATAATCAAAAATCTAAGTACATGTTTAGATTCAGCATATCAAAGAGGCCCAAGAATTCAATTTTTGTTAAAATCAAACTTAGTTTAATTTTGGACCCTTTGGACTTTAATGTAGAATTTGAAATTTGAAAACAGGACCAAAAATGAAGAATCTACATACACAGTTAGATTTGGCATATCAAAGAACCCCAAGGATTCAATTTTTGATGAAATCAAACAAAGTTTAATTTTGGACCCTTTGGACCTTAATGTAGACCAATTTGAAAACTGGACCAAAAAACTTCAATAATCAAGAATCTAAGTACATTTTTAGATTCAACATATCAAAGAACCCAACCGATTCATTTTTTGTCAAAATCAAACTAAGTTTAATTTTGGACCCTTTGGACCTTAATGTAGACCAATTTGAAAACGGGACCAAAAGTTGAGAATCTACATATACAGTTAGATTCGGCATATCAAAGAACCCCAATTATTCAATTTTGATGAAATCAAACAAAGTTTAATTTTGGGCCCTTTGGGCCCCTTTTTCCTAAACTATTGGGACCAAAACTCCCAAAATCAATACCAACCTTCCTTTTATGGTCATAAGCCTTGTGTTTAAATTTCATAGATTTGTATTTACTTATACTAACGTTATGGTGCGAAAACCAAGAAAAATGCTTATTTGGGTCCCTTTTTGGCCCCTAATTCCTAAACTGTTGGGTCCTAAACTCCCAAAATCAATACCAACCTTCCTTTTGTGGTCATAAACATTGTGTTTAAATTTCATAGATTTCTATTTACTTAAACTAAAGTTATTGTGCAAAAACCAAGAAAAATGCTTATTTGGGCCCTTTATTGGCCCCTTATTCCTAAACTATTGAAACCAAAACTCCCAAAATCAATCCCAATCTTTCTTTTGTGGTCATAAACCTTGTGTCAAAATTTCATAGATTTCTATTAACTTAAACTAAAGTTATGGTGCGAAAACCAAGAAAATGCTTATTTGGGCCCTTTTTGGCCCCTAATTCCTAAAATGTTGGGACCAAAACTCCCAAAATCAATACCAACCTCCCTTTTATGGTCATAAACCTTGTGTTAAAATTTCATAGATTTCTATTCACTTTTACTAAAGTTAGAGTGCGAAAACTAAAAGTATTCGGACGCCGGACGACGACGACGACGACGCAGACGCCAACGTGATAGCAATATACGACGAAAATTTTTTCAAAATTTGCGGTCGTATAAAAACAGCAAAATTTCCTCAAAATTACCAATTCAGGGGCAGCAACCCAACAACCGATTGACCGATTCATCTGAAAATTTCAGGGCAGATAGAACTTGACCTGATAAACATTTTTATCCCATGTCAGATTTCCTCAAAATGCTTTGGTTTTTGAGTTATAAGCCAAAAACTGCATTTTACCCCTATGTTCTATTTTTAGCGGTGGCAGCCATCTTGGTTGGTTGACCGGGTCACGCCACACATTTTTTAAACTAGATACCCCAAAGATGATTGTGGCCAAGTTTGGATTAATTTGGCCCAGTAGTTTCAGAGGAGAAGATTTTTGTAAAAGATTAATTTAATTTATGAAAAATGGTTAAAATTGACTATAAAGGGCAATAACTCCTAAACGGGTCAACTGACAATTTTGGTCATGTTGACTTATTTGTAGATCTTACTTTGCTGAACATTATTGCTGTATACAGTTTATCTCTATCTATAATAATATTCAAGATAATAACCAAAAACAGCAAAATTTTCTCAAAATTACCAATTCAGGGGCAGCAACCCAACAACCGATTGACTGATTCATCTGAAAATTTCAGGGCAGATAGATCTTGACCTGATAAACATTTTTATCCCGTCAGATTTCCTCAAAATGCTTTGGTTTTTGAGTTATAAGCCAAAAACTGCATTTTACCCCTTTGTTCTATTTTAAGCCGTGGCGGCCATCTTGGTTGGTTGACCAGGTCACGCCACACATTTTTTAAACTAGATACCCCAAAGATGATTGTGGCCAAGTTTGGATTAATTTGGCCTAGTAGTTTCAGAGGAGAAGATTTTTGTAAAAGATTACTTTAATTAACGGAAAATGGTTAAAAATTGACTATAAAGGGCAATAACTCCTAAACGGGTCAACTGACCATTTTGGTCATGTTGACTTATTTGTAGATCTTACTTTGCTGAACATTATTGCTGTTTACAGTTTATCTCTATCTATAATAATATTCAAGATAATAACCAAAAACAGCAAAATTTCCTCAAAATTACCAATTCAGGGGCAGCAACCCAACAACCGATTGACCGATTCATCTGAAAATTTCAGGGCAGATAGATCTTGACCTGATAAACATTTTTACCCCCATGTCAGATTTCCTCTAAATGCTTTGGTTTTTGAGTTATAAGCCAAAAACTGCATTTTACCCCTATGTTCTATTTTTAGCCGTGGCGGCCATCTTGGTTGGTTGACCGGGTCACGCCACACATTTTTTAAACTAGATACCCCAATGATGATTGTGGCCAAGTTTGGTTTGATTTGGCCCAGTAGTTTCAGAGGAGAAGATTTTTGTAAAAGTTAACGACGACGGACGACGACGACGACGACGGACGACGACGGACGACGGACGCCAAGTGATGAGAAAAGCTCACTTGGCCCTTCGGGCCAGGTGAGCTAAAAATGAGGCTGATACAGAAAATCTTTTGAAAGACATATTCTACCAACAATGGATTACAAGTGAATTTGTTTAAAGGGAAGTAACTGTTACCCTAGACCTACTGATATCCCTAGTTTCTGCTGAATTGTTTAAAGGGAAGTAATTTGTTTAAAGGGAAGTAACTGTTACCCTAGACCTACTGATATCCCTAGTTTCTGCTGAATTGTTTAAAGGGAAGTAATTTGTTTAAAGGGAAGTAACTGTTACCCTAGACCTACTGATATCCCTAGTTTCTGCTGAATTGAGTTACTTGATTCTTGACTTGTAACTGACTGCAGTTCTTAGTGACTTTTACAATCAAAAAGCCTTCATTTACTGTCTAATCACAATTAAAGCTATGATTAATTGCGATAATGCCATTTAATCTTAATCATGTATGTGCCTGTCCCAAGTCAGGAGCCTGTAATTCAGTGGTTGTTGTTTGTTGATGTGTTACATATTTGTTTTTTGTTTATTGTTTTGTACATAAATTAGGCCGTTAGTTATTTCATTTGAATTGTTTTACATTTGTCATTTCAGGGCCTTTTATAGTTGACTATGCTGTATGGGTTTTGCTCATTTTTGAAGCCATACAGTGACCCTCTAGTTGTTAATTTCTGTGTTATTCTGTCTCTTGTGGAGAGTTGTCTCATTGGCAATCATATCACATCTTCTTTTTTATACTATCTTAAAATCAAGCTAGAAAAAGAGGCCATGTTGTGTTACTGTGCAATATTTCCCTTCCAATAACAAGAACAAAATCAATGTGTACTTACCTCACCAAATGGAGCATAGAACTGGACCACATTGACCTCTTTATCTTGTCCCATTGCTCTCTGTGACCCAGCCACTGCTAACACAGAACCAGTATGGTTCCAGGCTATCTGTTGAACCTGCATACCTGTGTCTATCAGTACTGGATCTAAACAATTTAAACACAAGTTACCTCCCTTGGAATTGAAATTATGATTTAACAGTAAATATGACAGTTTATAATAGTAAGATTCAAGGTACATATAAATATTTTTGTTAAAAAAAATTAGCAGGGCAGAATTTTTAAAGATAATTTTACGTTGTATTTTACATTTTTAATTATTTGTTTGGAACATTTCCTGAAATTGCTATAAATCATCTTGCATATTTGTCTTTCGTTTAAAAATCGCAATAATAAAGTAACAATAATTATGATGCTATTAAAATTAGTAAAAGTATATACGAAAATAACTGTTTATTTCTTATCATTTCTGATACTTTCGATTTATAATTGTATCCAAATATTCCTTTGAATAAACATTTATGCTGCAACCTTATGACTAAATTTTAATATGGGCTGGATTTATGATTCTCAGTCTCATGATTTGTTGACTTACTTTCATCTAGTTCACTTCTCATGATCTGACATCTACCAGAATCAAAACAGATAGCCAGACTTGGACAGTTAGGTTCTACATAGCCATGTACACCATTGTACCACTGTAATCCTGCAATGCGTAGTGCCCCAGACACACCAGACAGACAATAAACTTGTACCTTAGACTGGAAACATAAAATATATATACAATAAGGTAGTTAATGTAAAGGTCCCAGACACACCAGACGAGTTTTGAAACAATAAAGTAGTCAATATCATGACACATAATTAGAAGACTTACAAACAAATGCAACAACATACAATAAACGATATATTTGATTTAACTTGACTTTCAATAAAGAAACTATAAATTTTGCTGTGTTACACAGTGTTCTAGGATTTTTTTGGCACCTTGACTTACCACGGGTAAGATCAATAAAAAAATTACTTACCACATCTAAAAGTTAAATCCGCCAACCAATGCGGACGGCGCAAAAAAAACCGATTTCTTACTAAATTTGACAAATATCAGTGGCGGATCCAGGGGGGGGGTTCAGGGGGTGCGCACCCCCCCCCTTTATTTTTGCCGATCAATGCATTTGTATCGGGACATATGTTTTGCACCCCCCCCCCCCTTTGCCCTGGGTGCCCTGGGTTAGCACCCCCCCTTTCGAAAATTCCTGCATCCGCCCCTGAATATGTTATAGTTATTACTATGTCATTTATTAAGAGCTATAATAAATGCAACTGTAAGTTTATTTTCCTCCCATGACAAGAAAAAAAATCGTTTATGTCCCGATTTAAGCACCAGTTATCAATCCGGATTTTCCGATTTTACCGACACCGTGACCGACTTTTAGAATGATAGGAGAAGAATGTGGTCTCTTTTGCGCTTGATTACACCTAGTAAACGAGTGCTTGAATAAAAGCGCCGATAGACATCGACAAAATCTTCGATCTTTTATCAAAGTTTTTTCTCGTGATTTAATAAAAATAAAAAGCAGATATGGGAAAATTGAAGAGGACCGGGAAATGTCAAGAGTTTTTCGGCTTCCCCGAACTTGAAAATTGACTTACCACCGGGTGACAAAGGCTAAAAAATGACTTACCCGTTGTCCTAATCCACTTACCCCGGGTAACGGGTAATGGGAATCCTAGAACACTGGTTACACAATGAACAATATTCTATTCTAATGTGTCAAAACATAAAATAAAGTAAAACAAACTGTATACTTACAATAAAATTTCCAGTGTTGTCATAAATATGTACCTCTCCATTTGTCATACCAAACAACAAAATCTTCCCATCTGCTGACCACTGAAAAACAATACACCATTATTTGTAAATAATATGATAATTAATTTAACAGCTTGGCTTGCAGTCTGTTATCTCTGCTTTATTGATTTTAAACATCCAATTCCCCTTACATCAGGTCTGTCATATAACTTTTGTTTCTTTCATTTCCTAGATTGCTATCTCTTTGACCAATACCAAACATCTCCTAATGTTTATAAATGCAAATGTTGACATCTAAATTTCTATAAATATTTCTCACTGCTGTCTCATTGATGTACATGGAATTTTTTGCTGGTTTTAAATTATGAGACTTTAATGGAAAAATCTGTTGGGCGAGCTTTTACTTTTAGCATTTTCCTTTATTTATTTTTCTGTATTCTGAAATGATAATTTTTTTTCTCAATTTCATAGAAATCTGGAAACTAAAGCAAATAAACAACACATGAAAATTGCACGGTTTTAAGCTTTCTAAACTATAAATCAGAATTAAGATAGTTACAAAAGTATTGTAAATCTGTTCACACTAAAATTGATCCAAAGAACCATTGGACAGAATTTATAACAACTTACAGCAACATGAGCTAATTGTTGTCCCTTTAATTCTTTGCCCCAAATCCTGTTTCCATCTACTGAGCCAACTATAACAGCCCCTGTAAATAAATATAGAGAGTGTCAGTGATATAACTATAAAATTTGTCTCAGTATATATCAAAATTGATTCTAACAGACATTAAACTTTATGTTTTAATTATGTTACTATGACGACACCTGTATATCATGTACATAAATCATAGAGAATGTAAGTGATACAGAGTTCGCGAAAAATGGCAGTCCTCAGGATTTTACCACTAAAATTTTGCATAGGACTGACAAAATTTTAGCATTTTTCAATAGAATTAGTAGTGAGGACCAGTAGATTTTCTTCAACGACCACCAGGGAAAAAAAGATTTCGCAAACTCTGGTGATACAGCTGTAGAGAGTGGCAAATTTTTAAATTGCATGTGTTATGTTTGCAGAAAAGCTGGAAGGTGAAATCTCGCCACATCTGTTAATAACAGTGACACAATTATGTAATTAGGGAAAAAATATGAATTGTATGAAATGTAATTACTTTCTAATTATTAATCATTTATTAAATACATTACAACCATCTGCCATTTCCTTCATGTTCATATAAATTTGAAATAACACTATAAATTTTGTGTTCGCTTAGCACTTTTCTGAATTACCTTCATTAAGAATGCTCAAACTGAAAATTTGAAAACCAAATTTTATCATATGAGAGCAAAAACTCATACCTAATCTCCCTTTAGTCAACTTTTCCTGATGGAGTTGATAAAGTTAGTTTTTTAATAATTATATAAGTAATGTGTAAATTGAACCAACACCCTGAAGCGGTAAAGTGGATACCTAGTGGTATTCAATAGTTGTCTATTTACAACTACATAAAATTATAGAAAATAAAGACATCAACACCCGTGTTATATCAATAAAATGAAGAATTTATTATGTCTACATGTTTAGCCGTCTTGATAATCCCACTAATGTATTGAAACATGTAGACGTAATTAATTCTTTATGATTTCAGTATAACATATGTGTTGATGTTTTTATTTTTCTATAATTAGATAAGTATACAAACCATCTTCATAAACAATACATATTTTCTGTCCATCAGCGTTCCATCCCATACTACGTACAACAGACTTATTCCTATTGTTGATCATCTCTTCGTACCACATTCCTATAACAAAAACATGGATAAGTTCCTTAGACAAATTGAATTGCTAATGGGTGCATAAGCACTGAAAACGTATAAATTTTTCAGATTGATTATGATACATTCATTATTGTAATGAATTAACTTTTTATCCAGGGATTAAATTCACTCATTAAATAATTCGTTCAGGGATATTTTTGCATATATGATATTATACATAATTCCAAAATAAGGGAAACTATCCATTGCCTAAAAGTTGTTAAATTCACAGAATAAATTGCAAAATTTTATTTTTGAATTTTAATATGTCTTCTGATTGGCTGAAAGTTTTTGACTATCAGCTTACAGATGTCATTTTGACATACAAACTAAAACATCTGTGTAATGTAGGACAAATATAGGTATTTTCATATCATACTGAAGCATTCTCATTCTTTATATTTTCAATTAAATTGCCCTTGAATGTTAAAAAATCTTTTTAACTAAAATGTAAAATATAAATATCAAAAGCATCTGTATTATTTGTGAAAGTAAAAGTAATTCCTTTATAACAATTATAAACCTTATATCAAGTCTAGTTGTTTGTTTTCTCTTTTGAATTATTTCACATTTTTTTCATGTCAGGACTTTCTATATAGATTTAAGAAAGATATGGTATGAATGCCAATGAGACAACTCTCTCATCCAAGTCACAATTTAAAAAGGGAACCCTTATAGGTCAAAGTATGATCTTCAACAAAGAGCCTGGGCTCAAACCAAACATCAAGCTATAAAGGCCCCCGAAAATGACATGCGTAAAACCATTCAAACAGGAAAACCAACAATCTAATTTATATAAAGAATGAAAAACAAGAAACACTATTAAACCGCATCAACAAACAACAACTACTGAACATCAGATTCCTGACATAGGACACATGCAAACAAATGCAGCAGGTTTAAACGTTTTAAAAGGTACCAACTTTCACCAATATCTGAAATAATAGTATAACATCACAACATAAAATATACACACTGTAAAATATCAATTGAAATGGTTTAACTCAATCAAAAGACATATTTACACAAGGGAACATACACCAGGTACACTGAACAAATAAATTTGATCTATGACACAATGTAAATACAAAATCAATAAAATAAGGAGTTATATGTTAAAGAATTTCAGAAAGAAAAAAAAAATGAACAAAATGCTGCCAAAAAGAATAATGTACACACTTGTAGTTCATAGAACAGAATTTATAGTCATAACAAACCCTTATCAAAGCTGGTTTATATTAAAAATAGGGACATGAAATATAACCCTAATTAAGTAAACATTCAATAAATAAAAAGCATTACAAGTTAACAAGAAAGTAAAATTTGAGAGTTCTCGCAGTTACTGAAAGCTAGTTAAAAGCCAAAAACAATAATGATAAAATATCATGCATCATAGACAACAATCAACTAAAACACATCCCAGGGATTTACTATTTTAACGCCATGGACAGTAAAAAAATATAGCTTACTGTATAAGGTTGTACAGCAAAGTATATACATTCTCCTCCTCATTGACAATCATACCACATTTCCTTATATAAATTCTTTTTTTAAGTACTGACCTTTGTACAACATCCATACAATAATAAGACCATGTTGGTCACTTGTGGTCAGTTTTTGGTATTGTTCATTCCATGTTACAACTTGGACAGCACCTGTAATTTACAAACAGATATAATTAACCTATTCCCAACAAATCAGGGGCGGATCAAGCAATTTTTAAAAGAGGGGTTCCCATTATATGTCAAAAACATTGATCGTCAAAATAAAAGGGGGTGCTCTGGATCTGCCACTGATTTGATTATTTCATCCTTAAACCAGAACTTATTCTTATGCACCTTATAGCTTTTTAGTCCATTCCAGAAAAAAAAACCAGTCATTTATGGGTCAAGTGTTACAAAAATAAAGGTCAAAAGTAAGGAGCTAAGGAAGGAAAATTTGTAGAAAAGTTTTTGAAATTTTTTTAGTTTAAGATCCAACTTTTATACACAATAAAAAGTAAGAAAACATTTTGTTTGGAGTGTTTACAATGCTTTAAACATAACTCGTTGAAAATGTTTATGCTAAGAACAAATGTTTAAACAGGGCACTATTGGTGTCACAGTGTTCATTATGTAGATTAATGCTTTTAATGATTTTAAATCTGGACAACTGAATTGTGGTCAGAATTGATATCTCCCATAACACAAACTTTGCATATCTAAATACTGGGTCCTGTAAGAGATTCATTCATAGGAAGTTTATAATTATTGCATAAATATGTAGATGCAGTGAAAGGAGTGGGTCCAGGTTCATCTGACGAAATATTTTGGACAGTTTTTAAACACTTAAGTGTCTATTGCAGTTGACTCAATTAGTTTAAGTGAAAGATTTTTAATAACTAATTTAGTCATTTTAATCGCTCTGATTCAAGCTTGAATATGAAAAATCTATCAAATATGCCCTAAAATGTCACTTTTCAGATGGTTTTGTTAAAAATGAAAGTGGCCGCATCCCTGTTCGTCCTCAACCTTTATATAGATCTGTTATGTATTATCATCAAAAACAAATTACATTTCAATATTTATAAGAATGAACACAAATGCGGCCACTTTCATTTAAGATAGAAACCGTCTAAAATTTAACTAAAATGCTAAAATTGTAAAGATTTCAGTAATTTAGCATGACTTAATGGTGCTAGTACCCGATATATGTGCATTATATTGTCAAAAACAGCCCATATCTATGTAGCAGAAGCATTCTACTTTCCAATAAATAACTAAAAGTTAACATTTTAACAATTTTGTAAAATTGCTATATTTTGGGGCCAAAAAGGGGTCTTACTGGACCTACTCCTTTGTCCCAAATGTTCATAAACATTGATTAGACCTATTGGTGGCCTTCGGCTGTTGTCTGCTCTATGGTCGGGCTGTTGTCTCTGACAAATTCCCCATTTCCATTCTCAATTTTATTATTTAGTAAAAAAGAAAATTCTCTAAATTATCAATGAACTAAAAGGCTAACAGTAAAAAGTCCAACAATAAATTCTAACCACTATGTCCTTCTAGGGTCTGGTTCATTGACAGGTTACTTGGAGCTGCAAGTCCTTTCACTTTAGCATCTTTTCCTGAATGTAAAAATAAACAAAGGATATTTGTAAAGAATGTAAGCCATATATAAAAATTGTCTTGTTTTTCCATGTAGCATATGTAGGTTCAATACATGTCAGGCCTGGGGCCATTACATTGCAATGTAATGCATTACATTACAATTACTTTGTGATTCTCTCATTACAATTACAATTACAATTACATTTTTTCTCACATGTAATACATTACATTACAATTACTTTGCCTATGTAATGCATTACATTACACATTACTTTTTCAATATAAAAACTAAAAACGATTTCAAAAATGATAAATATTACAGGGGTATATGTAGATATATATACAGTGTTAGTGACAGAGACTTCAAATACTGGTTAATCAATATGTCCATTGAACTTTATCATCATAAGAGGTTCAAAAGTGGTGTCATTAAGAGAACAGCAATCAGTTCTGTACACCTTTCTGGCAATACTAAAAAGCCTTTCTACAGCAGCTGATGTGTGTGCAATGGCTAACTACTTGATAGCTGTATTAGCCAAAGAAGAAAGGCACACTGAATTTGACTTCCATCATTCCAGTGCATTGATTGAAATGTCTTCACATGGCTCAGACATGTACTGCACCATACCTGTGTCTATACTCTTTGATGGAGTAGTAGGAGGCATGAAACTGGAAAAGTCACTTTTAAGTTTCTTAGGTGGTGGTAAAAAATAATTAAATTATCATATAATTTTGTTTCTTACATTGATCACTTAATCATTAAGACATCATTAAGGGATTTCAAAGGAATATAATAAATGTGTCATTAAAGGATTATCTTTTGAAATGCCCAAGGGCTCTGTGAGGACAAACATAAGTTGAGAAGATTTGATTGCAATAAAAACATTTTGATATTAATTAAGTGAAATAACAACACAGACAGGACCCAAACCACAGTTTGATTTAAAAATGTTGTTTGACATATTCAATCTTTCACTGAAATACATGTAAGGTGTGTATAGAATTATGAAAATTTCATCTTCATATTTTTTCCATTCATCTATATAGTTTTGTTTGATAAATTTTTATAAGATTTTTCATTGAACACCAAACCACCAAACACCAAAATATTCCTAATATCATTTTAAACAAATATCAGAAACCAAGATCAAGACTTGATAATTTTTACCATTTTATGTTTATTACCTTAATG
Organism: Mytilus galloprovincialis; assembly: GCF_965363235.1. Lineage (NCBI taxonomy): Eukaryota > Metazoa > Mollusca > Bivalvia > Mytilida > Mytilidae > Mytilus > Mytilus galloprovincialis. Next base: position 8,428,768 of record NC_134849.1, read on the forward strand.
TGTGTTTTAAAGATTGATTTAATGTATTTAATACAGTAATTAACTGTGACAAAAGTTTTATTCCATACTTTCTTTTGTTTTTGTTAATATTTTATTTTTATTATACAATATTCTTCAATTTTATGTATTTTACCAATTTGTAATGAAAAGTAATGTACTGTAATGGAGGCATTACATCAATTTTTAACTTAAGTAATCATTACATTACATGTAATTGTAATGCAGAAAAAGTGCATTACAAATTACTTTGCCTTACATCCAAAAAATGTAATATTACAATGCATTACAATTACAAATTACCATTACCCCAGGCCTGATACATGTGTATATTTAGATATTGTGCAGTAGAAGATAAAGTCATTTTAGGCAAAGGAAAGTGTATATGCACATGTGACATATACAACTGGTTTGATCTCACAACAATTTGTGTTTCTATCAAATCTTAATCAGTACAGAATTTTCTGTTCATTGCTGCTTACATATATATTTTTTTTTTTTAGAAAAGTCAGATGTTGCCTGTTATACTGTTCTATATTTTGGGTAATTAGTGTTATTCTTTTGATGTATTATATTTATGACTATATGAGTAAAATAAATTAAAAACAAGAATGTGTCCCAAGTACACCGATGCCCCACTCGCACTATCATTTTCTATGTTCAGTGGACCGTGAAATTAGGGTCAAAACTTTAATTTGGAATTAAAATTAGAAAGATCATATCATAGGGAACATGTGTACTAAGTTTCAAGTTGATTAGACTTCAACTTCTTCAAAAACTACCTTGACCAAAAACTTTACCTGAAGCGGACGGACGAACGGACGCACAGACGGACGGACGAATGAACGGAGGCACAGACCAGAAAACATAATGCCCCTTTACTATCGTAGGTGGGGCATAATAAACAAACTTTTAATAAGTTAACCTTTCCTTCCTTTCCATAATAAGTACATTTCTTATAACATGGCTATTAAAGCCTGACCCCCAAATGTACATGTACATATTTGTGCCTGTTCCAAGTCAGGAGTCTCTGGCCTTTGTTAGTCTTATATGAATTTTAAATTTAGTTCCTTTCATATATTTTTGAGTTTAGTATGACGTCCATTATCACTGAACTAATACATATTTTTGTTTAGGGGCCAGCTGAAGCACGCCTGCAGGTGGGGGATTTTCTTGCTATATTGAAGACCCATTGGTTGCCTTCAGCTGGTTTCTGCTCTTTGGTCGTGTTGTTGTCTCTTTGACACATTCTCCAATTCCATTCTCAATTTACATTTACATGACGTACCTTATGAGATTAGAAGTACTAAACATACCTGAAGCAGTTTCTAATTTTAGGACTTTAAGAAGTCCCTCTTCGCCACCACATGCAATATATCCTTGATCTTTGTTCCATGAAACATATTTCAACTTAGTGTTGTTAGGGATGGCAATCTATTAAACAAATACCAAGCCTGATTAACATCCATCTGTGATTTATGCTCTATATTTAGTGATATATACAAATCTCATAATTCAAATATTTATTCTACAATTCTTCCATAACCTACAATTCATATAATCACAAGATAAAGTTACAAAATGTGTCTGCTGTCAGTCTTAAGGTACCTTCATGTACATGTAGTTACATATCCACTAGATAAGAAATTACCTTGTGAACCCTTAGTATCAATCACATGTATCTATCTTAATCTGCAATTACATGTAGTTAACAATAATTATTTCTTATGATGAGTTTACACGTAATTCAAATTTGATTGGCATTAACTAATTAGAATAAATTTGATTTGCAATCAAAACAGTTTAGGTCTGAAGGTAAATTCTAATATGAAATGCAATTCATGTGGAATTTGCCTTACTGTCCGAACCACGTACTTAAACTTTTAATTGGCATTATCAAATAATTGATAATTTAATTCGAATTACAATTTAGAACGTGTACACACCTCATTTTATATTGTATAACAGCTAATTAACTAATTTGTATTAACGAAAACACATTTATAATGCGAATAGAATAACGCCATTGAGCCAGTTTGATTCTATTTAAATTAAAAACAGAAGAGTGTGTGAACTCGATTAGAGAATTTCATTCAAATTAAATGTTCTTGTGAACAAGGCACTATTTTGTATTGTTCCTTTTTGGGGGTTATCATAGCCAGTATTATCATGTAAATAATAACAACAACAGTTATGAAACATTCAGGTAACATTTGATTGATATCAGTACAACACTTACTGGACAAACCTAGCTGCATAGTCTGCAAATAGTCAAAAAATAACATAAGGACCTATATGTAAGAGCTACGGTTCCTGAGCTAGGACAAACCAAATGCAGTGATTTGTAAATGTGTAAAAATTATATCATATACAAAGAATCTTATTATATTCTATAGTTTCAATTTACCACCTATTTATTTAGATCTTTTATTGAAAAGATTGTTTTATCTTAAAAATATTTATAAAAGCTTCATTGGCAACCAATAAAATTTTCCCTGTTGAAATGTTTTCAGTGATCATAACAAACGTTTTTTCGAGTTAAATAAAAGAAAATCACCTTCTTGCTCAGATACACAAACATTGTGACTACTTAAAACAATAATTTTCTGCAAAATTTTGAAGAAAACGTGAAGACAACAAATTCAGGTCATCACCGCCATCGCTGGAATGTAGACTGACTATTCAGCCGTGCTTATTGTCGTTCCCTGTTGTAGCACTGCGCGACCTGACAGTCAAGGGAAACAACTTAAATTTCTTCCGGAAATCAAAATTTTACATGCATCACGGGAAACTATCCTTTCTAACCTCGTGGTCGCAAGGTACGGACGTGCTCCATTAGAACTGTTAAAATTGACACTGTTTTATTGATAAATATTCTCCATATACACAGGAAAATACCTTAATGATACCAATGTCTGTGACTGCATTTGTACTAAATCTAACCACGATATAATTTGCTGTTCTACATCTATATCCAGGTGTAATGATAAGTCGTTATCCTAAGGCTATTTTTTTCTTATTTTTTCTGTACACTTAGCTTTCATTTTTTATCACCATGCATTGTCAAGCTTGGTAACTCATAATTATTTGTCAGTAACTAAATGTACGATGCTGTCCCATACTGAACCTTCTGACCTTGTTTGTTTACATTTAAATTTCAATGGCGTCAAAATCACGTGATGTCATTTCGTTCTACCCAATCAAATTGCTCTACTGTCAATTAGGGGATTTTCCAGTCTACGGCAATTACGCTATTTCTTTGTGGGATATTGCTTCAAAATAGTTTGCAATAATTTTGGGTTTTATTCAACAGGAACTCTTTTTTTGCCATCCCTTTTTGACATCAATGGAATTCTGTATGAATATTTATCTACAGTCATGATGGTCAGAATATCGATCTTTTTATAATGAATAAAAAGAAATTTCTATGAAAAATAAATGTAAATTATTTTTCATTAACCTACTCTATATTCCTGTACAAAATTATGGCATGGGCATAGTTTTTTCAATTAGTTTTCCTTTCATTTTGGATGGGCTTTTTTCGCGGGAAAATCGCGAAAGACGTAAGGAGCATGTCATTTTAAAATTCCTAAAAATACGATTTGCTTGACCTGTATTGCCTGCCACAAGATTGATGACGCTGAATGGAATGTACACAAAGCAATGGAGGCCGGAAGTGGGATTTTGTGAAGTTCTAGAATGTTTTTAGACATTCGGAGGTCGGGATTGAAACGGGCATTAGAAATTTGGCATTTTTTAGCAATAATTGAGAACAACAATGAAAACTTACCTTCAGAAATGTTTTTTTATTCAAAAGTGCAGAAAAAACGTATTCTACATTGTTTTTTCTACGCTGGAAGTAGCGTAGTGACGTCAATTCGGAGTTTCCCCGTGTGTTAAGTTCAAACACAAATACCTAACGAACTGACAAGATGAACGATTTTAGACTACGGTAGGATAAATTAAAAAGGGGTAGGGTGGTAGAAACAATATTAAAGCAATAATTAGACGATCAGACTCGTAAGGTATATGGAATTTCGCGGACGGGAGAACAATTAAAAAATGTGCCAATTAATATTAAGTGAAACAATTCCTCGAAATGTAGTTGCTGAAATTGAAAGACATCTCGCCTCGTCAGCAAATCTACCCATTTAAAAAAAAAAAAAGAACACCTCACAGGCACAGTGGTTAACCAACTGGTCCCACTTATGAGTAATGGTTTCATCCCGTTTATAATAATCTGTCAGATTTAACGGTGACGGCAAAGACTGAATAATTTTAAGTCTGCATTAAATGGCGAAAATTGGAACCTATATAAATTCATATGTTCATGTTAAGTGTTTCAGCTGCGCACACCTAAATAAGTATTTTTTTGATAAGTTTAATATATTATATATAAATATATTATTATGAGATGAGAAATCATATACGACAATCCAAGATGAGGGGTCAGTAGAAGCATTTGGCTTATGTAACGACCTGAAGATAAAGGTATAATACTTCTGCACCTTGCCAAACTTCATATGAAAACAGATTAATAAAAATTACTTGTTAAAGTTTTATTCATTACTTTAGTCCGGGGTTTACTTTGACGTCCAAATTGGCTGTTTGCCAGAACAGCTTGGAACATTTCAATGATTTGACATTGAATGAGAAAATAAAGGGTGGCAGGTAGATGAAACTTATTTAAATGAAAAATGAACAAATTGATACTGGAATTTATATAATTCCTAGACCGTTAATCGGCACTAGAAGCAACAAGGCTCTCTTTTAGAAGGGCAAATATCCACTTCTTGATATGGGACAAGCTATGACTTAACACGGCCTCAGCTTAGGCTGGCAAAACTGCTGTTGGACATCATAGTAATTTCGGGAAGATAATTAATATTGCTGAACTAAAAAAAAAATTAAATTAAATATATGATTGTATTTATGATGTTTATTTTAATTCAAATACTACTGGAGATTATTTTTATCCTTTTTCATCAGTAGTGGGGCGAGGTGGCATTATTAAATAATGGTTATTTCTCGCATAAAGTGAGGCAAGTTTGCCTATTTTCATTAATGGTGCAAGTTTGTTAACTACTGTAGAGTATGGTGCGAGATGTGATGGATTCGAATATTCAGTAAAGAAATAGAAAAAATTATCGATATCCTGTCTTATGGAGCTCTTAAACTAAATTTCTATTTTTATTGTAGTGATTTTTAACGACTTCACCAAAAGAAGAAAAAATGGCACCCCAAAAGAAAACTGTAAGTTGAAATGTTGGTTTTAGCACAATCATGTATTAAAAAAAGGAAAGGGACAATGATCTACAAACAAATATGACAAAAAGTATTAAGATATAAATGTTGAGCAACACAAAAACACCACAAATTCTGTCTGATCTATGGTTCTATGGAAGGTCGAGCATATGTGCTCTAAGGCAGCAACCATTTGATTTTCGGGGAAGGGGGGGGGGCGGTAGTTTATACTGATCTCTTTGTTATTTTAAAAGTACAAGATTTTATATTTACTGTTAAAGGTAATTTTTAAATAAACTTCAGGCTTATTCTTCGCTAAAAAATATTTCAGAACTAAGGTATATTATGGATAGCTATATGTCCACAACCGAAATAGAAAATAAGAATTAAATTGTTTGCCTTGCAGAAAAAGAACATTGAGAACATCAATTCTCGACTTGGTCTTGTTATGAAGAGTGGCAAGTTTGTACTTGGATACAAACAAACCCTGAAGACCCTCCGTCAAGGCAAAGCTAAACTGGTGATCATTGCTAACAACACACCTCCATTAAGGTATGTTATTACTGGATAAGTAAACATTCGACTCTATATTATTAAGCTAAAATGTTTTAAGTGTTTTTATATCAACTGTCAAATCAGAAAAGCCTATAGTGAAACTTGTAGAGATGGTTTCATTTTTGTAAGATGATGAATTTGTTTATTTAACAGTCTGCACTGTTAGCCACTAGTCCGATGCCCCAGATTAGCAAAATTTCATTTGGACTAGTAAGTTTTTGCAAAACATTTGTTTGGTCAAACAAGAAAAATGTCAGAATATTGGTCTTCGGACTAGTAGTTGAAAAAGTTTTTGGTGCAGACTGAAATTTAATTTTACAGTTGGTAATTAATACCAACTTTTTATGGATCTTTTCAATTTTTGAAGGATAAGTGATAGCTAAATAATGGTTCCATTAAGTAGGTGGAACTCCTCGATTAGTTTTGTAAGATCATAAGTTTTGGCAGGTATTTCATTGTATCATATAAGTTTATATAGGTAAATAAAATCTTTATAAGTAATAACCTTTTCCCATATAAAAAATACATCTCAAAGAAATGGACATCACTGAAGTTTTGTATTGCTTCATTGACAAATTATAATTGTACAAGAAAAAATTTGGTTTATTATCTCCCTTATATTTTTGTGTACACTATAAAATTATATTATGTTTAATGTTTTGATTCAAATAAAAATTGAAAATTAAAAATCTACGGGAATGAAGTATAGGGTTAAAATTCAAATGGATCCATTAGTTTGGGAAAGGAAGGAAATTTTACACAAGTTCAGACTTGTGTACTGATAGAGATTGAATCCGGAGCCATTATTTGAAATGGTGAAGATGGATTCATGATCTTTCAGATGTTTTCTTTTCTGTTCAAAGCTTGTTTATATGAAACAGCTGTATGACTGATGTCTAACCTAGGACAAGCCAAGTGTGTAGACCTCATTATGGTAAGCAAATCAAAAGGTTTATTCAGAACAACATAAATAAAGACTTGGGGAGTTTATTTATGCTTGTACAATGTACTTGTTTACAGCATGATAGGCTCAAACTTTATTGTACAGATAGTAAAAAGGTTATCTTTCTTTACTGTTCCTCTTGTCCTTGAGGATATTTAATTATGAATGTGGATTCAGGATATAAAATTGATACATCCTGTGAAATATAGTTTTCAGGTAATTTGACCTTGACCTTATCCTTCAATGGTCAACAATTAAATTTGATAATAAGGTCTGCATCTCCGTTTCTATATTTCATTTTTTAAAGCAATATGTCAACTTTATTTTGTGTATTTGGATTAGTTATTTATATTATTTTAACAGGTTTCTTCTGGTCCTGATCTTGTTTTAATAATTAATTGGTTGGTGTCAATTTTCTGTTACACCGAAATCAAGACTTTCAGCATGAAATTTAATATTAAAAGTAAACTATTTGAAACATATCAAAATGTGCATTCTTGTTTAAAGAAGTTCTAGTAACCTCAATACTTTATTACAGCTTACACAGTAAAATTGCAACTTAAAAATGTAATATTACCAAGAAATTAATAAAATCTAATTATTTTCACAGGAAAAGTGAGATAGAATACTATGCTATGTTGGCCAAGACAGGTGTCCATCATTACACAGGAAATAATATTGAACTGGGAACTGCCTGTGGTAAATACTTCCGAGTGTGTACCTTAGGAATCACAGATCCAGGTTAGTAGCACCATGATATATGTAATAATAAAACTGGATACTCCTAGTAGAAAAACCATTTTACACTAAAATCATTGATTTTTTGCGATATTGAGAAAAATTCTGTTTAATTCATATAAAAAACCGAAAAATGCGAGCAAGATATTGCGATTATTACCCTCTCACACTTTTTGCAATAATTCTGGATTGACAGTATATTTAAAAATAAAACTGGGAACTCCTTATGCTTAATTCAAATATTAAGGTTTCTATATCTAGGGCAACTTTAAACTGAAAAACACAAAGTTACAATAACTGAAGTTTTATACAATTTGGATTAAGATTTGCATGCTAAAGAAACAAAAAATGGAAAACTTTCTGCTGGTTTCAATTTTACAAATTTAGTTCAGTATCAACTTTCTTAATGAAATAGTGAAAGGGAATGGAGGGAGTTTAAGACAAGTGTTGTGCAATATGTTGAGCACAAAATCTTAGTTACCTAAGGCATACATAAATTTACATAACTGATTCGACTACCATCAATAACTGTTCCAATTGTATACCAGATGTATAGTAATGTTCTTATAGGTTTATAATTTACTGGCCCTGTACATAATTTAACTGGTTATTTCTATTTGTAGGAGATTCAGATATCATCAGGAACATGCCAACAGACACCCAACAGTAATCGGACAATAAAATATTATTTTCTGGTCAAAATTTGTTTTGTTAATAGAGAAAAGATGTGGTATGATTGTCAGTGAGACAACTCTCAACCAGAGATGATCACATCAAAAGACATATAATTTTAAAAGTTGCTGTATGGCCTTCAACAATGAGTAAAACATTTACTCCATAGTAAGCTTTAAAAGGTGTGGAAAAGAAAAGTTAAACAAGAAAACTAACTTTAATATTGGTATCAAAGGAGTTTCAGTGGATACAGTTTAGTTTGATCTTTTATATGAGGAATTAAAGTTCCTTTGTGAACACTCACATACCCCATGCCCCCACACTGTCACTGGGCAAACAAAATCTGACAAGATTCCCAAGTTCAAAAACTCACAACTCTATAAAAGTCAACTGATAAAAAAAATTCTTGTGGATATGCATATTAACCTATGTCCCTGATAACTAGAAAGTTTCATGAAATTCTGTTGCATGGTTGTAATGACGAGTTGTTGCAGTAGTGGAATGATGCCAATAAGTTGAAAGGTGCACACAAAACTCCTAGAAAACCTACATAGTATGTCCTTATTGTCTACAAAGTTTCTCGAAATTCTGTTGTGTGGTTTCAAAGATGATGCAGTGGTAGATTTGGCCAATAAGTACAAAGGGGCACAACTCAGAGAAAAAAAGTCATCTCTATTTCCTGTCGATATGCACATCTAAGTTTAATGAAATTGGTTATGTGGTTCAAAGGAGTTGCTATGACGAACTTTTGTAGTAGTAGATTGAGGCCAATAAGTTCAAAGGTGCAGAACTTGCAAGAAAAATATTTGAATCCTATTTCCTGTAGATGTGCACACAGTATTTCTTACCTACAAAGTTTCATGGAATTCTGTTAGTATATTGAGGCTAATAAGTTCAAAGGGATATAACTCCTAGAACACAAATTGAATGCTATTTTCCTGTCGATATGCACATTTAGATAAGATAAGATAAGATATTTTTATTTCCAATTATGGGCCCCAAAGGGCATAAACATTACAACATCAATAATTTTTTCATAATACAATACAAACAATGAGATAAAAAAAAAAAAAAAAGTTAAACGAGAACTATTTAAGTTCTTAAAGAATACGTAGATAAAGAATCTATAGTATGTTGGTTTTTTTTAATACTAATGCATTTTATTACAAGTGTGGTTGATATAGATAACAAACAAGTAGCCCAAAAAGAAAAATAGATATCCACATATGTATAGTACACAAAAAGTTGGATCAATTAAATATATAATAATTAGCCAAAAAGAAAGTAGAAATTAAACATGTCCATGACTCATCCTGTGTCAGCAGCAAATAGGAAAGCATTATGGTTTCCTAAAGGTAGCTGACATCAGGGGACGATACCTTATGGGCCATAGGCATGTAAAATGTGTGTAAATGTCTCTTTCCTACCTGTATCAAAAGCAAACAAGGAAGCATCATAGGTAACTTGAATGCAGTTGATACCAGGGGACGATGCCTCAAGGATATAAGAGAACATTTGAATAAATAATATATCTTAACATTTATTTTTTTTCTCTTAATCGGCTAGTATGTTTGTGATATTCAGATGAGTATAATTTTCTATGTCCAATCAAATGTATATACACACATAGATTTCCTTTAACTAATCTTCACTAAGGAAGATGTTTGTATATAAAATTACATATTATTTTAAGTAACTCAACATTTTCTACACTAAATAACCAGATAATTTTGCTTTGACTGTTCATATGATTAAAATAAGAATTATATTGTGCAATACTAGCTAACATACAATTTCTATCATCCTCAAATTTGTTACAATCAAATAGAAAATGAGCCTCATCTTCGACAGTATTGGAAGAACATTTATTACATATTCTGTTAATTCGGGGAATACCCTGATATCTACCTAATTCTATTTGTAATCTATGAGAAGATACACGTAATTTAGTAAAACTTCTTCTAAGTTCAAAATTCTTGATCAATGTTAGATATTTTTCAAAACCAAAATTTGTTTTATATAAAAGGTAGGTTTTCAGTTTACTGTCTGAAAATTTATCTATTTGTTTTTTCCAACAGCTAATAAACAATATTGATAGCTTGGTTTGTATATATTTCTTAAATTTGTATAAGGATTCACAAAATGGAGCATTTATGGCATTTGTATAGTCAATACCAAGTATTTTAAAAACAACATTTATTGAACCATACCATGATGTTATATTCATGTGATGTAGTGTCTTTGATTGTGTATATGCCTCTTTTAATAGAGGAAAATAAGTGTTGAAGAAGATATGAAAAGCAATTGAGGTCAATAAGTTTAAAGGGGCATAGCTCCTTAAAAAAATTGAATCCCGAGTTTTTGTAGATCTGCGCATCTACATAGCATGTCCAAATTATCTACTATGTTTCACAAAATTGTCATGTATATAGTGGTTTAAGAGAAGTTATGATGACAAGCTGTATATTGTGGCCAATAAGTTCAAAGGAACGCAACTCGTAGAACACAAATTGAATCATAATCCTCTTGGATGTGCACATCTACATAGTATTTCCTTATCTACAAACTTGCATAAAATTGTGTTTTGTGGTTTAAGAGAAGTTATGACAAGCTGTTGCAGTAGTATAGTGCGGACAATTAGTTCAAAGGGGCGTAACTCCTAGAACACAAATTGAATCATAATTTCCTATCGGATTTGCACATCTACATTGTATTTCCTTAAATTATTATCTACTAACTTTCGTGAAATTCTCTTAAATGGTTTGAGAAAAGTTACTATGATAAGCTGTTGTAGGAGTATAATGAGGCTAAGTTCAAAGGGGCGTAACTCCTGGAACAAATAGAATCTTAATTTCCTGTCGATATGCACATATTAGTCTGTCCTTATTATCTACAAAGTTTCATAAAATTCTGCTGTCTGGAGATGCTATGACAAGCAATCGTAGTGCTATTAATCGTAGACTCGACAAAAAAAGGAGGAAAAAAATCAAATTGAATAAAAATATTCCTCTCGATATTATAGGGTTATTACATGAATATTGGGGAATATTGTCCCGAGTAGAATTGTATATTGCACGAGCTTGTGAGTGCAATATATGTTCTACGAGGGACAATATTCCCCAATATTCATGCAATAACCCTTTTATTGTATAGCAATATCATATTTGAAAGTTAAAAAGTGGTTTAAACTAAGATTTTGTCGTTGATGATGTCATGAATTTTGAAGATTTATTGCACTCGTGCAATATTAGAATTTATTGCACGCTTACGGTTACTTTCTATGGGAAATATTATATTGCTATGCAATAATATCATTTGATTGTAAGGGACTTAGGTCCAAGTTTGGTAAATCCAGGATAGTTTATGACTAATAAATGTTTTAAAAACTACAGACTGCTTGTAATGTTTACTGTAAGAAAGTAAAATACAGATAAACAGGTACAAAATTTTAACAAAATTTCCTTTTGGAAACTAGCTTTTAATCATAAAGTTTAACAAGATTTTGTCCAAGTTTGTTACTAATCCAAGTTATTAAAATTTAAAAAACTTAAACATCAGAGGGAATGTATTGATTCCGCAGAAAAACAAGATCCATTTATAAGTATTTTACAAACTTTTCTTTTTGGATACTATTTTATGATCAGAAACAAGTTTTTGTACAAATGAAGGAAAGTTTAAAAAAGTTATTAAAATTTTTAAATCTTGAACCACAGAGTGAATTTAATGTTTCCTGTCAGAAAACTAAGTAAAATATCAGAAAAAGGGAATGTCATTTTTACAAAATTTATTCCTTGATACTATCTTATGATTATAAACATGCTTCTGTCCAAAGTTTGGTAGAAATCCAGGTTAGTTTAAGAAAGTGATCAAAATTTCAAAAACTTTAATCAAAGAGTGAATATTTGTGGACGCCGCCGACGACGGAATGTAGGATCGCTATGTCTTGCGCATTTTCGGACTAAAGTCGAAGGCTCGACAAAAATGAATCCTAAGTTCTTGTAGATATGCATGTCTATATAGTATGTCCTTATTATTTACTGAGTTTATTGACATTCTGTTGTGTGGTTAAAGATAAGTTTTGAAGAAATTTGGGTTCATACATCGCCAAAATATTATAATAATCAACAGAAGAAGAACAATCCGTTTTATGTTGGCTTAGTACTGTTTCTTAGTTGTGTGACAGACATGTCTTTTGAGAGGTAATTTATTACCATTACTTCTTTAAATGAACAATGCTAAAGTGGAAATTTACAAGACTGGTACAATATCGTATATTGAAATCGTATTTTTGACTATCCAGTTGAGCTAACATTTAAAGTTATTAATGTACACTTTTTATTTACCATGCTACGGATCACTTGAAAAAGATAATTGGTAATTCATTCAATTTGGCATTCTTTTCTTAAATGTTTTCTTAACACTACAAAAATAGTATTGAAGTGCATATACGTGTAAATAATTGAAGAAACCATTTACTATATAAGTACATAGATGAGATAAACTGAGCTGGACTTGTATTTTTTATGGGAAATTCAGAATCCGAAATAGAGTAAGTATGGTTATACCTTGGATTTTTTAATGTTCTGTTGTAATAAACGTATAAAAATATAAGGAGATGTGGTATGATTCTCAATTTGACCACTATCCACCAAAGTTAAATTAATGTGAACGTAAGCAACTATAGGCAACCGTAGAAACTTCGATTGAGATAAATGCATATATATTTCTGACATGCCTAGGTAGGCTGCGTTGATTCTGGTTTTAGCACACTTAATCTACTATAAATGACTGCATCATTGTCAAAGGAAATTGATTTAAATTTGGGTTGTTTTTACATGGTCTTCTTAAAACGGGTTGCAATACTAAATTACAATGCAACGAAAACTATGAGAACGTTTTCAAACAAGTTTAGTACGATTTAACTTTTTTTACATATTGAGTGAACTGATTTGATGTTTAAATGTAACAAATACAGCCTAGATTCTATAAAAAAAAACAAAAAAACAAGGGGTAACATTGAGTAGGAAAATTTTGTTTCTAATAAAATTACGTATTTAGTACTGTCCTGTCAACTTGAATGATTTGCCATGCTGGTCGTACTCATGGTACTATGTTGGTTCAATGATTATTTGTAGTTTAAATCGAGCCTACGACAAAAGTCGCAGAAAGCTCGACAAAAGGAAAGTGATCCGGCGGCGGCGGTGTTAGCTCACTTCTTAAAAGCTTTATATTTTAGAAGGTGGAAGACCTGGATGCTTCATAATTTGTATATGGATGCCTCATGTTACGAAGTTTCCGTCAGTCACATGCCCAATGTCATTTTCATGGTTCAGTGACTACTTGAAAAAAAGTTGATTTTTTTGTAATGTTAAATTCTCAATTATTGTAAGTAATAGAATAACTATATTTAGTTGATGTGTACCTTACAAGGTCCTCATACCCGTCAGACAGTTTTCACTTGACCTCGACCTCATTTCATGGATCAGTGAACAAGATCAAGTTTTGGTGGTCAAGTCCATATCTCAAATACTATAAGCAATAGGTTTAGTATGGAAGGACTGTAAGGTGTACATGTCCAACTGGCAGGTGTTATCTGACCTTGACCTCATTTTCATGGTTCAATGGTTATAGTTAAGTTATGTGTTTTGGTGTGTTTTTCTTATACTGTATGCAAAATAGGTCTACTATACTTGGTGTATGGAATGATTGTAAGGTGTACATGTCTAACTGACAGGCGTCATCTGACCTTGACCTCATAGGGTCAACTATATGTGGTGTATGAAAATATTTTATGATGTATATGTCAGTCGCGCAGGTTTGACCTTGACCTCATTTTCATGGTTCAGTGGTAAAAGTTAAGTTTTTGATGTGTTTTTTTTTTCTATTACTATTTGCAATATAGTAAAACTATATTTGGTGTATGGAAATATTTCATGATCTATATGTCATTTGTGCAGGTTTGATATTTTGACCTTGGCCTCATTTTCACGGTTCATTGCTCATTTCTCAGTGTTAAGTTTTTGTGTTTTGGTCTGTTTTTCTTAAACTATAAGCAATAGGTCAACTATATTTGTTGTATGGAAGAATTGTTAGCTGTACATGCCTGCCTAGCATGGTTTATTTGACCTTGACCTCATTTTCATGATCAATGTTTAGTTTTCTTGGTTTATGTTAAGGTTATGTGACTGTCCCTTTGGTATCTTTCGTCCCTCTTTTGTAATAAAGCTTTGTATTATAATTAGGACTATCAACACAATATCAATGATAAGTAAAGAAGGCGAGACATTTCAGCGTGAGCACTCTTGTTTCAACATCCGACAGAAATATTATTTAAGAAATCGATTTTTTTGGAAAGTTTGATACACCTTTGAATTTCGTTCAACCCTTGCACTACCTCATATGTTTCTTTACTAATCATTTTTTTTGCCATTATTGTATATTCCTCAAACCCCACCTAGACGCTCATAAACATAATAATCTTGTTATTTACCTTACTAAATTTTCAGACATACCGAAGAAGAGAATGTAAGGGAAGCAAGGAAAAGACCAACTGGGAAACCGAGAGCCAATCAAAATGAGCCACTAATTGAAGAACCAGAGGACCGCCGTGGTTCTCCCATAGAGGAGCTCCGGAAACAACGAGGGCCTGTGATTGAGGATGTTACCGGACCAACGCGTTCAGAATCAAGAAACGTCGACAAACAATCAAATGTTTCGAAAAGACCACTTCCTCCGAACACAAGACTATTTGATGAGAGACAAGCAAATATTAATACGAAAGTTGGACCAAGCTCGTTAAGCAATCATGGTCCAAGTGAAGATGATTATCAGACAAACAATCAATATACTACCTCAGAAACACGTTCATGGCAATACAATTCATGGAGAGATTCGGGACAAAAACCCTTAGAGAAAGGGGGCAATGTTAGAGATTATAGGTATCGTCCATCGTCGCATAAATTAAATTCACAAAAGACTGTTTTAACAAGACCTGATAAAAACAACAGTTTAAGAGAGAAACCAGCAGAAAGACCAAGAAGATATGTATTGGTTAAAAAAAAGATGGACGACAATTTTGACAATTCTATTCCTAGAAAGTACAAAACGGACGAGGAATCAAAATTTACCGAACAAAATACGAAAACGGACAAAGAATCAAAATCAGACGGCCAAAATATAAAAACGAAACCAAACATTGAAAAGACAAAATCAGCTGTAGAAACGAACAACAAAAGTACCGATGGTTCTACTAATGAAACTGTAGGAGGAGTACAAATGTGGATGCCATGAATAGACGAATTAACACCTCACTAGAATGTCCGTTTTTTTTTCTTTAAATATAGATACTTTTTTTTTTAAATCTGCTTATTTATTGTTAAGAAATCCCTAAGCATTTGCTTTTTATTTGTACAAAGGAAAACGATATCAGAGAGACCGCTTGGTTGATCACGAGTGAACGTTGTCCATGTTTATAGGCAAGGTAAAGGTTCATGATCCTATACCGATCAGTTGTCCTTTACATACACAGATGATACATATAACTGACTTGAACCCCTAGCCAAATCTAAGGTGACCTGTCACCATGCCCTCTTGATGTTTCCAAAATTTGACTTAAAATCAACTTTTACACTTGATGATTAGGGGCAATATTGCATTCACCATCTATGTCCGTCCGATAAACCGATAAATATTGTCGTCACACTTTTCTCGGTTTAAAAATTCCACATTGCGAGCAGTAATGTCCGTTTATTCAGTCCTCAAATCTGCCCATCCAGTCCCAGGGCTAAGCGATGGTCATACCGTGTACATGGACACACTTCCTACATGCTACCATCATGCACGGACACTGAACTACAAGCTCTTGACTAACATGGAACAGGCACTTAAAGAATGAGGCGGGGTACGTTTATAAGCTTTTTTTCAGATGAAGGCAAAAAAGCTACAAAAAAGGGAGGCAGTTGAAAAACAAAATCTGAAGACAATACTGTTATCGAAAAGAAAACATATGAAAAGACAAACAATAGTTCATTAAATGTCACGATTAGAAAATTAAAAGCTAAGATAAATGCGAAAACCGTTGATAAACAGTCTCATTGGTTGTCATTGTTGATGTGGTTCATAGATTAAACCGTTGGTTTTCCAGTTTAGATGGTGTTTGCATTAGTCATGTTTTGGGTCCTTTATAGCTTGCTGTTCAGTGTGAGCCAAGGCTCCGTGTTGAAGACCGTACCTTGACCTACAAAGGTTAACTTTTACAAATTTTGACTTGGATATATGAAGAGTTGTTTCATTGGCATTCATATCACATCTTCTTATATCTATCAATACTATTGCGGTAAGGTGTAGGAGGATTCTCAACAAGGATCTTTTGAAGGATGTAATCAATCTAAATCAAATAAATATATAAGGTCACTCCAACATATAACTACGATATCAACTTTATACAAATAAATAGGTGAATGACTATATATACCTGTTCACATTTACATATCATAAAATTAATGTCACTTATCACAGAGAATCTAAACATTAAAATACACCTTTATGTCATAACAAACATATACCTATCTGTTGATGAAATCTACAACAAGATGGTAAGTAAATTATACCTTAAACTAATTTGAAATACTGCGGTAGGATATATAACGGATTCCTTTCACTTTTATTACTGAAAAGTACATATTAACATATTTGATGGCTATGCATATATACTATAGTCGAAATGACTAATTGAACTATTAGTACATGTAATGTTGTCTTGTAGTATTGTACAGATGTCTAAAATGTATTCGTGTACTTATCTCTTTATTTAAAAATATATACCTTTGTGAGGGTAAGATTTCTCCGAGAGTACTAGCTAGGGGACTCTATAAAAACTAATACGGCAATGATTATGTGTAATCAAGGTGAAATGAACTATTCTGATGCTGCAGTTGAACATAAGTCTGTATGTCTGTCTGTCTACATGAGTATTGGTTAGTCTACTGGATTTCCTTTGTATGAATTCGTGCTTTTTTTTTGTTGACAAGAATAACATGAATAAGGGATAATAATCCTTTGCTTAATTTTGTATACTATTCATTGTTTATCTCTGAATAACCATTAAAACATTATACTTCATGTTAATATGCAGATTTATTTGCAACCAGCAATCAAAGAAATGGAGCATAAAGACAGACACCTTGCAACCCCGCCTCAACAAAATCAAACGAAAAATAGAAAACGAAAACCGCGATGACACCTCAGAACTCTTATATGAGGGAATACAATTTTATATTATTACAAGTTCTACACACAGAAGTCAACGAAACAATGTACAGTATGGTATTTCATTTTTCTTTCTCAAATCTATTCTTACTGCAAGAACAGGAAATTTTACACATGTTTCTTGCTATCAATTGTGTTTGATATATCACTTAACATGAAAAGTAACGTTTACTTCCGTTAGGCAATAAAATTCAGCAAAATTAATTCAATATATAAAAAACGAAATTTCATGTAGTTATGAAATACCAACTTAAAAAGAAAACACGTCTTCTATTTTTACACTACATCAGTGTAAATGAATACAAAGTCATTTACATCGTTCAATTTTTATAGTAAATCGCAATGTACCATATGAAACCCCTTTCGTATGCCATAATGCATGGTAAACAAAACATTTCAGACAACTTTTAGTAGTACCTGTCGACGAGAAGAACCGCTTTATACATTGTTTTATTAAGTGTTTCTGTTCACATAGGAATAAAAGAAGATATGGGGTACAAAAGTCAGACACAACAACCCAACGACACAATTTAAAAAAAACAACGTCCCAATTTTGCAGTAGCCTGAGTAGGATCATTATTGAACTATAATATCAAACAAATGACAATAAGTATTTTTAAAAGTTCTAAAACTTTATCATTTAACATAATTATTATTCGGAATTTACACAAAACAACGAATGTACAGTAATTGTTTAAAAAAACTATAAAATCAAGGAAATAATTTTACACAACTAAAATAAGTTGACTTCCGAGTTATGTTTTAAAACTGTCGTACGTATTTTCTTTCAACTTTTTACACTGTTTTAATAAGAGGTCGCGAAGTTATAGCCACCCGTGATTATTTTTTTCTCTGTTTATGTGCATCATTGAATGACATATAGAGTTTCAAAGAAGCCCATCACAAAAGTTAACATTGCAAAGAATGTATATCGTACATCTATTCTTTTACTACCGGTTCTTTTACTCATGTAAAGCTAAGACATATCAATTCGTCCCTGAATAATTATCGTTCATATGCTATTTGTATATTTGTTAAAAGTCTACAGTTACTGTGCGCATTGATTGGTAATCCCCAAAAGTCCCGTGGCATATATTTTATGCATGCATGTTTAGGACGACGAAGTACACAATCACAAGCATTATACAATCATTGCCAATTACTATGATGAAAAAATAATAAATGGTTTTTAACTTTCCGAAGTTTAGATATCTCTGAGGCACAATCGATCCATAAAATGCAATAAAACCAATGTCCCTTTACCTAACATTTTATACTAAGTCAGGCCGATCTTTTTATACATGTTGTTGTTAACCGCAATGGAATGTCAACGAGCATTTTTTGAATTTTTTAATTGAATACCCGATGATTTTGGAAAATAATTTCAGCATAATTTTAAAATTACGTAATAAAAAGAGCACCCGTATACTGACTAGATTGATACATAAGTAATGACATGCAGGAATTTTCTTTATTTATTTTATGGTTTAAAGATTTATTGCTACTTCGGGTATACAAAACCAGTTAACCGTAAAGAAGAATTTAAACTTTGTTGATATTTTATTCAAGAGGAGCGTTTTTGTGCATCTGAATCAGACTGTTTATATAAAAACAACATGTTTGAGATTTAAAGTTATTCCTCGTCTAGGATTTAAACAGCATGGATCTTAAATTAAACGGAAAGCGGGTATGTCTTGATTTATATAGGTAGTTAAAGTAGATACGTAGGTCATTTAGAGCAGCTATAACCCGGCTTTTTGTAATTATATATATATATATATATGCCCCAAAAAGTGACAAAGTCACGGTTAAAAAAAGTGTACATATACGTTTTCTCATAAATATTTGAGATAAAGATTTATAGATATAGTGATCTATAGTTGTTAATTTCTGTGTCATTTTGGTCTCTTGTGGACAATTGTCTCATTGGCAATCATACCACATCTTCTTTTATATATATATATATATATATATTTGTGTTGTACAACTATAATTGTGCGGTCACATCCCACAACCCAACTTTTTTACTCATAAGGATTACACGAAAAAAAAGAAAGAACTAAGAAACATGTGTAAAATTATTGTATATATATACCACATTTTCCTATATCACAGTATATATATTATATGTAAGAATAATCCCCAATGTATTGACGCACGGTGATTGGAAGACGCTTATTTAAATCCTCCTATACTCTGTTTTACAAAGTGTCTTCCGCTACATAAGTTTTTCATAAATAATTTTGAAATGCAAATTATAGCTTTATAACACCCTTTACAACTATTTTACTAAGTAGCTAACGCTTCCTTGGCTTGTCATTAGTAATTCTGACGCACACATAATAAGTTTCTCTCGTTAGGGCTTTACACAGCCGTTAAGCCACATTCCACTGAATTTCATTTTTCAGATTTTCCCGATTTTCCCAAATTTATAAAGTGTCTCCTCAATACGTTTAAAGCAACAGTATTAAAAGATTTTATCGCAAGTCACATAAAATGCATGAGTTCATTCTGACCGCAATAAACTGCGGTTGGTCATCGTCAAATATGATGTCACTAGAACGTGAAGATTTTGAGATTATTGAATATAATAGAAGCCCATTACTATATATATATTAAACAATTTCATAGTTTTTCTAATCAAATAAAAATAAAGTGAATTATATTTTCTTTCCATTACAAAACTAACAGATAGGATCATTTAGATGACTTCATCATAGTCATCTACACAGTGGAATGATGTTCTCGATGCCGAATTGTGAATAAGGACAACAGTAATTAAGACCTGGACGTAAAAGACATAACATTTCTACAAAAACGGTGTTTTTACTAAAAAAATGTTCTACTGCGAATAAACAGAGAAGTGGGTTTACAACCCAAACAACATAATCGAACTAGGGACGATTTAGATCATAATATTTTGTTTAAATAATACATGTCTATTGTCGAAGACTGTGCAGCATTGCTCATGTTGCTGTCAAAATTAAGTCGATGTTGTTTTAAGGAATTAGTTTTGATAATTGCTTGCTATGTTATTTTAACAGAAACCCTACCTCATTTGATAGTGAATAACGGTACACACATTTGGTAAAAGCATTTTCACTTTTATGTCCTTGAAAATTACTTTTTTCATGATAATTATAGACGACAGTCACCAATATTATACAAGTGAAAATGCGTTTTATAATTCAGTTTAAATGCGTATTTTATTTGTACCTATATATTCTTAAAATTTCCTTGTGACACAGGCGGTTTAGTACTTACATAGGATTTATGTCACACTATTTATTAAAAGACTTTTAAATGCGTCTGGCTTTTATGTAAAATTTTAAATTATTTCAATAAATCATATGTTTGTTTGTGTGCTACCGTTACGTAATAACGAGGAAAACAACATCTGATCGTCGTAAATCATTTAAGTTTCACATTTTTGTACTTAGAAATTGTATATTATTATAACGGGTATAAGTAAATGTCTATGTATAAATTCTGTTATTATTTTTTGGTAAACATTTTAGTTACAGTGGTTAAATTTTGAATCTCGTTCCGTTGTTGTCACGTATGCAATTCCTGCCAAATTGTTTTAAATTTATATCAAAGATTTATACTTGCAATGTTTCAGATGAGATAGAAAATCTCAAATATTGAGAGAGTTATGTCCCTTTGAAATCTAAAATATATGGAAAACTGCATAGAAAGCGCTCTCGAGCCTTTATTTCTCTAAGATATTTATAAAAATTGTTGAGATTTATTGATGTGGATGACTTCGGTGCCCCATCTAACCTAGCGTATGCCTGTATGCATGATAAACCTCAAATTCATGTACATAGATATAGAAAAGTGGTATGAGTTGAAAATTTACTATAATTAGCTCGGTGTCAATTCTTAGAATTACCGACCGTGCAAGGGCTGTATAGCTAGTCCAGGTCGTTAAAAACTTCCATTTGTTGTCATTCTTAGTTTTACTTAGGACATTGCACTTCCATACATGTACTTGGTGTGTAAATACTTCTCATGCTCAATGCAGGCTCGCCAAACTAATGAGACAACTCTCCATTCAAGTCACAACCATTATAGGTCAAGGTCTTTAATACGGAGCCTTGGCTCACATCGAACAGCAACGGAGGGACAAAAAATACCAGAGGGAAAGTCAAACTCATAGCTATACAGAAGCCTATCATACAGAAGCTGACTATACAGTATAGGATTTGCTCATTGCTTGTCTCTTGTGGATAGTTGTCTTAATGACGACCATACAACACCTATACTTATTATTATTTTCCACTGCGGTGCTGAAGCAATCAGAATACAAAACAGCTCCTGTTTCTAAACTTTTTACAACTTGATTTTATTTAGCGGCTTGCTGAGGACAACCTCAAGATGCGGGAGCTTCTTGCTGCGCTGAAGACCAATCGGTGTCCTTCGGTAGTTGTCTGCTCTATGGTCGGGTTGTTGTCTCTTGGACGTAAACCCATTTCCATAGTAAATTTTAACATGCCGGATCTGAATTTTTATTAGATTGATGTAAATGACTTTTAATAAGAATGACTCCAACTTGAATATAAAACTTCTGAATATAAGTTGATTCAAATTCAAAATCCTCGTCGTAATAAAGCACATAAAGGGAATATATAGGGTATCACTTATATATTTTGCTTCTCTTTGCATTTTATCAGTGGCTGATCCGGGGGAAAGAGGGGGCGGTCTGGAGGTTGGAACCATCCTTTTTGACGATCAATGCATTTGAATGGGCACATATGGCTGAAATGCCCTTCCCCCTCCTTTATCCTGGGTTGGGAACCCAACCTTTTGAAAATGGCTTGATCCGCCCCTGTTTATAAAGTTGTACACAGTGAAACACAAGGTAGCAATAAGGATCAATTATCTTATTGCATTCCAGTTTATCGACTCAGGTCGTCATACTTTCAAAAATAGTTATCTCACCGCGATAACGAATTAGTGTCATGTCCACCACATCAACAAATCGACCCTATTGGACCAATGATAAACCCTTCAAGCTCAATATAGTAACGAAACCACAGTTATAGGCAACATCAAACATCAAATTATGTACAAACGTATGACATATATGTAAACCTCAGGTGTAAACTCACCTGGGATTGACACTATACAGTATACACTACCATAGTAGATACTATTTCATTTTATAGGACAAATTATACTATCTTTTCTTTATAGTGGAAGAAATTAAACTGAGAGATTACTATCATTTCAATGCGATGTTTTTACTAGATTTTAACGAGATGTTTTTTTCTTGATTTTAACGGTTCTGGTGCAAAGAAACGTCACACTGTGTAATCTTTTATATGTAATTCAAGTATTTGTGAAAATAAATGAGGATTATAAATGCTTTGTTGGTTTTGGTAAAGGGAAGGACAGTAAAGTAGTCAAACGTCATAAGGAAAAGTTGTAAATAGTTAAACATAGGTAAA
Organism: Mytilus galloprovincialis; assembly: GCF_965363235.1. Taxonomy (NCBI): domain Eukaryota; kingdom Metazoa; phylum Mollusca; class Bivalvia; order Mytilida; family Mytilidae; genus Mytilus; species Mytilus galloprovincialis. Next base: position 8,451,637 of record NC_134849.1, read on the forward strand.
ATGCAATGTAAATATGCAATTAGGATATTTATGTCATGACCATAGGTATACAGGTGATTCATTTCATTGACAAACTTAGGTCGCATCAAAAATAGATGAAATAACTGGAATATTATACGCTATAGTGGTGAAAAGTTAAAATTTAAAATTCGAGTGGATAGAATAACCGTTATTGCAAAATGAGTGATAAAACTGGTCAAGAATTTCGACCACCGAAAAAGTTGTCCATCTCAGGTCAGCAAGATGTCCGACAACGGGTAAGTCTATAATAAAATTTACATTAAACCCAGATCGCTAAAAAGTCTTACTAATCAAATGTTTTAAAGCAGTAGTACTAAATTCAAATGAGTGAATCTCTCGGCGTATTTATTTTTATGGTTGACTGGTGTTTGCTTAACGTCCAGTGGCAAATATGTCATGCATGTTTAGGAAGAGAACAAGTTAACAGTAAACAGAGGCAGGCGTAGAGATGAAATGCCATTGTCAAAAAGGTAAATTTGTTCGGGACTGAAATGTGAGCAACATACCGGGTGCCACATGTGGAGCGAGATTTGCTTACCCTTCCGAAGCACCTGAGATTACCCCAGTTTTTTTTGTTGGGTTCGTGTTGTTCATGCAATCTTTAGTTTTAGGCTATGTTGTGTTTTGTGTACTGTTTTTGACTTCTGTTTTTTTTTCTTTTTTTGCCATTTATTTATTTTCGACTTATGAGTTTGAATGTCCTCTGGTATATATATTTCGCCTCTCTTCATTTGTGGTAGAGATTAGGTGTTAATGTAATATATAAAACAAAAAACGTACTGTTACCAAATTAAATTATTTCTGACGTTTGAATCAACAAAAACGCTCGAGGCGGAGCAATGCACTTGAATATATAAGGATTACTATTAGATTTGTACTTCCCTGAAAGAAAAAAATACAAGATAATCTTTAAAAAAATGTATACTTTGGACCGTGTTTGGTTGGGTGCAGTGTCTATGCGTGTGAGTACAATATGACGTCCAAGCTATAAAAAAATGAAAATAATATGTATTTTTAACAATACTTATTACCTCTACTATGAAAACACGGAAATAGGAAATTACAATAATAAAGCGGAAAGTCGTACCCTGTATACGGTCATTTGTACTTTGATAATGATTATTTCAATAGTATAAACACTTTAATAGGTAGGGAGACCTACTTTATGACTTAGCGGTAATTTTAGGAAACAAAAATCGACTATTTCCGTAATGTTTGTATGAAATACAACACAAATGACACTTTGAAGCATTTGAACTAACAGTTTCATGACACACACACGTTGGCTTGGTGATTTTTTTTTAATTTGATTCCTGGAGTCTCGAATTGCATGGATATTTTACAAAGTCCGATATAAATTTTATATACATGTACTTATAAAAAATATTGAATATTTTATATACATGTACTTTAAGACGTTTAAATGAAAACAACTTAAATTTTGATAAAAATGACAATTTATTACAATTCTAATGGTAGCGATAAATTAAAGGATGATAATTCATGTTCCAATGCAAACAGAGACAAGCATATTAAAAATGACAAAACTGGTCAAGAATATCGACCACCGAAAAAGGTGTCCATCTCCGGTCAGCATGATGTCAGACAAAGGGTAAGTCTACAATAAAATTCTAAATTTGCATTAAGTTAATATTTTAAAAAAATGTTATTATTACTACAAAATAAACGTTTTGAAACAAAACATAAATAAACAAGAATGTGTCCCTAGTACACGGATGCCCCATCCGCACTATCATTTTCTATGTTCAGTGAACCGTGAAAACGGGGTTAAAAACTCTAATTTGGCATTAGAATAAGAAAGTTCATAATATAAGGAACATGTGTACTAAGTTTCAAGTTGATTGGACTTCAAATTCACCGTAAACTACCTCGACCAAAAACCTTTAACCTGAAGCGGGACAGACGGACGAACGAACGGTCGAACGGACGCATAGACTAGAAAACCAAATGCCCACAAATGGGGCATTAAAACAAAAGGGGTTACTCTATCAGTGTATTAATGCCACGGTTGATTGATTGATTGGTGTTTGCTTAACGTCTAGTGGCCATTATCATTTTTATTTAAGTCACTTAGGTATAAAAAATACAAATATAGGAAGCAAAAACATTGGAATTGAAATATAGAGTCTAGCTCTGGTTTGGCAATCCTAAAAAGAAAATAACATCATATCTTTTTTTTTTTAACAACAAATATATTCTTTATTCTAAAGATATCTTGTTACAATTATACTTCACTGTCCAAGCGCCAGAGAAGTATTCCTGTGAAAAAAACTTCTGAGTTGCCAGGAACATACTCAGAATATAATAAACAATATTACATAAACTATTACAATATATGCAAATTATTCTATTAAATCAATTTCTTCAAATTTATGAAAAATACACTTTGAGAAATTATTTTGCTTTCATTCATAACCCTTCTTAATTCCTTTATAAACTATTCATACACATCTATATATTTCAAATTTTGCTCTGAAACATAATATGACTTGAAAATGCAAAAACCTAAAACTGTCAATAAATAGTTAAAACCATAATAACCCTTATCTGATAATAACATCATATCGTCTTCTTCTTCTATATATAATATTACGCAAGTTAAATATAGATTTGAATTTTAATCACATTAGAAGATCTTAGAAGCAATGGTTTTAAAAACGCTCAAAGTTGTTTAATGTGCATCGTGAGAATTAAGAAATACTTATCATTTAAAAAACAAACAGCGGGAACGAAAAATAGAAAAAATAGAAAGACAAAAATTAAATTGATATTTGTTGGTAATGCATTTTAATAATTGAAACAATATGACAAAAACAGATAATAGCTATAGTAACTGTTATAATTTTCTTCAATAAGCACAAGCAGTTAACAAACCTTTTTTGACATCGGACTCGGATTTCTTTTGAACTGAGTTTTTTACTGTGCGTATTCACACGGCTGTGTGTTTGTTTTTTTTCTACATTGGCTAGAGGTGTAGGTGGAGGGTTGGGATATAAAAAAAAAAACCATGTTCATCCCCGCCGCATTTTAGCGCTTGTCCCATGTCAGTAGCCTCTGGTCTTGTTAGTCTTGTTTGATTTTAAATAGTTCATTTATATATTTCGAAGTTTAGTATGACGTCCATTATCACTGAACAAGAACACATTTTTGTTCATAGGGGGCAGCCGTGAAGCACACCTCCGGGTGCGGAATTTTCTCAAGTTAGGAGCCAGTAATTCTTTTTTCGTTTATTGTTCTATCATAGCATATGTTTGTTTGTTCCAATTATTGTTTTGTACAAAAATCTGGCCAATAGTTTTATCATTTGTATTTTTTTACTTTTGTCATTTCAGGGCATTTGATATCTTTGTATGAGGTATGGTTTTTGCTCATTGTTGAAGGCCATATGATGACCTGTAGTCTATAACTTTTACGTCATTTTGTCCCCCTTGGTGGAGAGGTGTTTCGCTTGATAATGCATACCACATCTTCTTATTTTCTATACGAAGAAGATGGTTTCAGATCATGACATTGTAATAGACACAAATCACGCAGTTATTTCTCTTTATTTTTTTCAGAAATATAAAGTTAGTCATGATACGACACCATCACCTACAGATTCTGAAAATGGAAATTATTATAGAAACTTGGCATTCTCAGCCTCGTCACAGGACAATATACCGGCAAATAGAACTTCAACATTAAAATTAAATTTTGATGAAGACAATATAAATCCAGCCAATGATGATGTGTTTGTCATATCACATGCAGATAGTGCTGTGTATTCCGAAAAATCCAAAGCTAAGCGAGTGGAAAGTGCACGGACTTCGCCGTCGGACGAAAATCCAGCTAAATTGAAAATTAGGAAAATATGTTTAATAATAATATGTATAGTGATTATATTAGGACTTATAGCAGGCATAACTGTGATAGTAGTGTTTTATTTTTTAAATTTAGGTAAGTGAAATATTATCTGAAACAAATGTTTGAATAGTACTTAAAGCATATAAAAGATCATAGATTAATTACATCTTACATCAGTAAAAATCCTGTCGAAAGAATCCGGATTTTTTTTTACCGCCTTTGGGTTGAATATTTTACAAACCGGAAGTTACAGACGATGCAAACAAAGTTAAAAAAGTAAAAAGTGAAAAACTGTTTTAAACAGTAAGAAAAGTAACAAAATAGATTAACTGCTCCCCACTATTCATTTAAGTTATACATTACAAGCATTCTAACCAATAAACTTTACTTCCCCGCCATGTTGATTGCTGTGACCAGAAACATAATGACATAATATTTCTGTTGGGATTCATTATTTGGGATCAGTTTTCTTTCTTGCTCTTCTTCTCACTCATTATATCAGATATATATATATATATGGCTAATATATAGCAGGTGTTACCTTTGAAGAAGGACGAATGACAATCAAATTTTGAGGGAAATCAATATTGCATCACATTAGTCATTAAGCGTCAAAGTTTTGTATAGACTATAGTGTACTCACTACGCAAATCCTTGAACATTATGCATAACATTAATCTTGAAGATACATGTACAAATGTATATACACAGGAGAACTACTATAATCTTATGAGAAGCAACATCACACATAAAGCACACATCACACTTAAAGCAAACATCACACATGCATAACATAAGACTAGAAGATACCTGTATATACACAGGTGAACTACTATAACCAAGGATTTGTATAGTATATACAAATCCTTTCTATAACCCTTGAACACATACAATACATTAGACAGGAAGATGCTATCAAAACTTCACACATTAAACACAAATAAGCACCTGCTTGACAATGATAATGCACCAACCAAAAGGAGATGTAGAGTTTATGTTCGAAGAACAGCAATTTAACTACACAAAAAACTTTATAACAACAAAGCTTTAACATTACTGGATATTGCTCTGTTCATTGTACCAATATTGAAATGAAATGGACAGTCATGTATTATGATAATACATGTACTGACAAACAGACATGCAAACTTATATAGCATTGCTGTTTTTTTTGGCATACATGTGTTTTATTTTTTGCTTTGTTCCCAGCAGCTGAAGAAAAGCAAACATTTAACCACAGTAAAATTTCACTGGATTTTACAAGGTTTATCCCTTTTTATACATTTCTTACATACAACTGTTAATTATTGAGTATACCTGAAATAGACCATATGCAATTACAAGCTCAATACATGCCTCCATCAAAAACTTTGTTTTTAGTGAAAACTGTTGTTCCTTAAAAAAAAGCTAATTAAAAAAAATGATATTTATGGCAAACTCTGTAGGATTTATATGGATATAACTTATTATATAAATGTTATCAAAAGCTTCAGCAGTTTAGATTTACCTTAATTATTCTGATAGTTCATAGATCTCAACATATTTCATGCTTTTAATTCCCTAGGAAAAATAATAGTAATGGACTGTAGAAATTCCAATACCATACCAATTCCTTATCAATATATTAATTAATAAAAGCTTAGCAGTATATGCTATACTAACATATTCTGCTTGTTTCAGATCAAAATCCTGAGACAACTACACAAAGTTCTGTCTCTACAACACAAAGTAAGTTATACAATGTTCTAGTCAAAATACCATTAACAGATCTACTAAATTAACAATGTATTTATTATTAGTAAGCATCTGCAGGATTAACGGGGGCAAGGGGTTGGGTTCCAACTATATGTCCACATTCAAATGCATTGATTGTCAAAATAAAAAGGGGGTTCCAACCCCCTGATTCACCACTGGTTTCATGAAAATTGTCTCTTCCATACATGTCTACAAACATGACAGATAATAAACCTGTTTTTCATAGTGCCTTTCATGGGGACCACATATCTGTATATCATGTAAATATATATGAATCTTTACATGTTACAGCCTTGTATATTAACTAATGAAGTAAATGTGAAGTCTGTATTTTCTTACAACATGTATTACAATACATTGACTGTACATGTGCATCACGGTTTTTGCAGTTGAAAAAAAATATGCAGGAGAGTATTGGCAAATCTGTCAATCCCTGCTGATCACTCTTGGTGTTTTCCATTAAAGTTTCTGAGGAATGTTAGAATATGGATAAGTACTATTCTAAATAAGATGAACTAACAAAGTGAATATCAGAAGTATCACATTTGAATTACTGGCCAAATTAGTTTCTATTAAAAGGTGATGTGGTATGATTGCCAACTTTTCTCAATAGACCATGTGACATAGAAATTATCAACTGTTATATAGGCCACTATACAGCCTTTAACAATGAGCAAAGTACATACCAAATAGTCAGCACTAAAAGTCCCAGAAATGAGACAACTGACAGTTGTCTTTTAGTGTTTAACTGTATATTTCATGCACTGTCTATTATTATTGATTACTGTTAGGAGCCTGTAATTCAGTGGTTGTTGTTTGTTTATGTGTTACATTTGTTTTTTGTTCATTTTTTGTATATATATATATGAGGCTGTTAGTTTTTCTCGTTTGAATTGTTTTACATTGTCATTTCGGGGCCTTTTATAGCCGACTACGTGGTTTGGGTTTTTCTCATTGTTGAAGGCTGTACGGTGATCTATAGTTGTTAATTTCTGTGTCATTTTGGACTCTTGTGGAGAGTTTCTCATTGGCAACCATACCACACTTTTTTTTTTTATAGATATACATATATGTACATCATAGTTGTTGTCAAAGTGTGGTGACCAGGATAACATTTTAACACAATTCTTGTTGATCATTTCCCCCTAAAGCAGTACTGAGAAATTTCAAGTGATAAAAAAATGAATTATTTGTCCAATCTAAACTAATAGCAGTAAGGCTTGTCATATTTATAAACAACAGATATCATTTGATTATCAAGTAATGACAAACACCTACATGTATATGATAATATAAAATGCTTTTCCAGTAATTGGGACTTTAATCAACAAATTTTTTTCCTGAATGATTCAAAATTTCCTGTTTATATTAAAATATAAAATGACTCAGATTGAAATTTTCAATTTTCAAAAAAAAGTGCAACTTTTAATTAGAATACTTCCTCTGCAGTATTAATGTTCCATTTCAATAGTGGCACACCACCAGCAGTAGTGCATGAACTGACAGTCATGGCTGTAATGTGTTAGTAGTTCATTAGAAGTCCATCAACTGTCTGTTATTAGTCTGTCAGTAATCTGTCCATAGTCTATCAGAAGTCTGTCAGTAATCTGTCCATAGTCTATCAGAAGTTTGTCAGTAATCTGTCCATAGTCTGTCAGAAGTCTATCAGTAATCTGTCCATAGTCTGTCAGAAGTCTGTCAGTAATCTGTCCATAGAAGTCTGTCAGTAATCTGTCCATTGTCTATCAGAAGTCTGTCAGTAATCTATCCATAGTCTTAAGAAGTCTGTCAGTAATCTGTCCATAGTCTATCAGAAGTATAAGTATTTTGTAAGAAGTCAGTTAGTAGTTTGTCAATAGGCAGTCAGTAGTCCGTCATTAGTCTGTTAGTGATCTATTAGTAACCTGTCTATCAGAAGTCTTTAGGTATTCCGTAAGAAGTCAGTTAGAAGTTTGTCAATAGTCAGTCAGTAGTCTATCATTAGTCTGTTAGTGATCTATTAGTAACCTGTCTGTCAGTAGTCTGTCTTTAGTCTATCAGTAGGCAGTTAGTAGTCTGTCATTAAAGTGGGTCATTAGTCTATCATTAGCTTTGTCAGTATGTCTGTTGTTCCTCAGAAGTCGATCCTTGTCTGTGACAGCAGTCACCCAATAGTCATGATAGTTCATCAGTAGTTTGTCAGTAGTATAATATAACAACAGATTGTTGAACTCTCAGGCAATACAATTTTTTGTGAAAGGATAAACAGTTTTGTCAGATCTATAATGGTTAATAATCAGGTTGACAATAGCAAGGATTTCAATGTACATGTATCTAGAAATGGAATGCTCAAGTGCAGTGTTCTCTCCATGCCCTTAAGAGATCAGGGCCCCACACAGTTTTATTTTTTAACTTATTTCTATCAGTCTTGGCGTTGTGGTATTATTTTTGTCTGCGCTGCTTAAATTTTTAATTAGTGATTGTAAATCGGTAAAATTTTAAAAGCTACTTTTTTAGATATTTAATACAACTTCTTATTCTAAAATGCACCTATAGTAGTTCATCTTTATTATAAAGTACAATCAAGAAAAACAAATTTAAAAGTGTATCCATATTATCATGATAATTTTAAACAAACCCAAAAGGATATAAATTAAACTTGATACATTAAGGATGAGTGTTAGTTTAAAGGGATGACAATTAGCTTGTTTGAGTTTTGTCTATTATATTGTTTAACATGTGTTTCAATGACATGATCTATTCTCATTAGGCCAAAAACAAATAAATATGTGAGTTTCCTATATTTGAAAATAATAGTTTATGTAGGTAGGGATTTTTTTTTATTTTACTATATTTTTTTACATTGAGTGTATGGGAGGGACATTCAGACTTTAACAGTGCTTTTTAAAAAATGACAATTTTTTTTTAGGGTAGGGTATTTTTGAGCTGAAAAGTGGAGAGAATAGGGTAATAGGAAACACACATCTTTTTTATTTTGGCCTTATGATTGCCATGTTTACATTGTCATGTTCTCTGTGTGTTAGTTGTGGTCGTTACAAAACCTACATTTACATAAAAAGTATTTTAATTGAAATCAGATCAGTTAATGTTATGATTCATTTCCCATCTATTTGGTTTCTTTTGTTCTCTTTCAATTCTTTTATTTAAAATATTTTTTTTTGTAATGGAGTCTTAACATGTAAGTCTGAATCTGAGACTACTACAAATAAACTCAACTTAGATACCAGAATTGAAATTTTATATTTCCACCAGGCGCTTGTTTCATCTACAAAAAAACTCATCAGTGATGCTCAAATAAAAGAATGTTAAAAGGGCCAAATAAAGTACGAAGTTAAAGAGCATTGAGAACCAAACTTTCCTAAAAGTTTTCCCAAATACAGCTAATGTAATCTATTCCTGATACAATTTACAGTTCACATCGTAATCTCAGTCTCAATCAACACCGAAATATGAACTATACTTTAAAATATATTTCAAAACAATCCTATGAAAAGGATAATGTCCTTTGAATTACTTTATGCTAATTATTATCATCAATTTTGGCTAGGACTTATAGATGACTTCATGTAGTACATGTAGTCCCAGATTTTGGACAAACATGTCAAAGAATATATAAGTACATACTAATCTACACTTAGTTGCTACATGTATATAAATACATTAACCTCAAAACAACGATTAGGCTTTTTTAAAAATGACAATCCTTTAGGTATATAGTCAATCATTTGTTACTTTTGATACAAGAATACAGTTTAACCTTTGATGAAACAAACCAATTCTGATAAACTGGGGAGAAATAGGACTTTGTGGTTTATTTTTTTTGATTTTTGAAATTGTAGTAAACTAGTTTTCTTGGAAATCCAGCAGTTCTTTCTGGTTATTGAACAGATGTTCAGAACGGTTCCATTATAATTTTTATCTGTTTAACCATCCTGTGATATACTCATTTCTAACTAAAATTTGAATGTTGAAAAATAATTACCGGTAACATGTTACTGAAAAACATGTTAATTTGTGATTGTGTCTGGTTTTTAAGTAAGTATTAATCAATGTTGATTGGCCAAGAGTTAAATATTTTTTTATTGTTATTTGGTCAAGAGTTAAATAATTTCTGATATTTCAATTAGTTTCTCTTTATATTCAATCTATTGATATTTAATAAGATAAGGAATTCCTTTTATAATCAATTGTCAGTGTCAAACTACCCATTTTTGCTAACATTAGCTTCATATAACCCTTATTTTTTTATCGTCATTCGTCAAACCTCCTATTGCAGTGACTGTCAGCATCTAATGGATGTCAATTTAACCATTATATCATCATGCAGTGTACCCCATTTCTAGCCTCATCAATGTAAATAAAGAAGAAAAGGAGGTAGCTCTACCTTTGTCAAGGAGTTCTTGTTTCATGTTGATACAGTGTCATTGACAACACCTATTGAATTTGTTATAACATTAGAGGAGTGAAATTAAGTACAGGGTCTTATTTCACAAATAAAGTATCACTTTGAATTGAAACTGCGTAATCACAGTATTGTAGACAAAAAGATTATTACATACATTTATTATTGCCTTTTTTGGGGATTGGACTAAATTGCGAGAATAATTATTGCATTTCTGCATCTTATAATTGCGATACTCACCCAGTCACAGTATTACCAATGATAAAAACCTCACAATAATCCTTCTAAATTTACAGTATTTCATTTCAAGAAATGTTATAAGCAATTTACACCATACAAGTTAACGATCTTAATTTAAGAATAGTTTTGTCAGAGGCCTGTAATTGTAAGAGTCACTGAATGTTATTTAAACATAATTTACACCATATAAAATATTCTTTAGCTATGTCTGAGGCATATCTAATAGTCACTTAATGTTTGTCTTCTATTTTATTTCTAGGTAACATAGTTTTAGATAGTAGTGTGAAGCTGAAGAATGATTGGTCCAATCAATTATATAATTCTTCATCTGATTTTTATAAAACTTTGTCAAAAAATTATACACAAGAGGTATGTATATTTATATTTTCACACAAACATCAATGAACAAAAAACATCAATGAACAAAAAACTGTAAAATGCAATCACTGCTAAATTTTAAAATATTTTTTTTTCTTAGAAACATCATACATGAAAAAAAAATTTGTAAGGGTTCCACGAAACCCAGTGTCTCGCCTACTTTTGCTGTTAATTGCAGACTCAACAAAAATGAGGAAAAACATCAATAAAAATTTCCCTCTCGATACTGTCTTTTGATTGAAAGAAGCTTCCAAGTTTGGTAAAAAAGTCCAGTATAGTTTATGAATCTAATAAATGTTTTATAAACTTTAACTGCAGACTGTATGTAATGTTAACTGGAGGAAAAACTAAGTCCATTTATAAGTAAAATACGGAAAAAGTGAATTTTTTTTTTACAAAATTTACTTCTGAATAACATCTTATGATCAGAAACAAGCTTTTGTCTAAGTTTGGTAGAAATCCAGGATAGTTTAAGAACATTATAAAAATTTTAAAAACTTAAACCACAGAGTGAATGTTTTGTTTCTGGCAAAAAAAACTAAGTCCATTTATAAGTAAAATACAGAAAAGTGGAAATTTATTTTTACAAAATTTTCTTCTTGATACTATCTTATGATCATAAACAAGCTTCTGTCCAAGTTTAGTACAAATCAAGGATAGTTTATGAAAGTTATTAAAATTTTAAAAACTTTAACCACAGAGTGAATGTAATGTTTCCTTGCAGAAAAACTAAGTCCATTTATAAGTAAAATACAGAAAAGTGGAAATTTATTTTTACAAAATTTTCTTCTTGATACTATCTTATGATCATAAACAAGCTTCTGTCCAAGTTTGGTACAAATCAAGGATAGTTTATGAAAGTTATTAAAATTTTAAAAACTTTAACCACAGAGTGAATGTAATGTTTCCTCGCAGAAAAACTGAGTCCATTTATAAGTAAAATACGGAAAAAATGGAATTTTATTTTTACAAAATTTACTTCTGGATACTTTCTTATGATCATAAACAAGCTTCTGTCCAAGTTTGGTAGAAATTCAGTATAGTTTAAGAAAGTTATTAAAATTTCAAAAACTTTAACCACAGAGTGAATATTTGTGGACGCCGCCGACGACGATGGAATGTAGGATCGCTTAGTCTCGCTTTTTCGACTAAAGTCGAAGGCTCAACAAAAATGAAATTATTAAATTGACAAAGAATTAGCAGCTTCATCAGTCTCAGCTCAGACATCAGAAGTCTAATTTTGCTTTTGACTCCGAGGTTTTAATCTATATTTTACATGAGTTATCTCCCTTTAAGTTAAATCAAACTGACCTTTAGAAGTAATCAAACTATGACTTCAAGAAGTAAATTTATCATTATGTAATCTACAAAGAGATCATTGACTTCTTAAAGTCAATAATTTACAAAAAAGTGGCTTCTCTCAAGACCAATAAACATATATGAAAAGGTCAAGCAACAACATGAAATTACAACATGACCATGGAAAAGGCATTTTTCTTTCATGAATACTTTAAATAAAGAGAGCCAGATAAACATATGCTGCATGTCAGGTAGATTTTTTCATTTAACAGAAGATTTTTTTTTTCACTACAGAGTTGACAGTAATTAAGTAAATTGGATGACACTGACTGTGTTTCCCATAATATTCCATTAAGTGTTCAAACAAATATGTTCATTGTGCTCAGGGGCTGTATTGCTAATTTATTAATGCTGTAATACTACCAAGACACTGGGGAATGAAAAACTGTTAACAGTTCAATTTAATTTAGAGTTTTTGAATAGTATGGCTAAATTTAACATACATATTTTAAAAAGTCAATAGAACATTGAATTATCTTATGAATTGTTAATTAACAATGTTGTAAATTGATATTTCATCATATTAATAATTATGACTTATGGAAATGTTATGCATAGGAGATGTATGTGAGACAATACTTATAACCAATATGTCAAAGAAAATTCCTCTTAATTATTGATCTGCATCAATACATTTTTTTTTTAAATCTAAAGAATAATTGATATGATTTACAGAACTTCTAAACTGAAGATAGTTTTAACACATTAAATGGATATTCAGAAGGATTGCATGTTGATCGAATATGAATTTGGACCCTGTTTTGTACTATGGTAGACTGGGATTTTGAAATGGATTTTTCATGTGCTAGTTCACAAGGTAACAGTACAGGGAAAGACATGTCACCTTCCTTGGAAACATTATTCTGAGTCCAGGCCGACCTTCCTGTGGTCCTTCTCCTAAATGATGTGTTATTATTCTGAGTCCAGGCCGACCTTCCTGTGGTCCTTCTCCTAAATGATGTGTTCTTTGTGGAGAATAAACTAATACAAATCTTTGGTTTAACCTGGGATCATTTCAAAACCCAAACTCTCCAAGTCACTTTCTTAACCAAGTACACTACCACAAAATCACTGGAGGTTTTTTTTAAAAGTGTTTCATTAAAAATACATTTTAGAAATGATATTTAACCATTAACCAATCAATATGTCCATTTGTCTTTCCAGATTGACAATCTCATGCAAAATAGTAATGTATCACAATATTATCTTGGTGTCAGGGTACTGGATTTCAGGTAAGTCGATGAACAATAGTAAAGTAAAATGTACAAACACATCACCATCACCAAAACACAATATTGTCATGAATCCATCTGCTTCCTTTGTTTAATATTCACATAGACCAAGGTGAGCGACACAGGCTCTTTAGAGCCTCTAGTTTTAAATTTGCATGACTTAAAATTTAGATTTACATGAATTTGAAGCACATGAAATTTAGCCACATGAAATTACTATGAGCCAATTTTCAAATTGAGTTATGATTGAGCCACTTGAACCAGATGAAATTATTTAGATTGTTGCTTAGACCATTTTTAGCCACATGAAATTGAGTTACTCAAATTTGGGCCACTTACGTTTGATCTAAATAAGATTTATTTGAAATCAGTCCATATGAAATTGAAATATGAGATTGAGATCAATAGTTCATTTATTACACAAAAAGTTAATCCATTTCATTTATTTTCAATGGAAAAAAGAAGACAAAAGGCCACAACTATTTGTAAGGCAATCAGATAATGAGCATGTCACAGACATTTTAAACTCAATTGAATGTTATTTTTAGGACAATTTGACCAATATTGAAGTGAATGGCTTAGTTGTATTGGTATACTATACATTGTCCACTAAACATGTTTTTATTTGACTTTTAGCCCTGGCAGTATCTTTGTCCATTCCGAGATCTCATTTAGACCAGATGTGTATTCAGAAACATTATTTTTCGATGTTTTTGATTTATCAAATGGTATAGAAGACATTATACGACTAGAGTCGTCATTAGGGAAAACTTCTCTACTCATAGATACCAGACAGATATATGTCAGCGGTAAGTTATGTAAACCTCAGGAGCCTCACTATCTAAATATTGTAAGTTCAGGAATTACTCTGGTTTCCTTATTATATGTTGAATATAGAGAAAAAGATGTTGTTTGATTGCAAATGAGACAACTCTTCACAAGAGACCAAGTGACGCAGAAATTAACAACTATAGGTCAACATATGGTTTTCAACAATGAGCAAACACATACTGCATAGTCGGCTATAAAAGGATACCAATTTTCATGGATTTGGTGGTGAACCACAAAATTAAATGTTCAAGGAATAGCTAATTTTATATAGGCTTGTGTGCAGTCTTTTGCAAAACCATGAAATTAATTATCCATGAACATGTAAGTTTTCCTTAATCCACAAAAGTATATGAATCCACAGTAATATATTGTAATTATGAAGGTACATATACAAAGGGATCAACATTCATAAAACTCATATTTCTATTTTTTCGTGTAATGATACACTAAAACATCCTCAAACTTTATGTTAAAATTAAATTGGCGGGAATGTTGTTTAAAAGGAATTACATTGATGAATGCACACATTAAATATTTGAGTGAATAAGTAGGAAATAAATATTTCATGTCATACTTTACTCTAATTTAACATGGGTAGGCATAATAGTATATTTGTCAATATCTTTTGTATAAGTATTATTAAATTGAATTTAAAATTTTTGTTTTCATTCAAAAACTATATAAATTTTGAACATTTCAAGGCCTACATATACAATAAGGGTAGAACAGAGACGCTCAGTTTTCTCTATGAAAATAAGCCACGTAATTTAAAACAGTGTTAAACACCAACATCAAGTGCTCAATAGTATAGGGGAAAAACCATCAAACAAATTAGTAAATAATTTGCTGAAACAAATAATTCTTACCTTTTTAGTAGCTGCAGATCCAAATTTTAAAGAATCTCGGATGAACAGTACTGCAGCAACAATAAGACTTTGTAAACAATATTATAAGGTAATTGCATAAATATTCCCCAATATTCATGCAATAACCCTTTTATTGTATAGCAATATAATATTTGAAAGTAAAAATTGGTTTAAACAAGTTTTTGTCGTTGATGACGTCATGAATTTTGAAGATTTATTGCAGTAGTGCAATATTAGAATTTATTGCATGCTAACTTTTGGTTACTTTCTGTGGGAAATATTATATTGCTATGCCATAAAAATGAATTATTAATCTTATCAGCTCCAAAACGTTTGATCAGCACAAGCAAATATGAAAATTATAGAAAATAACCTATAGCTGAATTAATTTTTTTTATCATTCAATTTATGTGTACATGTGTATTTTTACAGGTAAATGTGTGTCATTGGATTTTAATGTGTGTTCATCATTTTATAATGCAACAAGTTTCCCGAACTTTTATAAACATAAAACTTATGCGGATGCAGTGACCTACTTCCAGAATGATTTACAACCCGTGATTGACAGTGGTTGTTCTAGTCTGACCTCATTATTTCTTTGTGGACTTAATTTTCCAAGCTGTAACAAAGCAAGACAATTACTGCCATGTAGAAGTGTTTGTCAGCGTAAGTATAATTAGTGAGGGTTGTAATGTGGGAACTCTCATTGGAAATGATGGTAAAAAATTTTGCTACATGACGTTGACAGTAATTTTTGGTGTATGACGGTAAATAAATCGACTGAGTTTGACTTGTCACTTCAAATTTAAAAAAGAAAACCCTGAAACAGACATATATTTGAGATCTCTAACAAATCGATCATGATAGAAATATATATATATAGAGGAATCATGATAAGATTTTAACCAATTAGATGCTAACAGTAGCTGTAAAATTACCATTTGACCCCTGACTGAAAAGGGCATTCATACTCCATAAGTGATATCATCAATTAAAAATTGGAGAACAGGAAAGGACAGGACTTTCAAAATTCCCAAAACAAACATAATTTCTATGAGTAATTAAGCATATATCCAATAGAACTGCAACCATAAAGGACCATTCCTGACTCTTAGATAAAACCCCCTCTCTAATTATTTTCACTTATCATTAGGCTGAGATAATTTTTCAGTTCATTGGTAAAAGGAAAATAATAATTGTAAGTCAGCAATCAGTTATTTTGAGGTTGTTTTGAGTATAACAACAACCATTAAAACCTGGAAATAATGATACAAAATGATGATCTTCAAGTAACTTTTGATTTTGTCCTTATATATAACCATGTTAACTGTATAGCTATTTCAATTTGTCTCATGTGGATGAAAAGATTGTTAAACTATCCTGGTTTACACCAATTTAAATATATTTCAGTGTTTAAAGAAACCTAACATGGTTGAATAGTTGTACTAATGTTTGGTTCAGAAATTGCCTACATACTTTCAAAACAGAAAGCACTGTTCTTTTTTTTTCCAAATCCGAGTGATTGAAATCATATTTATGCTTACAGCAGAAGTATGTGTGAGTGAAAGAGGAGGACATTATTTTATAAATCAAAATAAGTTTAGTTTACCATTAAAAAACTTTCAAAAAATGAATACAAGCTTGTACTATGTACTTGTACTATGTACTTGTACTATGTACTTGTACTATGTACTTGTACTATGTACTTGTACTATGTACTTGTACTATGTACTTGTACTATGTACTATAATTGTTAATCATTTCATAAAAAAATGTTCTTTAAATATCTGTAAAATTTAATAATTTTAATGTTTCAGAATACAATACAGAATGTTCAGCCTCCATTGATTGTTCTCTGTTTGAGGATTCTACAGATCGTAACATATGTCTCAGTAAGTTGGTATATTCTATATATAAGTCTAAATTAAAAACAACATTCAAACCTATGATTGCATTGGATAAAAACTGCAATTTTTATATGTGTGTATGCAAAACAAATTTCTTGGTAGATGGGTCTAAATATAGCACATTTAACAACAATTTCCAAAAGACCAAAAAAGTGAAAAAGTATATATAATTTTGTATATTCAACTTGTTTGATTTGTTTAGATAGATAGATATAAACTGTAAGTAGCCCAAATGATCAACAAGATAAGATCTACAAGACTACAAACAAGCCATTTGGTCCAAATCTTAAATCTACATGTTACTGGAGTAATTGGAGTAAGTTGTTCTCCCTTTAATGGTGATTTTTGATTCAGCCATGCTTGAAGTATGTGTCCACTCTCAATTACGAGATAGTGAAAAATTCTAAGTTGCAGAAATGTCATGAATATAATAATATATTTATAATGCTTGCAGAAACTTTATACACCATTTTAATCATTAAATGCCTACTTTTGAGATGTTATTTGTCCTTAAATTAAGAAAACATTGGGCAAACAACTTGTTTATTTTAGATAAACACTTGCATAATATAGTTCCTTAGTAAATTGAAATTTATATTTGTTTTTATTAACTGTAGCCATGCCCACATCAACAACAACAGAACAAACAACTGCCATGACAACAGAAGCCACAACAACTACCATGACAACAGAATCTACAACTACCATGACAACAGAAGCCACAACAACTACCATGACAACAGATCCTACAACTACCATGACAACTACAGAAGAGACGACAACAGTAACAACAGAACCAATATCAACAACACCAAAAGGTTTGCATTGAATTATCAGTTATTTGGTTGAAATGAATGTAAGATAATCATTGATCAGGGGAGGAGATAAGGTAAATTGGAAAACAAATATGACAAAAGAACAACCAACAAAAACCACTGAATATCATGACTAAAAATAGATACGAATATAGAATGAGTCAAAGTTATACATGTTTAGTACTCAACACTCCTGATTATCTGGGACAATGGTGTTAAGGCACAACATAAAAATATACTAAAAATCAGCTGTAAATTCCTTGATTGATCAAACTAGCACAAAGCACAAAAAAACAACTGCTGGTTTCCTCGTTTGAATGGTTTTACACTAGTCGTATGTTTTGGGATCCTTTATAGCTCCCTATTGAAGACCATACCTTGACCTATAATGGTTTACTTTTACAAATTGTGACTTGGACGGACAGTTGTCTCATTGGCACTCATACCACATTTTCTTATATCTATTTAGTACATAAAGTTTCGATCTGAGAGTAATAAAAATTACTGAAAGCTAGGTCAAGTCCAATAAGAATTGTGAATAAATCATGGTCTAAATATAGTGAATATAACTTCTGGGTTCCTCCAGTTAAGAGTCAACAAAAAGACACATTTTATTTTTAATGGCATACAAGATTGGAATATGTTGCCAATTAATGTTAAAAGAATCAAGAAAATAAAAAAATTCAAAATTAGCTTCAAAGATCACTTGACCAAAAGTTATAGTGTGGCTTCATCAGACTCCTTTTTATATTATTAATCATATTTTTATATAAATTAATTTTATATGAATTTTTATGTCATATTAATTTGTGTGTTATCTTTTTTTGTATGTTGAAACTATAAGCCGTTTACATGAAGGGACCCCATTGGAAACAAGCTTTAGAGATTTTATGGGTTATCCCTGATAAGATATCAGCAAATTTTTTCATACACTTAAGGATTGCTGCACTCATAATAATGCCAATATATTTTACCATATATGTGTTAGTATTGTCTTTATGTACCGTATATATTGTGTATTGTAATTATAAATATGCTTGATATTTTATTATATAAAATATTATTATTATTATTATTATTATTATTATTATTATTATATAACATACAATAGTATCTGAAATGGTGTATCATAACCATGATAACTGTATAGCATGATTTATTATTTATTATCAATATTTTTTATTTCTAGCTCTTTGTGAAGATGTACAAGCAGTTCAGTGTCAAGGAGTTGGTATAAACCAGACGACATTTCCTAATCATTTTGACCAGAATTCTCAGTACGAAGCGTTGCTGGTTTTTAATGATTTCATCAATGATACATGTTCAGAGAATTCCACCTTGTTTTACTGTGCAGCATTATTCCCCAGGTGTGACGCAGGTGCATTAGAAAAACCATGCAAGGATTTGTGTTTAGGTAATATTATATAAAATTGAGATTGGAAATGGGGAATGTGCCAAAGAGACAACAACCCGACCATAGAGCAGACAACAGCACCAACAGGTCTTCATTGCAACGAGAAATTACCGCACCCAGAGGCCTCCTTCAGCTGGCCTCTAAACAAATATATACTAGTTCAGTGATAATGAACGCCATACTAAACTCCAAATTGTACACAAGAAACTAAAAGTTAAAACAATACAAGACTAACGAAGGCCAGAGGCTCCTGACTTGGGACAGGCGCAAAAATGTGGCGGGGTTAAACATGTTAGTGAGATCTCAACCCTCCCCCTATACCTTTAGCCAATGCAGAAAAAGTAAACGCATAACAATACCCACATTAAAATTCAGTTCAAGAGAAGTTAGAGTCTGGTGTCAGAAGATGAAACCAAATTTGAAAATGTTGTGTGTGCCTATTTGGTGGTTAACATTTTTACTCAAAATGTGTCCTATATTTGACTTTTTATTTAAATGCATTGTACTAAGGAACACAATACAAATAATGAACACACCATTGCTTTGTTTTAAGTCCAAAACCATGAACCAAAACTGATGCTAAAAAAGGAGATATTATTAGTTATCTATGTTCATATCCGTATAACCGCATGGTGTACTGGAGTACTTCAGGGTGTTAAAATATCCATATCTACGGATATGAACATAGATAACGAATTTTTCCCCGGTCTTAGTGCGAATCGGGCGAGTTTTATGGAATTTCGGGTACAAAGTGTAACGTAAAAACCACGTTTTTTTCATTATCTTTAAAAGTTTTATTGAAATTTGAAAATTTTACATATTTTTTAACGGGGTGTAGAGTACTACCTTTGGTAGAACCCTACAGGTAGTCAGATATAAGATGTTTTTAATACAGAGACAGAGAAACTGGATTGAGTCAAATTTGGCGCTCAATGTTGTGATAGTTACGTCATAGATGGTGTGAAGTCAACGTGGGTCATTTGCATTGCTGGGTCAGTAGTCCCATTCCTTGAAAATGTGGCAGTCAAGTGATGCATTTAATGAAAAGAGTGTAAATGATCGGCATAATAGGACAACATCGTTAATGAATTAAATATTTAATTACAAACATCATGGATAATCTACAGAATTCAATATTTCACAAGGAGCAATCATGGAACTAAGGAAAACTTTTGTGAAGTTCCCTGGGATAATGGTTAGCAACGTCCGGGGATATGGGTTAGCAACACCCAGGGGCTATGGGTTTTGTAACGACATGCGTTAACCAATCAAAATCCCAGATATATACTAAGCCAGGGATAAAAGACATCTTAAGTTTAAAGTTATATATTATAAGAGATCTAATAAGTATAAAATCAGTATTAATCATGTAATGTACCGTCAATGAGACATCTACTCAAAAACACACTAATGACATTTATAAGTCAACATATGATGTTGGATGATGTTCATACTCAAACAATATATTTTGCAAAATGTATGTAATAACTATGAACTGTAAAACTAACAAACTACCCATTAATATGAATTCACTGAATAAATTCCTTGGTTATCCAGTGGCTAATTCACAGGGATACACGGCCAACTGCTGTAGGTCAAGTAATTTGTCAGAACAGCAAACAAAATTTGCCCCCCAAAAAAAATCATACTCAATGTTTTGATTTAATTACTCCTAGGCAATGTTTTAACAACTTTTGTATGTAATGTGAAATCAAAAAGGTAAATTCTCAGAATTTATTACACATGTGAAATATCAGGTTTTATTGGATGATATTTCATAGCACCAAAATGTAACAAATATTTCTTGTATAGTGAGAACCTTAAATGTGTTGTTATGTAAATTGTGTGTCAAAAAAAATGCAGAAGACACCAAAGTAAGAATTTAGACTCATAAGTTGGAAGAGGGACAGACAAAATAATTACAAAAAAGAAAAAAAAGAAGAAAAAAAAGTCTATAAAATACTATATTTAAACTGAACACCAAACAACAAAAGCATGATCAAACATTGGGGCTTAATCTCATGTGCTCAAGAAGGGTAAGCAGAACATGCTCTACATATCGCAGACCTTGTGTTGCTCATGTTCATAAGCGGATGTCACATTCAAAGAATTGAGAACTGGATAGTACTTGCAACAATTGAAAAAGCTTCATCATTATATGGCTCATTCAAAAATTCTTTTGAAATAGGCAATAAGTATATTAGCATATTTATATACATTAAGTATATGAATGTATATAAGAATTATTATATATTGTTGAAGCTTTAAAAGATTTAATTAACAATTTATTTTATCAGCGGCCATGAGAGAATGTGGTGACAATGCGTTACAGCTTTTCACTGAGAAAGACTGTAACTTGTTTAACGATCGATACTGTGTTCGTCCATTACCCTCACCTCCCACACCAACACAGCCAACAACACAGCCATCAACACAGCCATTAGAAACTACCACTTCATCAGGTAAGGTCATAAATAAACTCATCATAGAAACAAGGATTGAAATTTTGTATTTCAACAGATGCATGTTTCGTCTACAAAAGACACATCAGTGCCACTCAAATAAAAAAAAAGTTAAAAAGGCAAATGAAGTACAAAGTTGAAGAGCATCAAAGACCAAAAATTCCAACAAATTCTGCCAATTACTTCTAAGTCAGTGTGTAGATCAATAATGTATTAACCCTTAACATTCACAGCAAACAACAAAATCATCAACTTCTATATCTCATGGTATAATTTAATAAATCTATTGGCTAATAGAATATCATATGATTTTAATTAATTTTGATTGTTTTGTTCAAATCAGAAGGGTTGGTGAATAACCATAACAAATAGAATTAAAAACCAATTGTTCAGAGAACAATTGAAGGCCTTTCCGCATCAAAGAAATTTTGAAAAGAAGCTAGTTTCTTCAGACTGATGCGATAAATAATGGCTTTGATATGCTTGAAAGTGAACTAAAGGCGATCATATGCTACTTCCGGTTAAGAAAATGTTACTTTCGGTCTCATATGATAGCTTCTTTCACACTGATTCCAAAAATATATAGTTTCTATATACTTTTGCCTGTAAACCGGGATATAATTGACCACTTCCGGTTTACAGAAAGTCATTTCTAGTCTTTATTGATAAGTTAATGTATTTAAGTTACAAAATATATGGATTCTGAGTACTTTGATATGAAAAAAGTGCAAAAATAGCTACTCAAGGTCACTTCCGGTTGTCATTTTTCAAGGTCATGTGTCACCTAACCTTTTGTACAAGGTCATATGGCTTTATAATGAACTTAGTTGAAGTTATAATCAAATAACCTTATATTAAGACATTTCAGGGGCACTAACTCCTATAAGATGCCATTTAATTGTATCAGACCAAATGTAACATATCTTCATTAAAATAAAGCAAACATTTTGCACTTGTTCTTTAATGTATATCTTTAAAAGTGTCGGAGAAAATCTCAAAACAAGGTAAAGTCAAAATTTAGAACTTGACCTTGACCTTTGACCTTGACCTAATTTTCTAAGTTAGGACCTAGGGCCTCAAATAAAAACATTCCAGGATTATATGGTTAATAGTTGATGAGTTGAAAACACATACCGACTAATTTATTTTGTAATGGTAGATAACTCCTATAAAATTTCATCCAATCGCTTCGTTCCAAATTAGCCAAAAATTCCTGAGGATGTAACGAACAATTTGTAAAAAGAATTTTGTTGATATCTTTTTTTGTTACGAAGGAGATGCACTCTGATGATAAACAGTGAATAGGGAGATAACTCGTACAAAGAAAATGGTTCGCCTTAGCAGGGTGAAATTTATAAGCGCATAAACTATACGATACCATATGAGAAATATCTAAGCGACATATTGCGAAACAAACATTTATCGCAAGAACAAAATTTGGCGGAAGAAAAAAAAAAAAAAAAAAAAATAATAATAATAATAATTAAAAACCAATTGTTCAGAGAACAATTGAAGGTCTTTCCACCAGTTAATATCTATTTTGATATTGAAATATAAAAAATCAGTCTAAAATGTCAGTTCATATGGCTTTATGATGTTTAGATATGAATTTAAAGCAAAGGTCAAAATCTAGAACGTCAAATTAACCTATGACCTTAACCTCAATTTCAAGGTCACAAACTGAGGATTTCAAATCAAAAGACCCTAGTCTCTAATATGTATGGTTAATAAGTTATATCACTTTAAACATAATTTAAGATATGATAGGGGCTAAAACTCCCGTTTATTGTTTACGCACCCTTTCAACTAAAATTATTTAGTTACAACATGTCGCAACTAACAATTTATACAAAATAATTTGTCGATATCTTATAAGATTAATGAAAATGAGTGAAAATAAGACAAATTCAAAAATTAGAATATGACCTTGACCTTTGACCTTGACCTAATTTTCATTTTTTTGGACCAAGGACCTCAAATCAAAAGATCCTAGGTCTCTATCACTTATGGTGTTCCAGTTTAAAATACATTTTAAAATTTCAAATACAAAAAGGGAAATAACTCTCATATGGAGCGTTCATATTGCTTCGGTCGAAATTGAACAAATCATGCGAAGGATATAACGAGCAATTTTATAAAATAAATTTGTCGTAATCTTTTACGGTTGCGAAGGAGTTGTGAGCACAAGGAAAACAGTGTTTGGGGAGATAACTCCTACAAAGAAAAGTATTCGGTTACGCAGGGTAAATTTCAAAAGCGCATAAACTGTTCAATATCATATACCAAATATCTAAGCGACATATTGCAAAACAAATGTTTATCGCAAGAACAAAATTTGGCGGAAGAAAAAAAAAATAATAATCAGAAGAAAAACAATAGGTCTTTCCACAGAAAAGTGGAAAGACCTAATAATAATCAGAATAATAATAATAATCAGAACAAATACAATAGGTCTTTCCACAGAAAAGTGGAAAGACCTAATAATCACACTCTTTTTTCCTCATGTTAAATTAAATGCCAATATTTGTTTGGTATACTAATAACAGTTAAGGATGCATGAGTGGGGAGATATCCCAAACTGACAATCCTTCTAAGGGTTATTTATCTCAGGTTTAAGTCAACCCAACAACAAAAATAACAAATTATGTCATGTTTTTGGTAAGTTGTGTATTAAAAGGCATAGAAAAGTTCTTATTATTAAATGTTTTATGTAATTCATAGACCATCATCAGTTGAATTTAGACATAACAAGAAGCAGGATGTGAATTCAAAATAATTTATTTGTAAAGAACAGCATATCTTGTTATAAAATTAAATTGACAATGGTTAAATGATGGATTATTCTTAAATACATAGATTCCTTCTACTACTTACAATAAAAAATCCAAAGAATTCTCACAACATTTTATGAAGAAGTTAAGACAAACGTTTCTTTTATGTCATGATATGACCATTATGTTTACTTGTAGAGAAGTGTGAAGCTGTACAAGCCAATGTCTGTCATCCAGTTGGTTTAACTAAGACAACCTTTCCTAATTTCTACAGCCAAAACAGCCAGGATGAAGCCCTAAAGACCTTTAATAGTTATATCAATGATACCTGTTCAGCTAATGCTACGCTGTTTTATTGTTCGTCATTTTTCCCACATTGTGATCAGGGACACAAAAAGAATCCATGTAAAAGTCTGTGTTTAGGTAAGACATAATGGATAACTGTAGATCTTTGTGGATTGAGGAAGAATTGTATTTTCTGGGATGTTGAATTTGTAGTTGTGCCAAAGTCAAAAAAATGATTTGTGGAATATTAAAGTTTGTGGTTTACCTATACAATCAAAATCAATACAAATTGGTATCTCCTATCAATAGTAAGTATATTATCAATGAAAGTAAAACAAAAGACTTCAAAATTAGCATCCACTAAGCATATATTAAGGGGGCTCGCAGGTCTAAATCAATTTTTTTTCTTAATATAGGATGTCGCTATATTTTTCTATAAATGAACTTTATCTTATACTTAATAGAAAAACAAAATAAAAAAATGAGGTCACCGTTCATTTACGCTCAAAATCTGCCTTCGAAAGAAGCATACATATTTGTAAAAGATAATTTTTTCTGTTGAACTGATAGGAGAAAAAGAGGTAATATCGAAATAAAAAAAGAACTAAATTACAGAAATCGCTAAAAATTTTTATTTTTATTTTCGTTTTATAGCTGCTTTAAAAGAATGTGGTTCTGATGTGCGACTTGCCAGTCAGGAAAGCTGTAACAGTGGGTTCTATCCAGAACAGGACTGTGTAGAACCACTTTCTTCACCAATACCAACACAGGTATCAACCACAGCATCAACAACAACTCAAACTACAGGTAAATATACAATAAACTACAGGTAAATATACAATAGTGGGTTAATGTCAGAATTATATCAAATTTTTATGCCCCACCTATGATAGTAGAGGGCATTATGTTTTCTGGTCTGTGGGTCCGTTTCGTCCATCCGTTCGTCCCGCTTAAGGTTAAAGTTTTTGGTCAAGGTAGTTTTTGATGAAGCTGATGTCCAATCAATTTGAAACTTAGTACACTTGTTGCTCATGATATAATCTTTCTAATTTTAAAGCCAAATTTCACGGTCTACTGAACATAGAAAATGAAAATGGGAGTTTCAGGTTAAAGTTTTTGGTCAAGGTAGTTTTTGATGAAGTTGAAGTCCAATCAACTTTAAACTTAGTACACATGTTCCTATGGTATGATCTTTTTAATTTTAATGCCAAATTATATTTTTTACCAAATTTCACGGTCCAATGAACATGCAAAATGATAGTGTGAGTGGGGCATCTGTGTATGGTGGACACATTCTTGTTTGTATGTGGCTTAGAAACTATGAAGAGCCTATTTGTCTTATATTATCTTTATACTGGAACTAAGATTTCCTTCAACTCAAGATATTTTACAGATGTCAACACAAAAGTAAAACTTATTTTCCAGCCCTTAATTAGCCCCTTTTTTAGAAGAAAAGTGATGTGACAATACTGATATGAAATCAGCATTGTACAAAGTAACATTTTTCACTCTATGTTTTAAATGAAGACAACAAGAAATGTGCTAGCTGCAGTATCAATACCAGTTACTAAAAATTCAATGAATCTACAGTTCTATAAAGAGTAGATGTCTGCTTGTATTATATTGATATCTAGTCTGGACCTTGTTTGATTTAATTTTCTGGTATTACAGAAAATATTTCATGTCATAGGCTAAAATCAATTGTTTTGCAAACATCATTAATTCAGATCAACTGGTGCAAAATGTGAGATAAGCTAGAGTTGAATTACGGAATTCTAAAGTAGAGTTTACGTGTAATATGTAACATTTTTCAAATGAATGAAAAAGATATTTCTTGTGTTTATTTTTTTTTAAGGCACATGATTTTGAAAAATTATTACTTTTGGCCAGAACAAGGTCTCTAGATTTTTATACATATTTTTACCATTTATGCACTTTGATAGAAATTAACAAGAAGCTGGTTATTTTCCTTCTTTTCTAGATTTGTGTGAAAAAGTGGCGTATAAAGACTGTCAACAGTTCAGTAACTCGACGATATTCCCTGGTATGTGGAGCAGCACAAACCATACTATGGCCGTCCAGGTTATGGCAGCATACCAATTTATTGTAGATATGCAATGCTCAAGTTATTCACTGAAGTTTTTCTGTAGTGGAGCATTCCATCATTGTGATAAAGGGGTTAAAAAGCTTCCGTGTCGTAGCTTGTGTGAAGGTAAGTGTAATCGAGGGGTGGGGGATGGATGTAGTGGAGCATTCCATCATTGTGATAAAGGGGTTAAAAAGCTTCCGTGTCGTAGCTTGTGTGAAGGCGAGTGTAGAGGTGGTGTCATCTTTTATTCCATTCCATCATTGTGACAAAGGGGTTAAAAAGCTTCCATGTCGTAGCTTGTGTGAAGGTATGTGTAATGGAGGGGGTTGGTTGCAGGGTGGTAGTGGAACATTCCACCATTGTGATAAAGGGGTTAAAAAGCTTCCGTGTTGTAGCTTGTGTGAAGGTACGTGTAGAAGGGGGGATTTACTGTGGATTCGTTGATTTTCGTGGGCACTTATTTTGGTGGATTGAGGAAAACTCACTTTTTCATAGATATCTTATTTCATGGTTTTGCCAAAGTCTGTGTTCAAGCCTATGATAAATTTGTAAATCGTTAGAACATTTAAATTTGTGGTTCACCTGCACCCACAAAATCCTCAAAAATTGGTATCCAATGAAAATAATCACTCCACCCAGAGCCAGGTATATTCTATTCTATGAATCTACAGTATATGCTATTTCTTATTAAGAGTTTAGAATTGATGACTGTGAAAATTGTTACCAAAGAACAACAAAAAAAATTACATTAAATCAATATTTAAATCATTTTATAATGTATAAAGGATTTATCAGTGAGGTTTCATCATCCCCAATTAGTTTTCAAACTTGCTATTTTATACAGTTGAACCCTGATCCTGGCAAGATAAGTTTGATTCTGATCCATAGTGACTAAGATTGCTAGTTTTCCTGCCTGTTACCAGTTATCCAACAATAATAATTAACTGCCATGATATTGCAAAGAGTTATGAATGTGGCATTAAACACCAGTAACCAATAGAACAATCTTATTTAATTAATAGCTTTGAAAACTTGAAATATCTCTGACAAATTGAGGTTATATTTTCAGTGGTTGAGAAAGACTGTCAATTCCTAGGCTTTTTTAATTGTACTTATCTGCCAGAAACTGATTGTGTTCCCATGGATACAGAAACACAGCTGCCAAGTAAGTATTTTAGTAATATAATGAATTAAAGGAGATACAGGTATATGTCAATTCTTTGTCTGTGAGACAGTAACCGAAAAAAACAAAGTAATATAAAGGTCCTCCATAATATACAAATGTTTACAATAATTTAAGACTAAGAAAGTGGTTAATGCATTGTACATACAAATGTACCTGTATATAAAAATAGCTGCAAAAATTATATAATATTTTGTTATGCTGCAAACACTGAATGATATGATTTCACCATAAAATATCTTGTTGTCTTTCAGAATTTTATACATGACTGAATAAAACTTACTGACTGAGGTGTTGTATACCTATAAATAATGCTTGTATTTATTTTATTGTCATTGGGAAAAAATGTACAAAGAAAGCAGAATAATTATTTCAATTGTAGGAATCGTTGCACAAAAAAATATTTCTTTTAAAATATGAGTTTATTCATATTTGCATGAACTTTCCCTTGGCAATTTTAACAATTATAAAAGAGTTGAAATTGTTGACAGTATTATTTGCTGTGATAGCCGTTGTATATTAAAGTTTTTATTATCTAGATTGTACATTAACTGGACAACAGACGTGTCCTGACGGCTCCTGCATTATGTCCGAGTGGTTGTGTGACGGTGAGGCTGATTGTTCAGACAAATGGGATGAACAAAATTGTAGTAAGTGGGTTTTATCATCTTTTTTTTTAGAATTTTCAAATCAATTCAAATTGCTGTTTATAAAATAAACAATTTCCAAAAATCTGTGATTTATATGCCTATGAGGCATTGGTAGGCAACATCTTAAAATTAATGCCTAATTGACCCATTTTAATTCTAACTGTTCTGAATAGTCTTGTCATGTGTATTTGTTGCATTGCCAAGTATTAAATTTATTTGACAAAGTTCTAACCTATTTTTTTTTGTAGCAAAATGTTCTGCTGAGCAGTTTACCTGTCAAGATGGAACTTGCATAGATGGATCTAAAAGATGTGATACAGTGGCAGCATGTCCTGACAAATCAGATGAAAGAGATTGTGGTGAGTTATCTCTCTTGACAAATTAATTAAACCAAATTTGGAAAGTTGGCTACCCTGATAAATTAGATGAAAGATATTATGTTTAGAGTAATCACTAATCTGATGAATTGATCTGTTGTGTATTATTTCCTCTAAGGAATCAGATCGATGAAGTTATTTATTACCTCCCCTAACAGATATTGTGAGTTATTTCTCTTGATAATTTAAGTAGAATTAGTGAGACTGTGTTGAGCTCTCAGATGATAGATAAAGTAGTTAATTATCTCCCCTTACAGATCAGTAATTGTGAGTTATTTCTCTTGAATAGTAGAATAAATGAGATTGTGTTTAGATATTTCCTCTGAGGAAACGGATAATTGATGAAATAGTTAATTATCTCCCCTTGTCACAAAAAAAGAAGTTCCTTCACATTACAATGTTCCAAAGGGAAAAAGTATTCTGGAATTAATATTGCAGTATAATGTTCCTATTGAAATAAATGGTATAGAATATTTGTTCCAACAGGAACAGATATTATAACATTGTTTATAACAAAGTTTCTAGAGGAATATTTGTTAGGTTGAACACCCTAACAGATCAGATCAGATTAAACAGATTGTTGGGAGTTACTTCCCTGAAAAGTAAAAATAAATGAGATTGCAATGGGTTATCTCCCCTTATAATAATTTATTGTATGTGTTATGAACAGTGATAAATACCATTGATCCAAAGAGGTATTTTAATTTTTAAAAAAATGGAGTGAGATAGAAAAATAACAATATGTTAAAAAAAAATCTTACACTAGAAGTTCTCTACTGTAAACCAATGAAAATATCACAAGAATGTATTTTGTAATACAATTCAGTGAACCAAAGAAAAAGCTATAAATTCTGTAGGTATTGTAATATCTAAATTGGATACCATGGATATGCTTGCTTGTATTAATGAATTAATAAAAAGATAAAATCAGTACTTTTTGTATTTGTATAAAGAGTTGAAGGTACTCTATGCATCAACACATTTCAATAAAAAAAAGTATCTGCAATACTTTCAAAAGTTGTCATCCCGATCATTAGAAAAATATTCAGTATCATTTGTCTACTAATTTATTTTTTTGGTGTTTTTTCTATTTGTAGTCCGTCTGAATGAACAAGTACCTGGTGTATTGATGGTCAATTACAAAGACTACCATGTACCTTTATGTTATGACAGTTGGTCAGACACATTCGGTTATTATACATGTACATATGTTCTTGGCAACCAGTAAGTAAACAACATTCAATTTAATTATTTTTTAAATATCTATTTTAAAATTCAAACCTTAAAGCAACAGTCATTTGATTGTGCTATTAATCATGCATTATGTATTATTCAGCATATTCAATGAATTTAACTGTGAAAATTAAAACCAGTGTAAATCATACTACATACCATGATTTCAAAATTTTGTTGAATATAAATTTAAAGGTTGCAAATATTTGTCTATTGTTTATGCAAAAATGTCACACTCAATTTTCGACCATCAGTAACAACAATACAATCTGCTGATCATAAAAGCTTTGACTTCACAATTCAAAATTGATTGTTAACCGGATTTTTGTGTCAAAAATGTCGGTTATTGATTTGGGAATGTATGGCGGGCGGACGGGTGGGCGGCAACCAAATGTTGTCCGTGCATTTACTCATGAAGCGTTCAACCAAACCTTTTAAAATTTTAATATGTTGTTACTGACAACAAAATGGAGGTCAAGTTCAATAATGACGATTTTGACTTTTACCGTTCAGGAGTTACTGTTCTTGAAAGTTTAAAAAATGTTGTGTCCATCATTTACTCATGAACCGTTCAACCAAACCTTTTAAAATTTTAATATGTTGTTACTGACAACATAACGGAGGTCAAGTTCAATAATGACGATTTTGACTTTTACCGTTCAGGAGTTACGGTTCTTGAAAGTTTAAAAAATGTTGTGTCTGTGCATTTACTCATGAACCAGTCAACCAAACCTTTTGAAATTTTAATATGTTGTTACTGACAACAAAATGGAGGTTAAGTTCAATAATGACGATTTTGACTTTTACCGTTCAGGAGTTACGGTTCTTGAAAGTTTAAAAAATGTTGTGTCCGTGCATTTACTCATGAACCGTTCAACCAAACCTTTTAAAATTTTAATATGTTGTTACTGACAACAAAATGGAGGTCAAGTTCATTTTTTAGATATTTTCAAAATCAGAGGTAGGTGGACTTAGTAATTTTTTCTTACTTTATGCATTAAGGGCACACAGTTTGTCCTGCTAGAGGGTCATTTTCTATCTAGTTTATATGTTGTTATTGTTGACAACATGGAAGTCAAGTTTGATATTGATAATCATGAATTTTACCTATTAGGAGTTTTGGTCCTTGTAATATTGATAAATGCCAGAACACAAATAAATGTTAAAGAATCTGGTTTACTGTCATTTTGACAGCTCTTGTTTCTTGATGATATAAGGTAATTCAAAGCTTATATAAGGTCTTTCAAAGACAAAATTCAGCTTAATACCAAAAGTATAAATGAGTTTTTAAAAGAAATTAACAGAAAAAAAAAAAATCGTCAAAGATTCAGAGAAACAGAAAAATCTTCAAAGATTCAGAGAAACATATTTTCTTTGTTAAATTACTTAACATTTATTTTTTCAGAAACTTTACGTCGTCTTCTGGTGTAGATTTTCCAGCCAGGACATATGCACATCTTGTAATGGGGGTACCAGAGAATGAACCAGGTGCATATCCTTCACCATTTGGTTACTTAGTTGCTAAGTGAGTATTGTTCTAGATAGAAAGAACTTTATTCTGAAACCACTCGTTATTTTCTTTTATTATGTGGTTTATGAAAACAATGACTTTTAACTCTGCAAGATATTGTCTATTATTTTATTAGTTTGTAATGTTTGAAATCTACACATGTGACAATATTTTCTAGATATCAGAAAATGCAGGTTAATAAGACTTAGAATATATGTTGTGTACAAGTTGTAATTTGTACAGATTTTTTTGTACAAGTTATCAGTGTTTTATGAACTGCTTAACACAAATGGATGATGGAAGCACACAGTATTTTGTTTCACACATTTCTGTCATATTTTCACAACTTCATCATACAGTCTAATACTGAGCATTGGTACAAAAAACATTATAAGACCACAAAAAGACTTTTTATAGGTATTAATATGATAAATAAAGAGCTGCTGAACCAACGCCTCTTATGTTTTGTACTTAAGTGTTGTTGTCAATGTAGCGGTATTTGATTTTTTTATCTGACAACCCTGCATACCATCTGGTATCCACTTAAGGGAACTCTACCAGCACAAAACATAAGAGGCGTTGGTTCAGCAGCTCTTTATTTATCTTTTGATATTCCATCTGAACCCCTGCATCCACGGATCCGCCTATACCACACAGCGCCGACCCCACGGCCATCTCTATACCGAGCAAGAACGAAGAATTCCAAGAAGCCAACAAACAACTGATACCATCAATTACTGCCAAGAAACCACCCAACAAAAGGAAACTTATATGAAGAACAAACAGAGGACTACATTCCTACAACAGGACGGCCAATATATCAAGATTTATATGTACCATCATTCTGTGCCATCAGAAAATTAAATGTAAAATTATTTTAATGTGAAACCTTAAAAAGGATCTTTCAAAAATAAATGGAGATGACACAAAACAGCCAAGATAGATTTCCAGTACTATTTAAAACCTGCAGGAAATTAAAGTTAAAAGAAGTAAGATACAAAGAACATAAATCCTTCCCACCACCATTTCCAGTTCAACCAACATTGCCAAGAAATTTTGCGACAGTAAACCACTTTACGGCATTCCCGACGCGATTGGAAGTAGTACCTCCGGCCAAAGGGAACCCAGTCGAAGTGGTAGGGGTGTGCCCTATAAGTGTTGTCCAAATTAGGAAGAAACTTTATAAAACTGTACACTGACATTGTACTTACATTCATGTTACACAAATTTAATTTCTATTTAAAAACACATTTTATTTATACACTTACCGTTATAATAGTTTACAACCATTTTAAAGTTAAAGACAATTCGAAAAATTATAAATTTAGTAACTTCATTTGCATTGTACTATGTTTGATTCATTTTCTGTTCAACATTACATAATGATATAGAGTATCCCATAGCAACGTCAACAATGGACAATTATGACGTCACATACATGATACCGTTTTTTTGTACTTCAGGGGTTCTAATTTTGTATACTTTGTCCTGATGAAGCCGATCTAATCGGCGAAACATGTCGACAATAAAAGATGCAGTTTACTTAAGTGTTGTTGTCAATGTAGCGGTATTTGATTTTTTTATCTGACAACCCTGCATACCATCTGGTATCCACTTAAGGGAACTCTACCAGCACAAAACATAAGAGGCGTTGGTTCAGCAGCTCTTTATTTATCTTTTGATATTCCATCTGAACCCCTGCATCCACGGATCCGCCTATACCACACAGCGCCGACCCCACGGCCATCTCTATACCGAGCAAGAACGAAGAATTCCAAGAAGCCAACAAACAACTGATACCATCAATTACTGCCAAGAAACCACCCAACAAAAGGAAACTTATATGAAGAACAAACAGAGGACTACATTCCTACAACAGGACGGCCAATATATCAAGATTTATATGTACCATCATTCTGTGCCATCAGAAAATTAAATGTAAAATTATTTTAATGTGAAACCTTAAAAAGGATCTTTCAAAAATAAATGGAGATGACACAAAACAGCCAAGATAGATTTCCAGTACTATTTAAAACCTGCAGGAAATTAAAGTTAAAAGAAGTAAGATACAAAGAACATAAATCCTTCCCACCACCATTTCCAGTTCAACCAACATTGCCAAGAAATTTTGCGACAGTAAACCACTTTACGGCATTCCCGACGCGATTGGAAGTAGTACCTCCGGCCAAAGGGAACCCAGTCGAAGTGGTAGGGGTGTGCCCTATAAGTGTTGTCCAAATTAGGAAGAAACTTTATAAAACTGTACACTGACATTGTACTTACATTCATGTTACACAAATTTAATTTCTATTTAAAAACACATTTTATTTATACACTTACCGTTATAATAGTTTACAACCATTTTAAAGTTAAAGACAATTCGAAAAATTATAAATTTAGTAACTTCATTTGCATTGTACTATGTTTGATTCATTTTCTGTTCAACATTACATAATGATATAGAGTATCCCATAGCAACGTCAACAATGGACAATTATGACGTCACATACATGATACCGTTTTTTTGTACTTCAGGGGTTCTAATTTTGTATACTTTGTCCTGATGAAGCCGATCTAATCGGCGAAACATGTCGACAATAAAAGATGCAGTTTACTTAAGTGTTGTTGTCAATGTAGCGGTATTTGATTTTTTTATCTGACAACCCTGCATACCATCTGGTATCCACTTAAGGGAACTCTACCAGCACAAAACATAAGAGGCGTTGGTTCAGCAGCTCTTTATTTATCTTTTGATATTCCATCTGAACCCCTGCATCCACGGATCCGCCTATACCACACAGCGCCGACCCCACGGCCATCTCTATACCGAGCAAGAACGAAGAATTCCAAGAAGCCAACAAACAACTGATACCATCAATTACTGCCAAGAAACCACCCAACAAAAGGAAACTTATATGAAGAACAAACAGAGGACTACATTCCTACAACAGGACGGCCAATATATCAAGATTTATATGTACCATCATTCTGTGCCATCAGAAAATTAAATGTAAAATTATTTTAATGTGAAACCTTAAAAAGGATCTTTCAAAAATAAATGGAGATGACACAAAACAGCCAAGATAGATTTCCAGTACTATTTAAAACCTGCAGGAAATTAAAGTTAAAAGAAGTAAGATACAAAGAACATAAATCCTTCCCACCACCATTTCCAGTTCAACCAACATTGCCAAGAAATTTTGCGACAGTAAACCACTTTACGGCATTCCCGACGCGATTGGAAGTAGTACCTCCGGCCAAAGGGAACCCAGTCGAAGTGGTAGGGGTGTGCCCTATAAGTGTTGTCCAAATTAGGAAGAAACTTTATAAAACTGTACACTGACATTGTACTTACATTCATGTTACACAAATTTAATTTCTATTTAAAAACACATTTTATTTATACACTTACCGTTATAATAGTTTACAACCATTTTAAAGTTAAAGACAATTCGAAAAATTATAAATTTAGTAACTTCATTTGCATTGTACTATGTTTGATTCATTTTCTGTTCAACATTACATAATGATATAGAGTATCCCATAGCAACGTCAACAATGGACAATTATGACGTCACATACATGATACCGTTTTTTTGTACTTCAGGGGTTCTAATTTTGTATACTTTGTCCTGATGAAGCCGATCTAATCGGCGAAACATGTCGACAATAAAAGATGCAGTTTACTTAAGTGTTGTTGTCAATGTAGCGGTATTTGATTTTTTTATCTGACAACCCTGCATACCATCTGGTATCCACTTAAGGGAACTCTACCAGCACAAAACATAAGAGGCGTTGGTTCAGCAGCTCTTTATTTATCTTTTGATATTCCATCTGAACCCCTGCATCCACGGATCCGCCTATACCACACAGCGCCGACCCCACGGCCATCTCTATACCGAGCAAGAACGAAGAATTCCAAGAAGCCAACAAACAACTGATACCATCAATTACTGCCAAGAAACCACCCAACAAAAGGAAACTTATATGAAGAACAAACAGAGGACTACATTCCTACAACAGGACGGCCAATATATCAAGATTTATATGTACCATCATTCTGTGCCATCAGAAAATTAAATGTAAAATTATTTTAATGTGAAACCTTAAAAAGGATCTTTCAAAAATAAATGGAGATGACACAAAACAGCCAAGATAGATTTCCAGTACTATTTAAAACCTGCAGGAAATTAAAGTTAAAAGAAGTAAGATACAAAGAACATAAATCCTTCCCACCACCATTTCCAGTTCAACCAACATTGCCAAGAAATTTTGCGACAGTAAACCACTTTACGGCATTCCCGACGCGATTGGAAGTAGTACCTCCGGCCAAAGGGAACCCAGTCGAAGTGGTAGGGGTGTGCCCTATAAGTGTTGTCCAAATTAGGAAGAAACTTTATAAAACTGTACACTGACATTGTACTTACATTCATGTTACACAAATTTAATTTCTATTTAAAAACACATTTTATTTATACACTTACCGTTATAATAGTTTACAACCATTTTAAAGTTAAAGACAATTCGAAAAATTATAAATTTAGTAACTTCATTTGCATTGTACTATGTTTGATTCATTTTCTGTTCAACATTACATAATGATATAGAGTATCCCATAGCAACGTCAACAATGGACAATTATGACGTCACATACATGATACCGTTTTTTTGTACTTCAGGGGTTCTAATTTTGTATACTTTGTCCTGATGAAGCCGATCTAATCGGCGAAACATGTCGACAATAAAAGATGCAGTTTACTTAAGTGTTGTTGTCAATGTAGCGGTATTTGATTTTTTTATCTGACAACCCTGCATACCATCTGGTATCCACTTAAGGGAACTCTACCAGCACAAAACATAAGAGGCGTTGGTTCAGCAGCTCTTTATTTATCTTTTGATATTCCATCTGAACCCCTGCATCCACGGATCCGCCTATACCACACAGCGCCGACCCCACGGCCATCTCTATACCGAGCAAGAACGAAGAATTCCAAGAAGCCAACAAACAACTGATACCATCAATTACTGCCAAGAAACCACCCAACAAAAGGAAACTTATATGAAGAACAAACAGAGGACTACATTCCTACAACAGGACGGCCAATATATCAAGATTTATATGTACCATCATTCTGTGCCATCAGAAAATTAAATGTAAAATTATTTTAATGTGAAACCTTAAAAAGGATCTTTCAAAAATAAATGGAGATGACACAAAACAGCCAAGATAGATTTCCAGTACTATTTAAAACCTGCAGGAAATTAAAGTTAAAAGAAGTAAGATACAAAGAACATAAATCCTTCCCACCACCATTTCCAGTTCAACCAACATTGCCAAGAAATTTTGCGACAGTAAACCACTTTACGGCATTCCCGACGCGATTGGAAGTAGTACCTCCGGCCAAAGGGAACCCAGTCGAAGTGGTAGGGGTGTGCCCTATAAGTGTTGTCCAAATTAGGAAGAAACTTTATAAAACTGTACACTGACATTGTACTTACATTCATGTTACACAAATTTAATTTCTATTTAAAAACACATTTTATTTATACACTTACCGTTATAATAGTTTACAACCATTTTAAAGTTAAAGACAATTCGAAAAATTATAAATTTAGTAACTTCATTTGCATTGTACTATGTTTGATTCATTTTCTGTTCAACATTACATAATGATATAGAGTATCCCATAGCAACGTCAACAATGGACAATTATGACGTCACATACATGATACCGTTTTTTTGTACTTCAGGGGTTCTAATTTTGTATACTTTGTCCTGATGAAGCCGATCTAATCGGCGAAACATGTCGACAATAAAAGATGCAGTTTACTTAAGTGTTGTTGTCAATGTAGCGGTATTTGATTTTTTTATCTGACAACCCTGCATACCATCTGGTATCCACTTAAGGGAACTCTACCAGCACAAAACATAAGAGGCGTTGGTTCAGCAGCTCTTTATTTATCTTTTGATATTCCATCTGAACCCCTGCATCCACGGATCCGCCTATACCACACAGCGCCGACCCCACGGCCATCTCTATACCGAGCAAGAACGAAGAATTCCAAGAAGCCAACAAACAACTGATACCATCAATTACTGCCAAGAAACCACCCAACAAAAGGAAACTTATATGAAGAACAAATAAACAGAGGACTACATTCCTACAACAGGACGGCCAATATATCAAGATTTATATGTACCATCATTCTGTGCCATCAGAAAATTAAATGTAAAATTATTTTAATGTGAAACCTTAAAAAGGATCTTTCAAAAATAAATGGAGATGACACAAAACAGCCAAGATAGATTTCCAGTACTATTTAAAACCTGCAGGAAATTAAAGTTAAAAGAAGTAAGATACAAAGAACATAAATCCTTCCCACCACCATTTCCAGTTCAACCAACATTGCCAAGAAATTTTGCGACAGTAAACCACTTTACGGCATTCCCGACGCGATTGGAAGTAGTACCTCCGGCCAAAGGGAACCCAGTCGAAGTGGTAGGGGTGTGCCCTATAAGTGTTGTCCAAATTAGGAAGAAACTTTATAAAACTGTACACTGACATTGTACTTACATTCATGTTACACAAATTTAATTTCTATTTAAAAACACATTTTATTTATACACTTACCGTTATAATAGTTTACAACCATTTTAAAGTTAAAGACAATTCGAAAAATTATAAATTTAGTAACTTCATTTGCATTGTACTATGTTTGATTCATTTTCTGTTCAACATTACATAATGATATAGAGTATCCCATAGCAACGTCAACAATGGACAATTATGACGTCACATACATGATACCGTTTTTTTGTACTTCAGGGGTTCTAATTTTGTATACTTTGTCCTGATGAAGCCGATCTAATCGGCGAAACATGTCGACAATAAAAGATGCAGTTTACTTAAGTGTTGTTGTCAATGTAGCGGTATTTGATTTTTTTATCTGACAACCCTGCATACCATCTGGTATCCACTTAAGGGAACTCTACCAGCACAAAACATAAGAGGCGTTGGTTCAGCAGCTCTTTATTTATCTTTTGATATTCCATCTGAACCCCTGCATCCACGGATCCGCCTATACCACACAGCGCCGACCCCACGGCCATCTCTATACCGAGCAAGAACGAAGAATTCCAAGAAGCCAACAAACAACTGATACCATCAATTACTGCCAAGAAACCACCCAACAAAAGGAAACTTATATGAAGAACAAACAGAGGACTACATTCCTACAACAGGACGGCCAATATATCAAGATTTATATGTACCATCATTCTGTGCCATCAGAAAATTAAATGTAAAATTATTTTAATGTGAAACCTTAAAAAGGATCTTTCAAAAATAAATGGAGATGACACAAAACAGCCAAGATAGATTTCCAGTACTATTTAAAACCTGCAGGAAATTAAAGTTAAAAGAAGTAAGATACAAAGAACATAAATCCTTCCCACCACCATTTCCAGTTCAACCAACATTGCCAAGAAATTTTGCGACAGTAAACCACTTTACGGCATTCCCGACGCGATTGGAAGTAGTACCTCCGGCCAAAGGGAACCCAGTCGAAGTGGTAGGGGTGTGCCCTATAAGTGTTGTCCAAATTAGGAAGAAACTTTATAAAACTGTACACTGACATTGTACTTACATTCATGTTACACAAATTTAATTTCTATTTAAAAACACATTTTATTTATACACTTACCGTTATAATAGTTTACAACCATTTTAAAGTTAAAGACAATTCGAAAAATTATAAATTTAGTAACTTCATTTGCATTGTACTATGTTTGATTCATTTTCTGTTCAACATTACATAATGATATAGAGTATCCCAT
This sequence comes from Mytilus galloprovincialis, assembly GCF_965363235.1. Taxonomy (NCBI): domain Eukaryota; kingdom Metazoa; phylum Mollusca; class Bivalvia; order Mytilida; family Mytilidae; genus Mytilus; species Mytilus galloprovincialis. The sequence goes on from NC_134849.1 coordinate 8,491,118, forward strand.
AGCAACGTCAACAATGGACAATTATGACGTCACATACATGATACCGTTTTTTTGTACTTCAGGGGTTCTAATTTTGTATACTTTGTCCTGATGAAGCCGATCTAATCGGCGAAACATGTCGACAATAAAAGATGCAGTTTACTTAAGTGTTGTTGTCAATGTAGCGGTATTTGATTTTTTTATCTGACAACCCTGCATACCATCTGGTATCCACTTAAGGGAACTCTACCAGCACAAAACATAAGAGGCGTTGGTTCAGCAGCTCTTTATTTATCTTTTGATATTCCATCTGAACCCCTGCATCCACGGATCCGCCTATACCACACAGCGCCGACCCCACGGCCATCTCTATACCGAGCAAGAACGAAGAATTCCAAGAAGCCAACAAACAACTGATACCATCAATTACTGCCAAGAAACCACCCAACAAAAGGAAACTTATATGAAGAACAAATAAACAGAGGACTACATTCCTACAACAGGACGGCCAATATATCAAGATTTATATGTACCATCATTCTGTGCCATCAGAAAATTAAATGTAAAATTATTTTAATGTGAAACCTTAAAAAGGATCTTTCAAAAATAAATGGAGATGACACAAAACAGCCAAGATAGATTTCCAGTACTATTTAAAACCTGCAGGAAATTAAAGTTAAAAGAAGTAAGATACAAAGAACATAAATCCTTCCCACCACCATTTCCAGTTCAACCAACATTGCCAAGAAATTTTGCGACAGTAAACCACTTTACGGCATTCCCGACGCGATTGGAAGTAGTACCTCCGGCCAAAGGGAACCCAGTCGAAGTGGTAGGGGTGTGCCCTATAAGTGTTGTCCAAATTAGGAAGAAACTTTATAAAACTGTACACTGACATTGTACTTACATTCATGTTACACAAATTTAATTTCTATTTAAAAACACATTTTATTTATACACTTACCGTTATAATAGTTTACAACCATTTTAAAGTTAAAGACAATTCGAAAAATTATAAATTTAGTAACTTCATTTGCATTGTACTATGTTTGATTCATTTTCTGTTCAACATTACATAATGATATAGAGTATCCCATAGCAACGTCAACAATGGACAATTATGACGTCACATACATGATACCGTTTTTTTGTACTTCAGGGGTTCTAATTTTGTATACTTTGTCCTGATGAAGCCGATCTAATCGGCGAAACATGTCGACAATAAAAGATGCAGTTTACTTAAGTGTTGTTGTCAATGTAGCAGTATTAGGTATTAATATGGTATAGGGAGAAAAATAAAATTAAAATTTAAACCATTCAGGTATCCTCATTTCCCGTTTGAGGACAAGGAGACTAGCACTAAATGTTAGGCTAAAGTATCAAAATTTGAATTTAAAACATTAAACTAGTACATTTTAGAAGATAAACCTGTATCACCTGGTGCAAGAAGGTATGTGTCAAAAAACTTATAAATTGTACAAAAACCCTGTACAAATTATAATTTGTACAAACTTACATCTTGTACACAACATATATACACTATGTCTTGCATTGTCAGAAAATATCAAACTTATTTGTAAAAACTAAGTAGAATCAGGACAAATTTTTTTAATTTGTATTATAGTTGGCTGATTGCAGGATGAATTCATATATTTGTTTTGTTTCATTACAGGTCTACTTGTAAAGATAATAAGGTTGTGTCATTACAGTGTGTTCCTAAAGGTGAGATTGATTTAGGTCTGTCTGTCTAAAGTGAAGATGGAAGATATAAGTTTAAATGAGGCAGGAAAAAAAATACAATAAATTAAAGAAAAAAACACATTCATCAAGAATAAATTATGGACTCTACTGTACTACAGATTCACCAGGCGTTGGTTCACTTACGTTTGTAAAAGAATTCATTTTGTTTGAAGTAACTAATTGTTTGAATATTTGAAGATCACAGTCTGAAATTGTAAAATTCCGTGCCCAGTAGTGGGAAAAATATTTGGATATTGTATTTGAAACAATTACAATGTTTGGTTCAATAGAAGTGGCTGAATATTTGTGTTTTAGATAGATTGTGATAACTATGATTATTTGTGCTTTACGTAGGTTGTGGTCAGAAGCTTGTAGGAGGAGGAATGGTTGGATATATTGTCAACGGGTACACTGCCGCTCCAGGGGCATGGCCATGGCAGGCAGCGCTAGAATTACAAGTAAAAGGAACAACAACATTCCGTAAACATTTGTGTGGTGGAGTGCTTATATCACCAAACTTTGTGTTAACAGCTACACATTGTGTCAAGTAAGTCTATAATCACATGAATTACAAATTAAAGTTTAATTTCAATAAATTTATAAATGCATCCCAGTGTTCAGAATGTTTCCAACTTTTATGAAATATTTATACCCCCGCTTAAAAAAAGGGGGGTATACTGTTTTACCTTCTGTCGGTCCTTCCGTCAGTCCGTCAGTCCGTCAGTCCGTCCGTCCCATGAATATTTTTCGTCGCATTTTTCTCAGAAACTACAATACAAGGATTTCTGAAATTTGGTTTCAGGGTTTATCTAAGTCAGCTATACCGTGTGATGCGTTTTCAGATTGATCACTTGACAACTTCCTGTTTACCGAACACTTGTATGATTTTACACATGATAGCCAAGTTGAAAATTTTCGTCACATTTTTCTCAGGAACTACAATACAAGGATTTCTGAAATTTGGTTTCAGGATTTATATAAGTCAGCTATATGAATTCATCCTGCAATCAGCCAACTATGATACCTTGTGATGCGTTTTCAGATTCCTCACTCGACAACTTCCTGTTTACCGAACACTTGCAATTTTTTTACACTATTAATATTATCCACTTGCGGCGGGGGTATCATCAGTGAGCAGTTGCTCGCAGTTTCACTTGTTTATTAAATCTTCTGATTGTTTTCCTGGGCTATGTTTTACAGAAAATATACTTGCCTGGCAAACCTTATCATATGTTCTAATTTTTTATGTATTTTTTTTTATTTTGTTTAACATCTATCTATATATTTGAATTTCAAAAGAAAATCTAGAGATCACAACTTAAATCTCTGAAATATATAATTTTGTTGTATTATACATTATTTATTTGATAGAAAAATCAATATATAAAAATAAATTTCCAACTGTTTCTGCGCTGAATATTTTTTACTGAACATTTTTATGCAAATGTAAAGTTAATGGTCAGATGTTACATACTTTAGTGTAATAATTATATTGGATCCAAGAACAATAGTTAGAATGCATATTACTTGCTAGTGTTGACACTATTTATTATAGATGGACTGTTCCTGAATTAATTGTGGGTGATTGCATTTTCCTTTGAATTTTTAAAAATAAAAGTAAAATGAACGTTCTATATTATGGGTTGTTTGGTTCTTACAAGAAGTGCCTACAATGCTCAATGGGTTTAATTCTATAATAGCTGTATAATTATGAAATAAAAAAAATACTATCTATTTCAGTGAATACACTGATGTTAAACTATACCGTGTAATTCTTGGTGCTGCCAATAGGAATAATCTTGGTGCATCATCAAAAACCTATGAAGTTGAACGTATTAACCGATTTGATGATAAATGGTATAGCTTCCAGTCAGGGGACATAACTCTACTACAGTTAAAACAGACAGTAGAGTATACACCATACATCCAACCGATATGCTTGCCATCAGAATCAGATGTGACGCCCACCACTGCCATTTGTTATGGGACAGGCTGGGGCCAGTTGACAGGCGATAAAAATGGTAAGGTCTAAAAGATTTTATAACTGTATAAACTCAGAGAACAATTGAAGGACTTTGTACCTGGAAAGATCTGTTTTGATATGAAAAATATTAAATTTTGGTTTAAAATGTCATTTCAAGTGTCAAATGATAGATGTTTGTGATGAGACAGGCTGGGAGCAGTAGACTCGGGATAAAAATGGTAAGGTATAAACAGATTAGGAATGGCAGGTGCAGATTCATGAATTTGATTAAATGGGTTTTATGGATCTCAATATTTGTGTTTTTATTAATCAGGAGTTGTATGAAATTGTTTGGCTAACTTGTAACTTATGCGAATCTCAATTGAATTTACCCTTATAAACATTTTTGTATAGGTTCTTCAATTCAGAAATATTTCATTTCAATCTTGCTAAGTTTTACTTTATTTTTAACTTTTTGTGTGTGTGTGTGTGGGGGGGGGGGGGGGGATGGGGGGAAGCTAGAGCGTGAAGGATTAAAGATTGACAAAAAGATAGTACCCTTGTATAATTTCTATAGCTTTAAAGTAGTTATCTTGAATATTTGGGTAATTAGTGAGTTTAAAACTCTGTTTTTATTGAAATATCTACCATTTTAACCAGATATGTTATGTAATTTTCAGGTGAATTTGCTAATGATCTACAAGAACTGAAATTAAAACTTTGGAAGACAGAAAAATGTAATGGAAGCAAAGCTTGGAATGGTAAAATAGCCCATGGTTATGTATGTGGTGGATATGAGTCTGGTATTAGATCTATGTGCTCAGTAAGTTATAATTCTTTCTATTAATGAATCAAGACGTTTCAGCTCCTGAAAATGATTTAAAATGATTTAACTCATGATGAATATTTCATTGCAAAATCATATAATATTGATTTAATAATATTTAGTGTTAAATGCCACTTTTGGCACATTCTGCTTTTTTGTTGCTACCAGATTGTCTTGGTTGAAGGCACCACAACAGTCAGCAGGGAAACTGTCAATCCTAGTCAATTGAGATTTTAGTTTTAAAGCCCTGCAAAGGCGGTTTCAAACAAAAAATTTGGTGTTGACAGCCTAGATATACAGGAGATGAACTTCTTTAACCACTTGGTCACTGAAGCCCTATATATTATTTTATAGAAACAAGTGAAATAGTGTGGTAACCAATATATCTATTTACTTTCTGGAGGAAACAGCCAAGAATGTACAATTTAGAAATTAGTATGGCGTTCATTATCACTGAACTAGTATATATTTGTTTAGGGGCCAGCTGAAGGACGCCTCCGGGTGTGGGAATTTCTTGCTACATGAAAGACCTGTTGGTGACCTTCTGCTGTTGTTTTTTTTCTATGGTCGGGTTGTTGTCTCTTTGGCACATTCCCCATTTCCATTCTCAATTTTATACAGTGTAATATTAGTATTTTGTTTTATTAGGGAGACAGTACGTGGCGGACCAATGGTATGTCTTATAACCTGTCTATATTTTGTTTTATTAGGGAGACAGTGGAGGCCCTATGGTATGTCAAGATAATCAGAATAACTGGTACCTTAAAGGAATAGCGAGCTATGTAGCTAACTACTGTAATATGACAAATCGTCCAAACGTCTTCACTGATGTACAAACTTACCTGGGATGGATAAACAACAATACAAGTAAGGAATTATTTATATGACTCTTAAATGGTCACATTTGTAGAATTTTTACTGTCCACTGAACATAGAAAATGATAGCGTGAAAGGGGTATCTGTGTACTATGGACACGTTCTTGTTTCCTATGCTGCAAGAGGCAAAAATACTAAACTCAAAGGAAAACTCAAAACAGAAAGTCTGTTATCAAATAGCATAATCAATAGGTCAAACGCATCAAAGGAATAGAAAACAAATCTCATATTCCTGACCTGGTACAGGGATTTGCTTATGTAGAAAATGGTTGATACAAAGTGTAACAGATAAATACAGATTCTTACATTGTTACGAGTGGATTATCGGATTTATCCAATCAAGATAGTTAAATTATCAATTTTAAAGTCCAAGCCTCGGCGAGGACTTTAAAATTTATAATTTAACTATCTAAATTGGATAAATCCGATAATCCACGAGTAACAATGTAAGAATCTGTTTCTCTAATGATTAAAAATACATTTTCTTTTTTTGTTAACCAAAAATCCTCATCGAGTGCCTCTCACATTGCACGAAGTTGTCAATTTCATTATTACCTGTTATAGCATATTTTGATTCATCCAGTTAGCTAAAGAGGTCATGACCCTTAAAATTATCCAATGATCTTCTTAGATCGTCGGCAACCACACATTGATTAAATTTTTTTATACAATGGGTCCGGAAAGGGATAAATTTCCATAGAATTAGAGAAAATACCATAACAGAATTTCCTGCTATTAAAATGAGTTGTCCTTTGCATCTATAAATAACTTTTTTAATACATTTTTAAGGTAATACTTTACCTAATGATTAAACAATAAAACTAGTGAAATAAGATTTAAAGTTGTATTGAAATCATTTCATGACATATCTCAGAGTCAGATAAATCAAATTATTAATGGTATTCATATTTGGGTTAAAAGTTTTAATATCAGATTACATTTTATTTTGAAATAATTCAAAAATAAATTTGTAATATATTTTTCAGAGTGTATATTCAAATGTAGAAATGGGAAATGTATTTATGATAGTCAGTTGCTATGCAACAGGGAAGATAACTGTGGAGACAATTCTGATGAGATAGACCAATGTGGTGAGTAATTGTTATATTTCGCTGTGAAATTTCTTCTTATACTATTAGGCTAAAGCAAGGGTCAGGAAACAGTCATATTACCCAGTCAAGTCCTAAACTGAAAGCTATTTGTCCTAAATGAAAAATTGGGATTTAGGACAATGTTTATTTGATATGCCCCTGCTGTAAGGGAGGGGGCAATAAGTTTTACCCTTGTCTGTCTGTATGTCTGTACCTCCGTACATCCATTCTGTATCTTTACTTTGCCTCAACCAAATGTTATCAAACACAGACCAAGTTCGAATGTGGGTAGCATCACTTTTACTGTTTTTGAGTTATGTCCCTTTATAACGTTTATGCAATTGGGCGCATCATCTGTGTCCCATGTACACTTTCTCCATTGATATTAGTAATTTTTTGATAGAAATCCTAAAATATTTATGGTAATTTGTCTTATTTGTAGATGTTTCTGTGAACTGTACATTTGACGACAAATTCATGTGTGGATATGGTATAGAGGGATTTCAACAACAAAGACAAATTCTAAATTCTCAGGACCCAACAACTTTACCATCATTTGACCACACCTTTGGTCGCTATCCAGGTATGAATTCTAGAGATTTCAATAATACGGACGTGATTTTTATCTGAGAATTAAACATATTGCTATCTCTTAAACACACATCCATTAAAATCAAATAACTTATGTCTAATTTTATTTTGCAACATATTTTTTACAAATTAACAATTAAAATTAAGTCTCTAGCTACATTAAGTTTTGTAAGAAATAGATATCATTGCCTGTGACCTCATTCTAACTTTTTATATTAGTGCGAATAATGCGAATAGATGAGTATCCCAATAATAAGAACTTGCATTTTGAAAGCTTTAAGATAGATCTGTATGTACATTTTTCTGAAATCGCAATAATTAAACTCGCATTCTTGTCCATTTTTGAAAAATCGCAAAATAATAAATGCATGCAATAATTTATAAATTTACAGTACTTCATCTGTAAATATGTAATTTTTAGCTCACCTGGCCCAAAGGGCCAAGTGAGCTTTTCTCATCACTTGGCGTCCGGCGTCCGGCGTCGTCCGTCGTCGTCGTCGTCCTGCGTTAACTTTTACAAAAATCTTCTCCTCTGAAACTACTGGGCCAAATTTAACAAAACTTGGCCACAATCATCATTGGGGTATCTAGTTTAAAAAATGTGTCTGGTGACCCGGCCAACCAACCAAGATGGCCGCCATGGCTAAAAATAGAACATAGGGGTAAAATGCAGTTTTTGGCATATAACTCAAAAACCAAAGCATTTAGAGCAAATCTGACGTGGGGTAATATTGTTCAACAGGTCAAGATCTATCTGCCCTGAAATTTTCAGTTGAATCGGACATTTCGTTGTTGGGTTGCTGCCCCTGAAATGGTAATTTTAAGGAAATTTTGCTGTTTTTAGCTCACCTGGCCCGAAGGGCCAAGTGAGCTTTTCTCATCACTTGGCGTCCGTCGTTCGTTGTCGTTCTGTCCGTCGTCCGTCGTCGTCGTCGTCCGTCGTCGTTAACTTTTACAAAAATCTTCTCCTCTGAAACTACTGGGCCAAATCAAACCAAACTTGGCCACAATCATCATTGGGGTATCTAGTTTAAAAAATGTGTGGCGTGACCCGGTCAACCAACCAAGATGGCCACCACGGCTAAAAATAGAACATAGGGGTAAAATGCAGTTTTTGGCTTATAACTCAAAAACCAAAGCATTTAGAGCAAATCTGACATGGGGTAAAAATGTTTATCAGGTCAAGATCTATCTGCCCTGAAATTTTCAGATGAATCGGTCAATCGGTTGTTGGGTTGCTGCCCCTGAATTGGTAATTTTGAGGAAATTTTGCTGTTTTTGGTTATTATCTTGAATATTATTATAGATAGAGATAAACTGTAAACAGCAATAATGTTCAGCAAAGTAAGATCTACAAATAAGTCAACATGACCAAAATGGTCAGTTGACCCGTTTAGGAGTTATTGCCCTTTATAGTCAATTTTTAACCATTTTTCGTTAATTAAAGTAATCTTTTACAAAAATCTTCTCCTCTGAAACTACTGGGCCAAATTAATCCAAACTTGGCCACAATCATCTTTGGGGTATCTAGTTTAAAAAATGTGTGGCGTGATCTGGTCATCCATCCAAGATGGCCGCCACGGCTAAAAATAGAACAAAGGGGTAAAATGCAGTTTTTGGCTTATAACTCAAAACCCAAAGCATTTTGAGGAAATCTAACGGGATAAAAATGTTAATCAGGTCAAGATCTATCTGCCCTGAAATTTTCAGATGAATCAGTCAATCGGTTGTTGGGTTGCTGCCCCTGAATTGGTAATTTTGAGGAAATTTTGCTGTTTTTGGTTATTATCTTGAATATTATTATAGATAGAGATAAACTGTAAACAGCAATAATGTTCAGCAAAGTAAGATCTACAAATAAGTCAACATGACCAAAATGGTCAGTTGACCTGTTTAGGAGTTATTGCCCTTTATAGTCAATTTTAACCATTTTTCAAAAATTAAATTAATCTTTTACAAAAATCTTCTCCTCTGAAACTACTGGGCCAAATTAATCCAAACTTGGCCACAATCATCTTTGGGGTATCTAGTTTAAAAAATGTGTGGCGTGACCTGGTCAACCAACCAAGATGGCCGCCACCGCTAAAAATAGAACATAGGGGTAAAATGCAGTTTTTGGCTTATAACTCAAAAACCAAAGCATTTTGAGGAAATCTGACATGGGATAAAAATGTTTATCAGGTCAAGATCTATCTGCCCTGAAATTTTCAGATGAATCGGTCAATCGGTTGTTGGGTTGCTGCCCCTGAATTGGTAATTTTGAGGAAATTTTGCTGTTTTTGGTTATTATCTTGAATATTATTTAGATAGAGATAAATTGTAAACAGCAATAATGTTCAGCAAAGTAAGATCTACAAATAAGTCAGCATGACCAAAATGGTCAGTTGACCCCTTTAGGAGTTATTGCCCTTTATAGTCAATCTTTAACCATTTTTCATAAATCTAAGTAATCTTTTACAAAATCTCCACTGAAACTACTAGGCCACAATCATCTTTGGGGTATCTAGTTTGAAAAATGTGTCCGATGACCTGGCCATTCAACCAAGATGGCCGCCACGGCTAAAAATAGAACATAGGGGTAAAATGCAGTTTTTGGCTTATAACTATGAATTCAAAGCATCTAGAGCAAATCTGACAAGAAGTTAAATTGTTAATCAAGTCAATATCTATCTGCCCTGAATTTTTCAGATGAATTGGACAACTGGTTGTTGGGTTGCTGCCCTCCAATTGGTAATTTTTAAAGAAATTTTGCCGTTTTTGGTTATCTTGAATACTATTATAGATAGCGATAAACTGTAAACAGCAATAATGTTCAGCAAAGTAAGATCTACAAATAAATCAACATGACCTAAATGGTCAATTGACCCCTTAAGGAGTTATTGCCCTTTATAGTCAATTTTTAATAATTTTCATTAATTTGGTAAATATATGTAAATTTTTACCAAATATAGTTCTCTGTTACTAATGGGCAAAGTTCATTATAGATATAATTGTAAGAAGCAAAATCGTTCAGTAAAGTAAGAACTTCAAACACATCACCATCACCAAAATACAATTTTGTCATGAATCCATTTGTGTCCTTTGTTTAATATGCACATAGACCAAGGTGAGCGACACAGGCTCTTTAGAGCCTCTAGTTGGTTATTATCTTGAATATTATTATAGATAGAGATAAACTGTAAACAGCAATAATGTTCAGCAAAGTAAGATCTACAAATAAGTCAACATGATCAAAATGGTCAGTTGACCACTTTAGGAGTTATTGCCCTTTATAGTCAATTTTTAACCATTTTTCGTAAATCTTAGTAATCTTTTAGAAAAATCTTCTCCTCTGAAACTACTGGGTCAAATTTAACCAAACTTGGCCATAATCATCATTGGGGTATATAGTTTAAAAAATGTGTCCGGTGCCCCTCCCAACCAACCAAGATGGCCGCCATGGCTAAAAATAGAACATAGGGGTAAAATGCAGTTTTTGGCTTATAACTCAAAAACCAAAGCATTTAGAGCAAATCTGACATGGGGGGTAAAATTGTTCATTAGGTCAAGATCTATCTGCCCTGAAATTTTCAGATGAATCAGACATTCCGTTGTTGGGTTGCTGCCCCTGAAATGGTAATTTTAAGGAAATTTTGCTGTTTTTGGTTATTATCTTGAATATTATTATAGATAGAGATAAACTGTAAACAGCAATAATGTTCAGCAAAGTAAGATCTACAAATAAGTCAACATTACCAAAATGGTCAGATGACCACTTTAGGAGTTATTGCCCTTTATAGTCAATTTTTAACCATTTTTCGTAAATCTTAGTAATCTTTTAGAAAAATCTTCTCCTCTGAAACTACTGGGCCAAATTCAACCAAACTTGGCCATAATCATCATTGGGGTATATTGTTTAAAAAATGTGTCCGGTGACCTGGCCAACGAACCAAGATGGCCGCCATGGCTAAAAATAGAACATAGGGGTAAAATGCAGTTTTTGGCTTATAACTCAAAAACCAAAGCATTTAGAGCAATCTGCCATGTGGTAAAATTGTTTATTAGGTCAAGATCTATCTGCCCTGAAACTTTCAGATGAATCGGACCACCCGTTATGGGGTTGCTGCCCCTGAATTGGTAATTTTAAGGAAATTTTGCAGTTTTTGGTTGTTATCTTGAATATTATTATAGATAGAGATAAACTGTAAACAGCAATAATGTTCAGCAAAGTAAGATCTACAAATAAGTCAACATTACCAAAATGGTCAGATGACCACTTTAGGAGTTATTGCCCTTTATAGTCAATTTTTAACCATTTTTCGTAAATCTTAGTAATCTTTTAGAAAAATCTTCTCCTCTGAAACTACTGGGCCAAATTCAACCAAACTTGGCCATATTCATCATTGGGGTATATTGTTTAAAAAATGTGTCAGGTGACCTGGCCAACGAACCAAGATGGCCGCCATGGCTAAAAATAGAACATAGGGGTAAAATGCAGTTTTTGGCTTATAACTCAAAAACCAAAGCATTTAGAGCAATCTGCCATGTGGTAAAATTGTTTATTAGGTCAAGATCTATCTGCCCTGAAATTTTCAGATGAATCGGACCACCCGTTATGGGGTTGCTGCCCCTGAATTGGTAATTTTAAGGAAATTTTGCAGTTTTTGGTTGTTATCTTGAATATTATTATAGATAGAGATAAACTGTAAACAGCAATAATGTACAGCAAAGTAAGAACTAAAAATAAGTCAGTATGACCAAAATAGTCAATTTACCCCCTAAGGAGTTATTGCCCTTCATAGTCAATTTTTAACAATTTTCATAAAATTTGAAGATTTTCAATAACATTTTCCACAGAAAGTACTGTTATAGATAGAGATAATTGTAAGCAGCAAGAATGTTTAGTAAAGTAAGATCTACAAACACATCACCATCACCAAAACACAATATTGTCATGAATCCATCTGTGTCCATTGTTTGATATTCACATAGACCAAGGTGAGCGACACAGGCTCTTTAGAGCCTCTAGTTCTGTTTTGTGTATCTTTAAAAATATTTATCTATGTTGAAGGATATGAATATTCATTAATGAATGATGAAATTATAAATTGGGTTTTCACTAATATTATTTATTAAAAGTTGATCGAAAGCCGATTTTCCCAGCCAATGAGATAAAACCAGCGTCACTAAAATCGTCATTTTTTCAGGATATTATATGGCGGGAAAAACCCCATCATCTTCAGGAAGCGAGGCGAGACTAACCTCACCAAAGTTTACAATACAAGGTTCTACATGTATCAGATTTTTCTACAATCTCCGTGGAGACCTGAATGCAGGCTTGAAGGTTCGAATGTACACCTTCTCCACATCAGGAGACAGGTTGCCAGGGCAACAGGTATGGGCATCAGGAGAAGGTATATTTACAGACAAGTGGAGACTGGGATATATTGATCTGAGTATCGGGACATATGAGATAGCGTTTATCGCCAACGACGGGATGCAGGTAGCTGTTGATGATGTAGCTATGCACAATGGAATGTGTTCTCAATCAGGTAAAATTACACCAAAAAAGATTAGTGCTCTTTTCACAAAAAACTCTTATGTCAAAAATTGAATTATTTATGTTATGAATTTTTTCTCATAAATTTTTTGGAAAGCTTTGCATGCCAGTTATTACTCCTGACATAAAAAAAATATTGCATGTGTTTCCTAGATTTTTATAAATTTAAATAGGCAGACCTGATAAAACAGGTTTTCTCTTAAAAGAGGAGACTTTTATTGCAGGTTTCACTGTATGAAAAATATAAAATTCATTGACCTATATTTTAGTGTGCCTTTCAAATGAGTATAAATGTACATCAGAAGCTGGAAGCGATGCCTGTATAACCTTTAATTCACTGTGTGATGTTGTTAAAGATTGCCATTCAGATGAACTTAACTGCAATCGTAAGTATTCATTACCCATAATCAGGGCTTTCCATTGAAGCCGGTAGCCGGCGGATTTCCGCCGTTTGCGGTGGCTTCAAGTGCCGGCTACTTCACTGACAAAAATATAAATTCAAAAAGAAAAAAATATCTTTTTCAAATATTTACAGACAGCCGAGAGATGTTGTGTTGCAAAGTCGCGGTCACGATAAACAAGTATGAAAAGTCAGTATTTACCTTGGGCTTAACATAGTTCACATGAATTCAGGTCACTGATTGGTTGTCTATTTAAAGTCAGAATGCATTGTTTCTTTTCAAAGATAACAAGCGAGACGTTCCGGTGGTCATTGAACGATAACAATAGAGACGTTCCGATGGTCATTAACTCATTGGCTTTCTTTTTGGGTTTTAAAACGTGAAGACAATCAGATAGGATGACAATCTTATGTTATGGAATAATATCAGTCAAATTAAAGAAAGTGTTGTATCATAATGTTCAGAATCTGGAAAACAGTATCTTTTGAAGTTCATTTTTCAAAGCCCACGTGGTGTTCAGAGAATCAAGGTCAAAAAACGAAATTAGAATATTGTCGACTCGGGCTCAAATAAATAACATTTCCAAATGATTTATGTATCTGACTTATTGAATAGTTTACAAAAAAAAAAGAGAAAATCAGAGGATTTTCTGTCAATGCTTGAGAAACAATTGTATGATTTAAATACGCGAAACAGTCTTTAGAGAGAAAAGAGGGGTCATTTGTTTACAAATGCACGTAGTTATGCAAAATAAATCAATCAAGATTTCTAACAAACCGAATTAATATATAAATAAAACTCCTTTAAAAGTAAATGAATTTTAAGCATAAGGTAATAAAAATAAAAAACTAACATAAAAAAAAAAAAATGAAATTTCTTTGAGATTTTTTTTTTCTTTCTTTAATTTCATACATAAAAAAATGGTCATTTGAAAGATGAAATTAGGTGCCAGGAGATTGTGAGAATGCAGGATTTTGCTCTATTTATGCCAGAGCTTCTGGGGGCCTTCAGCGGCCCCCAGACCACCTGCCGTAAGGCTTCGCCGAACGCGTTACAGCCGCCTATAATTTTAATTGAGCATTCTACTTCAATTTCAAGGGAAAGCCCTGCATAATTCCTATTAGATTATTAAATAATATAGATGTTTTATAAATGTATATGTACTGAATACTTTGAGTAATCACTCACCAATAAATTTGCAGAAATCAAACATTTTCCTCTTTGGCGAAATAACACAATAATTTGTGTTGTAATTTACTTTATATATATATATTGAGTGATATATTTTTTAGATTCTGAGCGACACTATAGTTGTGAGTTTGAGAACAGTGTTCTTTGTGATATTCAACAGGAGACCTTCGACAATGGAGAATGGTTAATCATTAACCAGACATATACAAGATCATTTGTACTGTACAGTGAATCTTTCCCAGATCACACTACAGGAACAGATCAAGGTAAGATCATTAACCAGACCTATACAAGATCATATGTATTGTACAGTGAATCTTTCCCAGATCACACTACAGGAACAGATCAAGGTAAGATCATTAACCAGACCTATACAAGATCATATGTATTGTACAGTGAATCTTTCCCAGATCACACTACAGGAACAGATCAAGGTAAGATCATTAACCAGACATATACAAGATCATATGTACTGTACAGTGAATCTTTCCCAGATCACACTACGGGAACAGATCTAGGTAAGATCATTAACCAGACCTATACTAGATTATATGTATTATACAGTGAATCTTTCCCAGATCACACTACGGGAACAGATCTAGGTAAGATCATTAACCAGACCTATACTAGATTATATGTATTATACAGTGAATCTTTCCCAGATCACACTACGGGAACAGATCAAGGTAAGATCATTAACCAGACCTATACAAGATCATTTGTACTGTACAGTGAATCTTTCCCAGATCATACTACGGGAACAGATCAAGGTAAGATCATTAACCAGACCTATACAAGATCATATGTATTATACAGTGAATCTTTCCCAGATCACACTACGGGAACAGATCAAGGTAAGATCATTAACCAGACCTATACTAGATCATATGTATTATACAGTGAATCTTTCCCAGATCACACTACAGGAACAGATCAAGGTAAGATCATTAACCAGACCTATACTAGATCATTTGTATTATACAGTGAATCTTTCTCAGATCACACTACGGGAACAGATCAAGGTAAGATCATTAACTAGACCTATACAAGATCATTTGTACTGTACAGTGAATCTTTCCCAGATCACACTACGGGAACAGATCAAGGTAAGATCATTAACCAGACCTATACTAGATCATATGTATTATACAGTGAATCTTTCCCAGATCACACTACGGGAACAGATCAAGGTAAGATCATTAATCAGACCTATACAAGATCATTTGTATTATACAGTGAATCTTTCCCAGATCACACTACGGGAACAGATCAAGGTAAGATCATTAACCAGACCTATACAAGATCATTTGTATTATACAGTGAATCTTTCCCAGATCACACTACGGGAACAGATCAAGGTAAGATCATTAACCAGACCTATACAAGATCATTAGTACTGTACAGTGAATCTTTCCCAGATCACACTACGAGAACAGATCAAGGTAAGATCATTAACCAGACCTATACTAGATCATATGTATTATACAGTGAATCTTTCCCAGATCACACTACAGGAACAGATCAAGGTAAGATCATTAACCAGACCTATACTAGATCATATGTATTATACAGTGAATCTTTCCCAGATCACACTACGGGAACAGATCAAGGTAAGATCATTAACCAGACCTATACTAGATCATATGTATTATACAGTGAATCTTTCCCAGATCACACTACGGGAACAGATCAAGGTAAGATCATTAACTAGACCTATACAAGATCATATGTATTATACAGTGAATCTTTCCCAGATCACACTACAGGAACAGATCAAGGTAAGATCATTAACCAGACCTATACTAGATCATATGTATTATACAGTGAATCTTTCCCAGATCACACTACGGGAACAGATCAAGGTAAGATCATTAACCAGACCTATACTAGATCATATGTATTATACAGTGAATCTTTCCCAGATCACACTACGGAAACAGATCAAGGTAAGATCATTAACCAGACCTATACTAGATCATATGTATTATACAGTGAATCTTTCCCAGATCACACTACGAGAACAGATCAAGGTAAGATCATTAACCAGACCTATACTAGATCATATGTATTATACAGTGAATCTTTCCCAGATCACACCACAGGAACAGATCAAGGTAAGATCATTAACCAGACCTATACTAGATCATATGTATTATACAGTGAATCTTTCCAAGATCACACTACAGGAACAGATCAAGGTAAGATCATTAACCAGACCTATACTAGATCATATGTATTATACAGTGAATCTTTCCCAGATCACACTACGGGAACAGATCAAGGTAAGATCATTAACCAGACCTATACTAGATCATATGTATTATACAGTGAATCTTTCCCAGATCACACTACGGGAACAGATCAAGGTAAGATCATTAACCAGACCTATACTAGATCATATGTATTATACAGTGAATCTTTCCCAGATCACACTACGGGAACAGATCAAGGTAAGATCATTAACCAGACCTATACTAGATCATATGTATTATACAGTGAATCTTTCCCAGATCACACTTCGGGAACAGATCAAGGTAAGATCATTAACCAGACCTATACTAGATCATATGTATTATACAGTGAATCTTTCCCAGATCACACTACAGGAACAGATCAAGGTAAGATCATTAACCAGACCTATACTAGATCATATGTATTATACAGTGAATCTTTCCCAGATCACACTACAGGAACAGATCAAGCCAGATCACAGATCACACTACAGGAACAGATCAAGGTAAGATCATTAACCAGACCTATACTAGATCATATGTATTATACAGTGAATCTTTCCAAGATCACACTACGGGAACAGATCAAGGTAAGATCATTAACCAGACCTATACTAGATCATATGTATTATACAGTGAATCTTTCCCAGATCACACTACGGGAACAGATCAAGGTAAGATCATTAACCAGACCTATACTAGATCATATGTATTATACAGTGAATCTTTCCCAGATCACACTACGGGAACAGATCAAGGTAAGATCATTAACCAGACCTATACTAGATCATATGTATTATACAGTGAATCTTTCCCAGATCACACTTCGGGAACAGATCAAGGTAAGATCATTAACCAGACCTATACTAGATCATATGTATTATACAGTGAATCTTTCCCAGATCACACTACAGGAACAGATCAAGGTAAGATCATTAACCAGACCTATACTAGATCATATGTATTATACAGTGAATCTTTCCCAGATCACAGATCACACTACAGGAACAGATCAAGGTAAGATCATTAACCAGACCTATACTAGATCATATGTATTATACAGTGAATCTTTCCCAGATCACACTACAGGAACAGATCAAGGTAAGACCATTAACCAGACCTATACTAGATCATATGTATTATACAGTGAATCTTTCCCAGATCACACTACGGGAACAGATCAAGGTAAGATCATTAACCAGACCTATACTAGATCATATGTATTATACAGTGAATCTTTCCCAGATCACACTACGGGAACAGATCAAGGTAAGATCATTAACCAGACCTATACAAGATCATATGTATTATACAGTGAATCTTTCCCAGATCACACTACCGGAACAGATCAAGGTAAGATCATTAACCAGACCTATACTAGATCATATGTATTATACAGTGAATCTTTCCCAGATCACACTACGGGAACAGATCAAGGTAAGATCATTAACCAGACATATACTAAATCATATGTATTATACAGTGAATCTTTCCAAGATCACACTACGGGAACAGATCAAGGTAAAATCATTAACCAGACCTATACTAGATCATATGTATTATACAGTGAATCTTTCCCAGATCACACTACAGGAACAGATCAAGGTAAGATCATTAACCAGACCTATACTAGATCATTTGTACTGTACAGTGAATCTTTCCCAGATCACACTACAGGAACAGATCAAGGTAAGATCATTAACCAGACCTATACTAGATCATATGTATTATACAGTGAATCTTTCCCAGATCACACTACAGGAACAGATCAAGGTAAGATCATTAACCAGACCTATACTAGATCATATGTATTATACAGTGAATCTTTCCCAGATCACACTACGGGAACAGATCAAGGTAAGATCATTAACCAGACATATACTAAATCATATGTATTATACAGTGAATCTTTCCAAGATCACACTACGGGAACAGATCAAGGTAAAATCATTAACCAGACCTATACTAGATCATATGTATTATACAGTGAATCTTTCCCAGATCACACTACAGGAACAGATCAAGGTAAGATCATTAACCAGACCTATACTAGATCATTTGTACTGTACAGTGAATCTTTCCCAGATCACACTACAGGAACAGATCAAGGTAAGATCATTAACCAGACCTATACTAGATCATATGTATTATACAGTGAATCTTTCCCAGATCACACTACAGGAACAGATCAAGGTAAGATCATTAACCAGACCTATACTAGATCATTTGTACTGTACAGTGAATCTTTCCCAGATTACACTACGGGAACAGATCAAGGTAAGATCATTAACCAGACCTATACTAGATCATATGTATTATACAGTGAATCTTTCCCAGATCACACTACAGGAACAGATCAAGATAAGATCATTAACCAGACCTATACTATATCATATGTATTATACAGTGAATCTTTCCCAGATCACGGTAAACAAACTTTTTGATAGATTGATTATTTCATTGGTGTTTAATGCTACTTTCAGCAATATTGTGTGTGCTATTTTTAATGGAGGTCAGTTTTTATTGGAGAAGGAAGTCAGTGATTACCACCACTCCTCTGTAAGAAAACTGACAATCCTAGCCAATTAAGATTTGAGTTGGTCACATCTGACACACACCTGATTCAAACTCAAAACCACAGTGTTAAACCTTATAAATTGAGATTAATTTTGTCCCTATTTCAGTTTAGACCATTTAATGGTAGATATGTGTATGAATGAATATATTTTTATTCCAAAAAAGTTGTATGTAATATAAATGAATATTGAGAAAGAAGGATCTGTTAAAATATTTTAACAATTGAAACAAAGCTTTTATGTCCACAATTTAACTTTATCACAGAGAGGACCGGACTAAAAGTTAACAGTAAAACTGGTGACAGTATTAATGAATTATATAATTATGAATTTCTGCTTTCAGGTTATATGTTGTTTTTAATGACAAACCTTTTGATGAGGTCAGAATTTGTTGCCATAACATTAGATGTATCACTGCAAGACAAAGATTTCTGTTTGACTTTCTGGTATAGGTCAAAGACAGAGGCTACTTTCAAGGTCAGTTTTATATTACTGTAAAACAACTTACTTTCACAGTAAGTCTTTTCCAAGTGACCTCACAGCGATATGTTTTTGCCATTTTACTTATTTTGGAAAAAAAAGTAATCACGTTAGAGAAGATCCAAGTTTGAAAAAGTCTCTTTTTTTACCATAAATCAGGATTTCCTTCATCTAGAATAATTTTTTTTTATCATAAATCAGGATTTCCTTCATCTAGAATTAACAGTTCAGATTAACCTCATTTCAGTTGTCATAGAGCTTTCATAGAGTTTCATTTTGATGTAGGATTTTTCATTGTTTTTTTTATTTTTCCATTGATGCAGTTGATAAGGTAAAGTTGAGTTCTTACAAAGAACATGTAATTTATTACCAATCATTTATACAGTTAAGTCATCAGAAACAGAAAGTATACAACTATGAGGGGGGATAGGACCTTTATCGGGACTCCGGGATCGGGTGTTTTTAAGCTCGGGATTTCGGGATTGACCCTTTCGGGATCTGGGAATCCTTTTTTTCGGATTTCGGGATGTCGGGATTTGCTTTATTTAAATTCGGGACCTCAGGATTTCGTTTTTTCAAGTCCGGGATTTCGGGATCAAGACCCCTCCTATCCCCCCTCAACTATCCACCTGAGATGATGTAAAGTGTATGTAAGCAACTATAGATCGATCACCCATTACAGTATAGCTTTCAACAATGTCGAGGAAAATATGACAATAAACACCCTAATTTAAAATATGATAAACAAAAAAGTTAGCATAACAGATACTAACCAAAGACAATAAGTGAATAAATTATTATCTTTTTTAATAATTTGTAGGTTGACATCCTTCACAATACAACTGTAATGAATCTAATGAGTTTCACAGACAGAACCACAAAAGATTGGACCAAAGCCCAGATGCAACTTCCACCAATGAATGATGCTGTTATTAAATTCACTGTTGTTACTGAAACACCTGCTATCCATAGTTACTACAAACCACATCTGGCCCTAGATGATATTCAGATATCCAATGGACTTTGTCCTGATTATGGTAGGTTCAGACTTTTAATAATTGGGGGAAAAAACTGAGCTTTCTGACACCCTGCTTAATTCAACATTTTTTTCTGCTCCCCAGGTTACACTGTATTAACAAAATTGAAAAGTGTTGTAACCCCCCCCCCCCCCCCCCCCCCCCCCCCCCAAAAAAAAAAAAAAAGTATGGCACATCATTGGTTGACTTTCCATTGTTTGGGACTTTTTTAACCAGGTAAAAGGTTTTGGTGTATGCTTTTTTGGAAAAATTACCCAGAATTCATTTGATTCTGAAATGTTGAATACATGGATGAGTAGGGCCTTGTTAGCGAAACAATGTGTTTATTTTTAGCCTAAGTTTGTTTTACCCTTAAGATAAATATAAAAGATTTTAAAAGAAAACAAAACAGACTTGAGGGGCCAATTTAGTTATTAATTGAATTGGTAGATTGGAACATCATAAAAAATTAAGGTTTTATTGGCCAAGAGGTCAAAAGACTTTATCAACACTCTTCACTTACCTATTAACACTGAGGTTATGCGTTCATGGTTAGGTGCATTCAACTGCTATCTTAATTAACTAGCATTGCTGGTTTTCCTGGCAAAGGTCTTTAGTTCTCTATGAGTTCCTCTGATTTTCTCCATCAATAAAATCTGGCTGCTATAATATGACCAGTTGTCTTGAAAGTGGTGTTAGACACCAAAAATCAATCAACCAATTATAATTTAAAAATTACAGATGACAATATCTTGTTTTGTAGGTTGTCCAGAGAATTGGAGTAAGTGTGGTAATGAGAACTTTTGTTATTCCCGTGAAGAGAAATGTGACAGAAAACTACAATGTTCAGATGAATCAGATGAAATCAACTGCAGTAAGTTTTCATAATCAAAAGTGAAAATTTGAAAATCTGGTACACTTTTTATTTTAAAGCGATTATATATAGAACTAAGAAATTTGAAGTAAGTAAATATGAAAATTATTTCTCTTTCAGACAATGTCAGGAGATGTTTGTAGTTATTCACTATAAAACATTATACAAATAAAAATAAAATTGAGGATGGAAATTGGGAATGTGCCAAAGAGACAACAACCCGACCATAGAGCAGACAACAGCAGAAGGTCACCAACAGGTCTTCAATGCAATGAGAAATTCTCGCACTTATGTTCACTTTTTAAATAAAAAATTTATTATTGTCATTATTATCAGTACTAATATAATATGTTCATAATCCTACCTAATTATTCTTGAATAGATTGTACCGCTGATGAGTTCCGTTGTAATAGTGGAAGATGTATACCATTATCTCAGAAGTGTGATCGGATTGGTCAGTGTTTGGACGGCTCAGATGAGGGAGATATATGTGGTAAGTTTACTGTTCTCTAATACCCACCTGATTTATATCTATCATGAATATTTATTTTTTTAATAATCAATGTGTGAATTGCTTGATCTCAGTTCTTCATTGATAAATGAGATGGCCTTGGTGGCCAAGTGGTCTAAATAGTTCTATTACTGTAATCGCTAGCCAGTCAACACTGAGGTTGTGAGTTCGAACCCTGCTCCAGTCAAAACTGAGGTTGTGAGTTTGAATCTCGCTCGTGGAGATGCACTCGACTCCAGTGTCAATTGACTAGGATTGTCAGTTTTCCTATTGAAGGTCAGTGGTTTTCTACTGACAGTCTGCATGGCTTCCTCCACCCATAAAAACTGACCGCCTGGAAATAGCCGAAAAGTTGTGCTAAAAAGTGGCATTAAAATACCAACAATCAATTAATCAATCAATCAATTATTGATCAATGTTTAATATAATTATCAAATTTCATTGCTTTTTTCTGGTTTGATATTGTGACGTCGCAAAAAAAGGGGATGATGCCTTATGAGTTTAAATAGAAAGATGACAAACTTTTTGCTTTTATTACTTATTTTTGGCTCGGAATATTTAAAAAAATGATGCAGACAAAAATGGATACTTGAAGCTTTAAGGTTCTCAGGAATTTGTAAATTTCTAGATTTCGATAGTTTTGTCTATAAATATTTCTTTACAAAATATTAAACTTATCCTGATATTTATTTTTGTTTGCACTTTCTGATTACTTTCACCCATAAATAAACAATGATTTATTTCAGATCCTATGAATGCAGTGTCTTGTATCTTTGAAAGTCCTTATCTCTGTGGATATACAGTATTGTCTAACAGTTCACTAACAAATGAATACAAATGGTTATGGACTTCTGGTGAGACCCCATCTTTTTATACTGGTCCCAAGACAGACCACACCACAGGAACACCTCAAGGTATGTATTATACTGGAACCAGTCAAGTGCTTTTAACCTTCTATTAGGTTATATTTGAGCTGAAAAATATCTATCTGTCACAAGAAACATTTTTCAAGAAAGGAAAAATCTGGTTATTAATTTGCAAAGTAAGGCTAGTCATGTAGGCCTGCTGCTAACAGTGTTTGTTCTGTTTCTATTTCTAATTTATTAAAGACCAGCAACACATTTTACAAAAATCTTAAGAGAAAAAAGTTGGTAAGTCATGAACATTACAGTACAAATAAGGATCAATTTTTGTGAAAAAAGCCCGGAGTCTGGTAAGCTGTGTGATTTTATTTTTGGTTAACTTGTCAATTTCTTAACCTGAAGTTGTTTTGAAAATGTACGTATATAAAACTGCAGATTTGTAATGACAAACATCTCCTTTTCTAGGGCATTATATGTATGCAGAAGGCAATGATGGTACCCATGGAGACCAAGCAAGAATGGCATCCATTTATTTCTTGACAACAACCAATCAGAGTCTTACATTTTTTTTTCACATGTTTTTGGCACAATACACCAAGACTGGAGGTCTGCAGATAGCCACTAAAGAAGATGGATCAGAAATTGAAAATGTAATCTGGTTCCATAATGAATCTTCAGGAGAACCATGGTTGTCAGGATGTGTGGATTTACCAGCCAATCAAAATCTGTCTATCATTTTCATATCCAATCGGCATTCTCTTTCTATACAGGATGCAGACATAGCTATAGATGATATAGCATTAAGAGATGGCCTATGTGGTGAGTGTTTTTGTTTTCAGAGCCAATAAAACTCATGAATTATTGACTTTCTACTATATGAATTAAAGATGTAGTATAGATATAAATGAGACAGCAACCTATAGATAAGAAGTAAACAAAATTCTTCTAATTATTCAACATATATAATAGATATAGGAACATGTGGTATCAGTGCCAATGAGACAACTCTCCATCCAAGTAACAATTTATAAAAGTAAACCATTATAGGTCAGGTACTTCCTTAAAGACGGAGCCTTGACTCACACGGAACAGCAAGCTTTAAAGGGCCCCAAAAAAGTACAAGTGTAAAACCATTTAAACAGTAAAACCAAAGATCTAATCTATATAAAAGAACGAGAAAAAAGAAACACTTATGAACCACAACAAGAAACTACAACTACTGAACATCAGATTCATTCTTAAAAAAACTTAGTCTTTTTTCAATTCAGCCTCTCATTATTGGTCACTTATACATGTACAATGTTTGTTTTTACTTTTTCAGGAACGCATAGTGAACCAGATGTTACTACAGCTAGCGCTGAAACACCAACAGAAACAACGCCATCTACAGGTATGTACAGAAAATCATCATGGTCATGGTGTTATAGATGATAACTTATCTTGGGGATCTGCATAAGAAAACTATATAATTATAAAAACTTGCTGTCAATCAGCTAGAATAGGCTAAATTTTGAAATAAAAATAAGCTGGTAATGACACATGAGTCATGACACACAACCGACCTTTTGTGACCCTCATTGGGTAGTCAAGGTTGTTCAACACCCTCTATAGTAGTATGTCACACGATCCTTTCAAGCAGCAAACCACATATCAAAGAAATATTTCACTGCCATTATTCCATCTAAAAACCACTGTAAGGCCTACAAGAAAGAAAAGAAAAAAAACTCAACTTGACTGCAACTGCACTTTCAAAATGACGTCTAGAACAGGATTCAGAGAACATCTCTGTGAGATGAAGAACAAACAGATATTCATTTGAAAGTTTGATGCTCAAACCATATACAGTCAATCATTTTGGTCTATTGTGGAGAGTTGTCTCATTGGCAATCATACCACATCTTCTTTTTTTATAAACCTGCTTAAGAAATCACCTGTATTAAGCAAAAACCTGTGTTATAAGACCATCAATTTTAGATCCCTCTGAAGTACATGTATATGACATTGTTAAAATAGTTTTCATGGTTCATTGATCATTTGTTGTTGGTCATTAGATTCACTTGCTAGGTGTTATGCCACACTTACTTAATTAATTCACATCCTAAGTAATATTTGTTTATTTTAGGTTGTGCGTCAGACCAGTTTACATGTAACAATGGTATTTGTATACCACTATCAAGTCATTGTGATACTTTTAGTGACTGTATCAATGGGGAGGATGAGTTAAATTGCAATACTGGACCCTAACTTGATGGACTATTTTCTCTGTGGAAGATAGGAGATGATTACACTGCAATCTTGGCCCATTGTCAATATGGACTATGTTATGTATAGCGAAGATGATTTACACTGCAATCTTTCACCATATTTCAATTAGGGCTGTATTTTGTATGGAAGATAATTAAACTGTTATCATATGACGGTTATGTTAGACCATATTCACTCTCTTGTTGGAATATTGATGCCTATTGTAGTGTATTGGCCAAATTGTGTATTAGAGTTGTAAATTGGCTACCTGTATACTGTGGACCATGGTTGTAAATTGACTACCTGTATACTGTGGACTAGGGTAGTCAATCCGTTTACCTGCATACTATTGACTAAGGTTGTAAATCGGTTGATTTGTTTTTAAGAACTATGGTCGGTTGACCCTAAACATAAAGACAGTGCAGATGTACTATAAACATATAAATCTTATTTTAAAGTAGGCAACCAGTTGCTTATATATCTTACATCTCATTTATTTTATGCCTGCTAAAATGTGTTTGAATATACAATACTAGGGATTCATTTAATTTTGTGGGTACTGATTTTCTTCTTTCTAGAAAAAATGTTTTTTTTGTCATGGATATTTGCCTAGGTGGTTTGACAAAAAGTTTTTACTACAAGCATGTAGTCAATTATCAGGGTCAGTACAATGTGTGAATACAGCCATTTTGAAAAAAGTTTCCAAACCTAGAAGCACCACGAAATGTTTACTTATTAAAAAAAAAAAGAGGAATCAGAATAAAAGGAGGTGATTATTGCATCATTAAAATTCATTATTTCCCTGTATACATTACTGTGGATTCTTCTATTTTCGTTGGTATTAATTTTCGTGGATTGCAGAAATCTTGCATTTTAGAGGAAATTTGGTTTTGTGCTTCTGCCAAAGTCTGGATACAACTTTATAGAAACTTGTGTTTCATTGAACATTTTAATTCGTTGTTCACCTGTACGCACAAAACCCACGAATATTGATATTCAACGAATAATAATGAATCCACAGTATATCAAAGAAAAATTAGTACCCAACAAATATCAATGAACCCACAGAATTGTTTACTTTGAATTGGTTGTCCTGTGAATCCATGACCTAGTGTATGTACTTGTATGAAAGTGTAAAAGAGTTGTGATTTTTAACTGCTTAAATGACATTCAAATTGCTCAGACCTTATCCAGAACAAAATGTAACAGGAACGGTTAGAAACTATGCTATTCTAACTCAGATTTTCTCCATTATCAAACTCATTGGGTGTATTTATTAAGCATCCCAATCTAACCCACACATAACAAATTTTTCTGAAATATAGTCTTCAGTACTGTAAATTCAGAAATTATATTTTTCAATGATTAGGAAATTATGATGTATAAGGATCGCAATAATAAAACTCACATTCATTATTTTATTAATGACATTTTTCCACAAATCTTTGCAAACTTTATTTTTGTGGGTACTGATTTTCATGTTTTGAGGACTACTTGCAATTTAGTTGATATTAAAGTTCATAGTTTAATTTGCTTGAGTAAGCATTTAGGCCTTTAGAAGTTTTATAATTCTTTAAACCTTTATATTCATGGTTGAAAACATACTCAAGGAATACACAAACATTGGTATTCCACTAATAATGATGAATTCTCAGTAGATTTTACAGGTTTAAAGATCTGCTATAATAAATGTGCACCTTAACTTCTCAATTTACGGTTCTTTTTTTCCCTTTTATATTTGGTGTATGTACCTAAACAATAACAGTAATTTATAGTTTATTTTTAAGTTATATGTCCTTGAATGTGATTGAATGAATTTTATGTGACATAATATTTGTTATTTTTGTATTTTTTTTATATATATATATAAACTTATCAATTATATCTATATATTTAAATATATTCTTCGGACTACTTTATTGTAATATAATTTCATTGAAATGATTAATGTATAACTTATGTGATTCGTTCATACATATCATTTATAAATATTTATTTTTCATATATGGTTTTAAACCAGTGCTTTCATTTATTTTTTTGATAGTATGTGAGAAGTCCAAACATGTTTTATTAAAACATAATTTTTAATTATTTTGTGACATAATATTTCATTTCATAACACATCTTTATATAAATTGTAACATCAAACCGCTGCCAATTTTCTTTATCAGAAACTATTGAATGAAGTTTAAATCAGAAAAGAGAATAATGGAAAAAATGCAGAATAAATGGCAAAATATATTTTTTTAAACTTCATATATATGTATATGTAATAACAGATGAAAACATCACATTAATTTCATGAGTCTGAAGCGCTTATCTTAATTTACCTTCATCAGGAACCCTCAAAGTCAAATATTTGGAAGCCAAGGATGTATCAGGACTGAAACAGCTATATGACCAAAAAAAACCTTAAAGGTAGATGATCTATAGTTGTTAATTTCTGTGTCATTTGGTCTCTTAAGTAGAGTTGTCTCATTGGCAATCATACCACATCTTATTTTTATACTAAACAATAGCCAAATTCATCTAATGGCAATTTGCTTGTCAGAGGTAGTTGAAACATTTCCTAAATTTATTAAGAAATTGTATTGTAAATGATATCGTTTATTTTTTATGGTCTTAATCTAAAGTTGTTAAGGTGATTTTTATATCATATACATTATGTAGAATATCATGTTTTATATATATTGTTAGCAACCATTAAATTGTTGATTTTTTTACAGAATATACTGTTCTTATCTCTAAAGCCCTATAGACCATTGTTTTAATCTCTAAAGCCCAATAGACCATTGTTTTAATCTCTAAAGCCCCATAGACCATTGTTTTAATCTCTAAAGCCCTATAGACCATTGTTTTAATCTCTAAAGCCCTATAGACCATTGTTTTAATCTCTAAAGCCCTATAGACCATTGTTTTAATCTCTAAAGCCCTGTAGACCATTGTTTTAATCTCTAAAGCCCTGTAGACCATTGTTTTAATCTCTAAAGCCCCATAGACCATTGTTTTAATCTCTAAAGCCCTGTAGACCATTGTTTTAATCTCTAAAGCCCTGTAGACCATTGTTTTAATCTCTAAAGCCCTGTAGACAATTGTTTTAATCTGTAAAGCCCTATAGACCACATTGTTTTAATCTCTAAAGCCCTATAGACCATTGTTTTAATCTCTAAAGCCCTATAGACCATTGTTTTAATCTCTAAAGCCCCATAGAACATTGTTTTAATCTCTTAAGCCCTATAGACTATTGTTTTAATCTCTAAAGCCCTATAGACCATTGTTTTAATCTATAAAGCCATATAAACCAGTATTTTAAGTTGGAAGTACTTGATAAATTGCATGCATATATTGGTGATTTTGAATCTGTTCAAAGTTTTGATTTTTCTACCCTATATACCACTTTGCCTCATATTCTTATTAAGAAAAAATTCACATCCCTAATTAACTGGGCATTTAAAAAGTCGGAATGCGAGTACATATGTTCAAACTCTTTTAGATCATTTTTTAGTAGCAATAAACAAAAGAACTATGTCAATTGGACATGCTTTGATACTATTTATGCACTTGAATTTTTACTTGATAACATTTTTGTTCGCTTTGGAGATTCCGTATATCGTCAAGTTATTGGAATTCAAATGGGGACTAACTGTGCACCACTTATTGCGGACCTGTTTTTGTATTGTTATGAGTTACAATTTATGACTAAAATTAGCAAAGACCCATCAAAACAACATTTGATACAAAAATTTAACAATACTTTTAGATATTTGGATGATATATTGGCTCTAAATAATGACGACTTCAGTATGTATACTAAAGAAATTTATCCTGTAGAACTTACTTTAAATAAAGCTAATGATAACAATGACCACTGCCCTTTCCTCGATCTTGATATCTATATCATAAACGGGAAGCTTAATACAAAAATTTATGATAAAAGAGATGATTTTTCGTTTCCTATTGTTAATTATCCATTTTTAGATGGTGACGTTCCCTTGTCACCATCTTATGGTGTTTATATATCTCAACTTGTACGATTCGCTCGTGTATGTAACAATGTATTAGATTTTAGTGAGAGAAATTTATGTATTACTGAAAAATTATTACACCAGGGATTTCGATATCACAAACTGGTCAAAACATTTACTAAATTTTATCACCGGTATAAGGAAATAATTCGTAAATATAACTCAACATGCAGACATCTTATACGTTCAGGTATTTCACATCCAAAATTTTATGGAAATATTCTTTATAAAGCACAAAAATGTCAGTATTCTCCTCAGAAACTAACAAAACCTTTAAATAGACTTATTAAAAGGGGATATAGTTACGATACTGTTGTCAGGTCATTAAAGATTGCATATTTTGGCTTTAACATTGATTCACTGATAGGGTCTTTGCATCGGAACTAAACACATTTATTTCTAAAAAAACAGTTGTTGGCATGACACGGGTTATGTTCTTCTCATATATTTTATGATAGTATGATACTAAACCCCTAACGGGAGGGATTGTACCTGATATTCATATGATGAAGACATAATCTTTCAATCAGTTTAATTGAGGTCTGGAGCTGGCATGTCAGTTAACTGCTAGTAGTCTGCTGTTATTTATGTATTATTGTCATTTTATTTATTTTCTTTTGTTACATCTTTTGACATCGGACTCGGACTTCTCTTGAACTGAATTTTAATGTGCGTATTGTTATTCTTTTACTTTTCTACATTGGCTAGAGGTATAGGGGGAGGGTTGAGATCTCATAAACATGTTTAACCCCGCCGCAATTTTGCGCCTGTCCCAAGTCAGGAGCCTCTGGCCTTTGTTAGTCTTGTATGATTTTAAATTTTAGTTTCTTGTGTATAATTCGGAGTTTAGTATGGCGTCCATTATCACTGTACTATTATGCATATTTTAGGGGCCAGCTGAAGGACACCTACGGGTGCGGGAATTCTCGCTACATTGAAGACCCATTGGTTGCCTTCGGCTGTTGTTTGCTCTATGGTCGGGTGGTTGTCGCTTTGACATATTCACCATTTCCTTTCTCAATTTTATTTTAATCTCTTAAGCCCTATAGACCATTGTTTTAATCTCTAAAGTCCTATAGAACATTGTTTTAATCTCTAAAGCCCTATAGACCATTGTTTTAATCTCTAAAGCCCTATAGACCATTGTTTTAATCTCTTAAGCCCTATAGACCATTGTTTTAATCTCTAAAGACCTATAGACCATTGTTTTAATCTCTAAAGCCCTATAGATCATTGTTTTAATCTCTAAAGCCCTATAGACCATTGTTTTAATCTCTAAAGCCCTATAGACCATTGTTTTAATCTCTAAAGCCCTATAGACCATTGTTTAAATCTCTAAAGCCCTATAGACCATTGTTTTAATCTCTAAAGCCCTATAGACCAGTGTTTTAATCTCTAAAGCCCTATAGACCAGTGTTTTAATCACTAAAGCCCTATAGACCATTGTTTTAATCTCTAAAGCCCTGTAGACTATTGTTTTAATCTCTAAAACCCCATAGACCATTGTTTTAATCTCTAAAGCCCTATAGACCATTGTTTTAATCTCTAAAGCCCTGTAGACTATTGTTTTAATCTCTAAAGCCCTATAGACCATTGTTTTAATCTCTAATGCCCTATAGACCATTGTTTTAATCTCTAAAGCCCTGTAGACTATTGTTTTAATCTCTAAAGCCCTATAGACCAGTGTTTTAATCTCTAAAGCCCTATAGACCAGTGTTTTAATCTCTAAAGCCCCATAGACCATTGTTTTAATCTCTAAAGCCCTATAGATCATTGTTTTAATCTGTAAAGCCCTATAGACCACATTGTTTTAATCTCTAAAGCCCTATAGACCATTGTTTTAATCTCGAAAGCCCTATAGATCATTGTTTTAATCTCGAAAGCCCTATAGAACACATTGTTTTAATCTCTAAAGCCCTATAGACCATTGTTTTAATCTCTAAAGCCCTATAGACCAGTGTTTTAATCTCTTAAGCCCTATAGACCATTGTTTTAATCTCTAAAGCCCTATAGACCATTGTTTTAATCTCTAAAGCCCTATAGACCATTGTTTTAATCTCTAAAGCCCTATAGACCATTGTTTTAATCTCTAAAGCCCTATAGACCATTGTTTTAATCTCTAAAGCCCTATAGACCATTGTTTTAATCTCTAAAGCCCTATAGACCATTGTTTTAATCTCTAAAGCCCTATAGAACATTGTGTTACATGTAACAAAGTTGCAAGTACAATACTTTGGTATCCTGTTTTCTGGTGTAAGCACAAGACTTTGGGTTAATGTTTTGTGGTGCAAATACACAAGATTTGGGCCTGCTGTTTTCTGATGTAAATACAAGATTTGGGCCTGCTGTTTTCTGGTGTTAACACAAAACTTGGGACTGCTGTTTTCTGGTGTAAACACAGACTTGGGTTTGCTATTATCTGATGTAAATATTTTGATCTGAGCGTCTCTGATGAGTCTTATGTAGACGAAACACGCGTCTGGCATATTAAATTATAATCCTGGTAACTTTAACTATGTAAACATAGACTTGGCCTGGTTGTTTTCTGGTGTTAACACAAGATTTGGGCCTGCTGTTTTCTGGTGTTAACACAAGATTTGGGCCTGCTGTTTTCTGGTGTTAACACAAGATTTGGGCCTGCTGTTTTCTGGTGTAAACACAAGATTTGGGCCTGCTGTTTTCTGGTGTAAACACAAGATTTGGGCCTGCTGTTTTCTGGTGTTAACACAAGACTTTGGCTCGTTGTTTTCTGGTGTTAACACAAGACTTTGGCTTGCTATTTTCTGGTGTTAACACAAAACTTGGGACTGCTGTTTTCTGGTGTAAGCACAGACTTGTGTTTGCTGTTTTCTGGTGTAAACGCAAGACTTAGGCTTGCTGTTTTCTTATATGAACGCAATGTGTTTCTTGGTGAAGGTGTAAGAGGTTTTAACAATTGTTAATATAGTTTAATACTGAGTCTATCATTAAATCATAAAAAATAGTTCACAAAGGATCAGATATGGTTGTAACATAGTGTGCTAATTAAGAAATAATTCATGGAAGCCATATATTGTTGGAAATTTACACATGGCCTGGGCCGTGATATTCGAATTTTATCCTGAACGTTAGCGAGGGATAAAATTAACGAATATCACGGCCCAGGCCATGTGTAAATTTCCAACAATCTATGGCTTCCATGAATTATTTCGATTCTAATAGGACAAATACGGTCATTAAAAAAACTGAAGCGATGGTAGGTATGCTGTGTGTGTGGCTGTTCTTTTTTTACTCCCGGTTCGATAAACCTCAAATATTCATAAAATCTGTAGCTTGTATGGATTGTTTAGTGAATAACCGCTAGAAAAAAAAATCTGTTTAATTCTTTAAATTCACAAACCCAACATTTGCCATTTTTAATTTACATGTTTTTCTCGTAAGCTACCGTCAAATCCAAAGTTGACATTTTGTAACTAAGGAGCCGCCATGTTGACTTGCTGAAATCAGTAAATATGCGAAAAATGCAATAGAATAGAAAACAAAACAAAACCTACCTTACAAATCAATTTTAATACAATATTATACGAATTTCGATGGTTTACTTTTCAGAAAACGTTCAACTGTAGCGTTTTCATTTGTATGACGTCATGTTTTGAAATGACTTAAATGCGTCAAAAACATTAAAAGACTTTCGCGGAATTTTATTTTATTTTTATTTTGTTGATTTCTCCGAGCTCTTGTGCATTACTTCTTTTTATTATGCATCCGAATTAGAATAAGTTATTTTGTCTTTTTTAACTGCAATTTAAAAAAAAATAAAATCGGCAAATGGTTTACAAATAGGTTCCAATACATGTGGCTTTACGTGGGAAGTATATTGTAACAGCCATTATTATGTATATCTCTGAGTCTGCGCTAAGTATAGATATATGGAGAATTTTATCACGGTGTTGTTTACAAAGCGAAAGAAGCACGTCATATTAGAATACAAAATTGTTACTACTTAAGGTTGCACTTTGTAAATACAGCTGTTTCTCAAACCACGCCTCTTTTGGGGAGATTTAGAATATTTATAGACAATTAATTTTGTTTATACATACTGGTTTTCAGTTCTGATCTGTAGGTTGCATCTCATAAAGACATAACTTTGTAAAGTTACCAGAAAATATACATGTGAATATTGTTTATATTGAATTGAATTCTATGGTTACCTTACAGTCGAGGTAGGGATAGTTAAGAAATTTAGTGTTAGTTTAAACTCTTAGAAGTTCGGGGCATATAAACGTTGAAAATATGCCGCACAGCCCTATATTTTGACCTTTGAAAAAAAAATAGTGCATATGAACTTTCCATTCTAGGATATGATTTTTTTCAAAACTTAAAGGTAAAAGTGGTACAGTTTTAGCCGTAAAGAGAGTTCCTATGGGAAAATGCATTGTTTATATTTACAGAAATGCAACCTATAGAAGTCAAAAGTAAAAAACATTTCCTCTGGATCCAATGCCTGTGACTTAGGAGATGTGACTTAGTTTCCACATGGTGAAGGTAACATTTTACCACAAACATGACCAATGTTTGCATCATGTAATTAATGAATTTGGAAAACAATGAGATAATGGTCGATTATTTATTGAATTACAGCTGATTTCGTAATGCTTGCAAACTAAAACTTTGATTGGCTTGCTTGCTTTATTTGTATAATTGTTTATACAAGCTTTGTAAATAAGATTGACATCTTTAAACAATTTATATAGGCATAGTTTAACCTGTATATGTCATAATTGAATTTAATTGGGTGTTATCCTAATAATTTTACAATATACAAACAAAGCAAGCAAGCTAACCAAAGTTTTGTTCGACATACATTAGGAAATAAGCTGTAACATGTATTGAATATTTAGTTACACATAAGAACACAAATTTACACGAATCATTTTTATGGATAATTCCTAGTAAAAATTAATTGCACAAATAGATGAAAAGGATATAAAAAAATTAATCATCCTGATTTTCAATTGTTTGTAAGTGAAAGAGTTTATAAAATTTGAGGAGTCTTGTTTAAATATATTATGCAATTTTCTTAAAAATGCCAAAATTTTGAATTTCTGTTAATAAGTCAATGAATTAAAAATATCAATTTGTATATAATTCTGGAAATTCAAAACGGAAAGTCCTTATAAATTGGCGAAATGAAAAGCTCAAATACATCTCACGAATGGAAAACAATTGTCATATTTCTGACTAGGTAAAGTCAGGTAGAAAATGATAAATGTCATAGTGAGTTAACGCTAATTGTTGCCTTGTTATCGTACGTCAGCACTCGTTTGTAAAGTCTCACATGTACATATTCTGTTTTGTGCGTGTTTGTTCATTCAGATCATCGTTTGTATCTCCTATGGTATTTTTATGGATTTCTTTGTATTTTTTATTAGATACATATATATTTACATAGTTGATAAATAGAGGCAGCAGAAGTATACCGCTGTTCAATAGTCAAAAAACGATTAATCGAGAGAAAAAAACACGGGTCACAACTCAAAACCGAGGGAATCACATCAACTGTAAGAAGATAACAACGGAATAACAGAAACACTGAACTGCTACAAAAACAATCGCCATGTTGCAGGTCATTATAAACAAATGATGGGCTGAACCTGGATATGTGGATAGCAAAACCTCCACTTATATGGCAATGTTTAAAATAACGCTAAAATAACAACATTACGTGACAGGAATACAGTACAGATAAACAAAAAACCACTCAGGACAGATATACATAAACAAATAATATACATTTGTAATAGTAAATTACAACATGTAAACCACAGAATAACAACGGAAACCTACCACACCTATTACATCACAATATTAGTATGAACTGCGGTTAACACGAATGTAACAACAGTGCAATAAATTTATCACAGGTTAATTTTCGTCTTAATATTTTGACAGATGGTCTTTACACATTTTTTGCTGGTAGGTATACTAATATTAAGAGTATGTTAGATATGGGACTAGTTTACTGACATGTATAATAGTCAAGGTTGGATTTGTAGTTTTCCTTGATTTGTATACACTATATTATTTCCGACCGTCTGTTGGTTTTGTCATGTGATAATTTTTCCCCATATGATGGCTACTCCTTCGTATCCTCGAGGGATACGTATTGGTACTCTTAAACCCCCTGTCTATATAGTTCGTTTAGTTCACCGAGTAGATGTAGCTGTGTTTGGAACAACCAATGATCCCGAATGACGGACGATAATATCGTTACTTTGTAAAAGTTGTTTATCATTGGTCCACATGTGTTTATGTTTTACAGTTGAATGAGACAATGGTCTTGAGGAAATGATGATAGTCCGTCGGAAGGGGACGATAAATGGCTGACCCGTGTTAAAAGAGAGCCATATCTCTTGCACGTAAAAAATCACCCTTGTAGATTTCGAAAAAGAGCAGTCGCACCCGCAAAGTGAAAAGGGATTAATATAAGTTGCAAAACTTGTTTTCCAATCCACTATAAATAAATATGTGTAAACTAAACTAAACTAATAGTGTTTTGTCGACTATTTTGTCTATTACAGACGGTTCATGTTTAGGCTTTGTAGTGCTAATAGTTATCAAAGGTACCAGGATTATAATTTAATACGCCAGACGCGCTTTTCGTCTACATACGACTCATCAGTGACGCTCAGATCAAAATAGTTATCAAGCCGAACAAGTATAAAGTTGAAGAGTATTGAGGATCCAAAATTCTAAAAAGCTGTGCCTAATACGACTAAGGTAAAAAATTGAAAACAACACGTTTGATAATTTCATGCGTCCGAAGCTCTTTTCTGGTTTTACCTTCATCAGGAACGCTCAAAGCCAAACATTTGAAATCCGAGGATGTATAAGGACCGAAACCGTTGAAGAGCTATATGTCAAAAATACCTAAAATAAATAACCAAATTCATCTAAAGTCAACTTTGCCTGAGGATAAATTCAAAGTTTTGTAAACTGGAAATTTATAAAATTTACCATATACTAGTAATTGATATTCATGTCAACACGGAAGTGCTGACTACTGGTCTAGTGATACCATCGGGGACTAAAAATGGCGTTCTGTTGGTATAATATTTTTTTTGCCACTAAGTTCTGTTTATTTTGGTTGTAGAGTATGATGCAGTATCTGACCTCAAATGTCGACGATGAGCCGTATGATAGTCTATATTTTGCTTATTGCCAGCATATTTCGGTATTCGCATTGATAGGTGAGATATTATAATGCTATATTCTTTTTGGTAATTTGGAGTCTGCTGATTTTTTTGTAGCTCATTGGTTGCCTTGTTCCATATTTAAATACACCACCTTGACTTCTTTATCTCTTAGTTCAGTAAGTAAATGAATAGTTGGGCTTTCGAGTTTTTATTGTTTCATGTTGGGTTTAGGTATTGGCTTTGTGTTAGATCGTTGTTTTGAATCTGCATTGCAAAATGTTTTATTTTTTTTTATTTTCTCCCCAATACTCATGTGAGGGTTACAATACCTCGATCTTTGATGATGTTTTCTTGAAGCTTAAGTTCTTCTTTTAGTATTGTACAGGGTATGCATTTGTATGTTTCGTTTATTTTGTCAATACATTTTGTTGAAGACACCTTGACCTATAATGGTTTACTTTTTATTTTATTTTACTTGGGTTGAGAGTGTATCATGAGCACTCATACCAAATCTTTCTATATCTATTTGATCTTGCATGTATACTTACATTTAAGGCTGGATATGTAAGTAAAATGTCATATACTGAATACTTCTTTTCTGGTTGGCGTTTGTTGATGTTTCATCTTTGTTGCATACGTCAGTAATTCGGTTTATTCTTCAAGTAGTATTAGGCATATGCATTACTTTGTGTGCACTTCTTCAATGTCAGGATTCTAGATTTTGCTTTACAACATAGCTTGCATTCATAGTACTTCTCCCCGTGGGGGTTTTCTGCTATTTTTATCTCTTGTTCTGTTAGTTTCTGGCATTTCAAATGTTCCCAGTGATTCCCAGTATTATTTTTTCCCATCTTGACCATTCATTTAAGCCCCCTGAGTCTAATGTATTTTCTTGTATGGTTTCTTGATTTCCAGATTTTATCTCTCTTAGAATTAGATTTCGACTCTTTTGAGCGTTAGCTTTTTTCAAGTAGCAGCTTTCAATGTACCAATAACCAGTCTTTCTTATAAACTCATCATAGAAACCAGGGTTGAAATTTCATATTTAAGCCAGACGCGTGTTTCGTCTACAAAAGACTCATCAGTGACGCTCGAATAAAAAAATGCTAAAAATGTCAAATAAAGTACGATGTTGAAGAGCATTGAGGATCTGTTCCTTACTATCTGCCTCTGAAATTGCTTTAGGGACTGACAGCATTCGTCCTGTTTTTACTTAGAGGTCATAACATGAAGAGCTTTAAAAACTTTCTAAGAAATGTAATGATAGATGAATCTTGGCGGTCCTGCTGTGGAATCCTATATACTATTACTAGTGTGCAATCCTTTATACTAGTATGTAAAACTAACCATTTTCTTAGATGTTTGTTGATGGTTCTTCTAAGCTTCTCAACTGTTGTCAATGTAATGTCTTACTCAAAAGTGGCCATGCTATCTTTAGTAGGAGTCTGTGTTGGTTATCAATGCCTTTAATTTCCTAGTAGACCTTTTATGTCGATGTACCCCATTCCCTCTGATTCTTGATATTCGATTCTCCTGATTTGTTCTTGTCACTTAAAGAATCATCATACCACTTTTCTAAGAACTCGATGGAATTGTCAATGATGGATGGAATGAGTTTTCCTTGTGCCTCCAGTTCAACTTGTTTGGTCTTACCTTTCTTTATCATCATAGCTCTAGACTTCGGTAGGTTAAAAGCAAGCCTTGCTCACGATACAATCTATTTCAGGGCACTAATAACCATTTAGCCTGGACATGGATATCTGTAGTGATGGTTAAATCCATGAACTCTCTAGTGAATGATGCATACCTAATGTAAGTTGATGTTTTTGGATTGTAGTTGCTCTATCTCCAGATTAAGATATCATATTCTTTCCGATGATAATAAAAATAATTGAGATGAGATGGAACATTCAGAAACATTGTAAGATCTTTTTTGTTCACTTTGGCTTTTTGAATCGGTTGTGAAAAGCTGCTTTTTATTATTAACTGCTATGATAAACTTAAAAACACAAACTTCTACCTATGTCTGCATTAGACAGTTTTAGTGGCGAAAGCAAAAGACTTCATTTACTGAAACACTATCCAATTCCAACTGAATAATTTGTAAATCCAACATTCATTAATAGTAAAAACAACTTTACATCTAATTCTATATTTCTTTTCTCTCTAAAATTTTCATTTTTCGAATATGATATAATATTGGTGAAGTGCCATAAGGTCGTTTCAAAATGTATGTACACTTCTTATTGTCCTTTTTCGGGCTACCAAGTGGTCCTAGTGCTGATTCGGACATAACTTTTCCGACTACATCTGCCACTTCTTGCCATGTTGATTCCTTTATATTCGTTGGTTTTTCTGATTGTGATACATTTTCTATTCTTTCGCAGTTTTCTATAGCCTTTCGTCCCTGGTTGTCTCTGATAGATGCCCTTCTACTTCCTCTTTTTGTTTGTATCGATCCCGCTTTTTCGTTACGTACAGAGTTATTACAAAAATCTTGCATGCATTGGTAACATGCAAAGCTCTCTTCTTTCCTAACTCTGTCTCTACTTGCTTTTCTAATTCATTCTGCTCCTTGTGGATATGTTCTTCTCTTCCTGAGAATTGATAAAAAGTTAAATCACAAAAATACTGAACGAAAATTCAAAAAGGAAAGTCTCTAATCAAATGGCAAAATCTAAAGCTCAAACACACCAACCGAATGGATAACAACTGTCATATTCCTGACTTGGTACAGGCATATTCTTATGTAGAAAACTGTGGATTAAAGCTGGTTTTATAGCTAAGTAAATCTCTCACTTATATGACAGTCGCATCAAATTTCAAAGATCTCAGCTCAGTCAACCCGTCTCACTCCTCCTCAATTGTCTTTTTATAATGATTTTGTGACACCACTTACTTCCATTCTTTGTATTTCTTGACGACCTCGGTTATTATTAGAGGTTCTACGTTCACCTTTTTCACGTTCTTGTCCCACTGATTACACGATTGTTGCTGTGTATTACTGTGGATTCATTTATTTTCGTCGTTCCAATTTTCTTGGATTAAGGTTAATTTACATTTTCATGAACATTTAATTTCGTGGTTCACCTATACCAATGAAATACACGCAATTGGTACCCCACGAATAATAATGAATCCACAGTATTCAGATAATTGCAACCTTAGGAACAAAAATATTTAGTCCCTGGCATGTTTTCTTAGATCACTATATATACAATATAATAATGACTGTCTGTTTCTATATTGAGATACGATACTAACATATATAATTTATATTTATTTATTTTATTATTTTATTCTATCTAAATATGCCAAGTGTGTCATATATATATATATCATGACGCTAGATTAAAACTGACGAGGAAAGGTAACAACCGGCCACCGAAAGCTTTATTTATGTGAAGCCAAGGTGGTCGAGTGGTCTAGCGCGTCGGATACACTTGCAAGCGATTTGGTATCACGATATCTCAGTAGCGACAACTCTTCACCAGATACGAAATAATGTAGAAAATACAGAAATTTCTGGGGAAAAGTTTGTCAAACGATGGAAGTATTGCGTAGTACAATATTTTACATCCAAGGATAAACAAACCATTATAGCAGGGCCAAAAAGCTCAACCACGAACAATAGGCACTGTCTAGGGTTCTTAGTGATTTTATTCAGACTGCATGTAATAATTAAACCCTGCAACATATATAACGAATAATAAATACACATTACATAACATTTAACAACATAAAACATAACAAGTACTATCCACACTGATCTGTGTCCACACTTGTAATGATTTGTGAAATATTACTGTACAGCTTTATCAGAAATCTCCAAGAATATTTCAAGTGACATATCCCAATTAAAACTTAGTAATCGTTTCTTTGATAAAGAGTTTTGATTTTCCATACATGATTGAAACATATTTAAAGAGTTTCAATTAAATAGCTAATCCATTCTTGATCATTCTTTGAAAGTAATTTGAAATGCATTTATAAGCATTTCAAGCGTAGTTTTTTCTTAACTGCATAACACATATATTTAATATTGAAATATGGTGTACGGATAGTCACCGTATATGATAATGAATGAATCTTTATTGCATTAGCAACAACATTGCTTTAGCATAATACAAGGTATTATACATATATGACAAATATTATATAAGTTGTTAATAAAAAAAACAAAACAAATATAATCAAAAGTATCAACAAGATTGATGATCATTGATCACGATTTATAGACAAAATATACAGAACAAAATATTTATAGATTCTTTATAGATAACCTATTTTGATTTCTGTCCTTTTTAAATGCATTTATCAAAATTACCTTGACCGATTTGAAAAGAACAGACTTTTAAAAAGTTGATATGTAGTAAATAGATCCGATATCATATCATTTTATAGACGATTGAAGTTCATAGCTATATTATTAAATATGTTTACATGTCGGAAGTATATTTTTCAGAAACTTGATTGCAATTGTACTTTCACTTTCAACTCGAATGTTATATTACACTATTAGCTAACACGATATGTTAGTTTCAGATGTTACCGTATGATTTCTCGTATAATATTCAAAATCTGCTTTTATATGTTTCAGTTTATTATCAAAAAAGACTCATCATTTGAGTCTTTAATATTACAAGTGGCTAGTAACACTTTCTTGAAAATACTCGTATCATATCGATATAAAATTCACCATTTTTTGAAAATGGTTTAGATTTTTCAGGTCAAGAATTTTTTAATGACATTAATATACAATGTTTTCGTGAAATCAATTCATATTGTTTCGCAAGACGTATAACAGGTGTTTAAACAAAATGGAATTATTTCTTGCAGTTATTACTGCTTCTTGCGTATTTGTTGTAGTTTTCATATTGGTAGCAACTTTCGTGGTGCAGAGAAGAGTAGCAAGGAAATATGCACCGAAAAGAAAAATATCTACAGTCAATATTTCGGTAGGAGAATCAGACCAACACAAGGAGGAACAAGATGGAGAGACAAAATCAGGAGAGGAAAGGATGCCACAAAGTGAATTAAATGTAAAACCTTTAAGTGTGAATTATCACTTCACCAGACAATGTAACTATAATTGTGGATTTTGTTTCCATACAGCCAAGACGTCGTTTGTTCTCCCACTGGAACAAGCTAAAAGAGGACTCGAATTACTCAAGGAAAAGGGTAAGAGAATTCAATAATTTTAAGGTAACAAATGTTTACTTGCTTTCACCGCCTAATCACCTTTGATCAACCTTATCGTGATTAGCATTAACAAATGGGGGAAAAAGGGGGTGGGTGGGTTTGGTTTTTTTTGGGGGGGTGGGGGGGGGGGGGGGGGGAGGGGGAGGTGTTGAGAGGTGGTAAGGTGTCAGAAACTGAAAAGACTTTTAAAAATACCTTTTTTGAAAAGAATCATGTTTAAAATCAATTATAACTCGACAAAATTAGATTTATTACCGCCCGCCCGCCATTGTTTTCCATCCGCGGTGAGACAAAGTCTAATAATCTATTAAAACGGAAATGTGATTTAAACCAACTTACCAGAAGGGATTAATGACCCAGCAGCAGTCAATGATTGTAAAGGGAACGCTCCTGAGAATTGGGAGTTAAAAGACCATATAGATTTTTTTGATGTTTTAGGATTAAAAAAAGGGGGAGGGGCTGTCACAAAACGATATTCGTCAGTCTGGTAGCTAACTAATTTTCCGAGATTGTATTTGATGTATGCTTTTTTGTTTAATTTCACAGGTATGGAGAAAATTAACTTCTCTGGTGGAGAACCCTTTATAGTGAAACGTGGTGACTTTGTTGGTGAACTGTGTAGATTTTGTAAGATAGATTTGGCACTGCCGAGTGTTACTATTGTAAGCAATGGAAGTTTGGTAACAGAGAAATGGTTTGAAAAGTATGGTGAGTACGAATAACATTATTATATACACGAGGATTCCGTATCTCATCAGGAGAGTAGCGGAGTCATCCGAGGATTGCCGACTGTGCCGGGGTCCTTTCATTTCTTTATTCTTTAACTTTTAGACAATTTTTATGCCCCATTTATGTGCATTATGTTTTCTGGTCTGTGTATCCGTTCGTTTGTCCCGCTTCAGGTTAAGTTTTTGGTCAAGATTGAAGTTTTTGGTCGAAGAAGTTTTTGATGAAGTTGAAGTCCAATCAACTTGAAACTTAGCACACATGTTGCTTATGATATGATCTTTCTAATTTTAAGGCCAAATTAGAGATTTTCCTTCAGTTTCACGGTCCATTCAACATAGAAAATGATAGTTCTCTATTAATCTTTATCAATTTACCCAAATATTCTCTATTCCTTACATATTTGTATCTTATTATTCTCAATTTTATTTTTTCCATTCTGTTGCCCTCTATTCTGCACTTTAAATTCGTTTTACTCTATTCTTTAAATCATACCCAGTCCTTGCATGATTAATTTTAAATAATGTATCATTGGTGTCACTCACTGAGCTGATTGTGTGTCGTATGGAATAGAACTTTAATCTCTAAACAATCAAAGAATAGCATATACATTTCTAGTTGAAGGAATTTTACATTGAAAGAGTAAAAATAAATACAAAACATTCATGTTATTTTAGTTAATTAATTCAAATGTAGGATTTAGTCTGTCGATGCATGTACCACTACACCATCAGGACCACCTGGTGCTACAACACCGTCAGGACAAATTAATTAAGCGAATACAAACAAAAAGTCGACAGAAATCAATAGTTACGTTTTAAAATATTATAAAAGTTTAGGAAGGAAACTAGTTTCGAATCTAAATCCGTTTTTTTTTTTTGTAACCGATGGAAGGAAATAGTTAAACATCTGCACCCTTTGTTTAAATAGTTGTATGGAAATTTATCCTTTTCCGAACCAATTGTTTAAAAACATTTAATCATCGTGTGGTTGCTGGGTTGAGTTCAATATCGTAGCAGCTATGTAGCAGCTACGTAGCTGCTATCAATATCTATGTAACAACTAGTCTATAGCTACACGTTCAATAGTCAAAATCTACGTAGCACTACGTAGCTGCTACGATATTGATAGCAACCCTGGTGATCTCAGAAGATCATTGGATGATTTTAAGGGTCATGACCTTTTTTAGCTAACTAGGCCGCGTTCAATATCGTAGCTGCTACGTAGTGCTACGTAGATTATGACTATTGAACGTGTAGCTAAAGACTAGTTGTTACATAGCTGCTACGATATTGAACTCAACCCTGTCAGGATGAATCAACATATGCTATAACAGGGTTGAGTTCAATATCGTAGCAGCTATGTAACAACTAGTCTTTAGCTACACGTGCAATAGTCATAATGCGTAGCTGCTATCAATATCTATGTAGCAGCTAGTCTATAGATACACGTTCAATAGTCAAAAGCTACATAGCACTAAGTAGCTGCTACGATATTAAACTCAGCCCAGGGCTGCGTTCAATATCGTAGTGCTACGTAAATTTTGACGCTATAGACTAGTTGTTACCAGGACTGCGTTCAATATCGTAGCAGCTACGTAGTGCTACGTAGATTTTGACTATTGAACGTGTAGCTATAGACTAGTTGTAAC
The DNA here is from genome assembly GCF_965363235.1 of Mytilus galloprovincialis. Lineage (NCBI taxonomy): Eukaryota > Metazoa > Mollusca > Bivalvia > Mytilida > Mytilidae > Mytilus > Mytilus galloprovincialis. The sequence goes on from NC_134849.1 coordinate 8,534,889, forward strand.
ATAAATATTGATAGCAGCTACGTAGCCGCTATGTAGTTGCTACGATATTGAACTCACCCCAGGTGTTAATGAAATTGACAACTTCGTGCAATGTGAAAGGCACTCGAAGGGGATTTTCGGTTAACAAAAAAAGAAAACGTATTTTTTTAATCATAAGAGAAACAGATTCTTGCATAGTTACTCGTGGATTATCGGATTTATCCAATCTCGATAGTTAAATTATAAATTTTAAAGTCCTCGCCCAGGCTCGGACTTTGAAATTGATAATTTAACTATCGAGATTGGATAAATCCGATAATCCACTCGTATCAATGTAAGGATCTATAATACATTCCTAGTTGAAGGAGTTTTACATTGAAAGAATAAAAATAAATACAAAACATTCTTGTTATTCTAGTTACCTAATTCAAATATAGGATTTAGTCTGCCAATGCATGTGTTAGAAGTTATGAGTAATACACAAATTAGTTAAGCGAATACAAACAAAAAATCGACATGCAGAAATCAATAGTTATGGTTTAAAAATATTATAAAAGTTAAGGAAGGAAACTATATTTCGAATCTAAATCCGGTTTTTGGATAACTGAGGGAAGGAAACAGTTGAACATCTGCACCCTTTGTTTAGATAACTGAAACAATATTACGAATTGAGATAAATTTCCCCTGAATTTAATTCACAACAGTTATATATTTTCAAAAGGCTTTCTTTCAGTCTTTAGTAATATTCATAGTATAACGTCATCATATGTATAATTTCATGCTCTAACGAATTTTTGGCGTAATCAAGAAAAAAACCTAAGCTTGGGGTGAAGGTATGTTTTGTCTTTCTGATAACGACTCGTGATTCATGTTTGTTACGGAAGTCCAAAACGCATTTAAAATTTTATTAAATCTGTCTTCATTAATATTGTTACCACTTTTATGGATAAACTATTGTGAATTGTTAAATGTGTGATGCATAGACTCTTTAAAATACCGGTACAATTTTCATATTTTGGCTCTATTCATGGAAATTGGTCCTTATGACTTTCTAGCACATCTTTAACATGTAAACATGCATGAAATACTTGCTACTGGACACCAACCAAACACTAATCAATGTCCAATTATATTCAGAATGTTTTCGAAATGGATTTCTAAGCTCTCTTTGACTGGATATAAGTTACAGGGTTCTAGATAAGCTTTTAATCACGGGGGGGTCTCTTCCTATATAAAGGTATATACATATGTGCCGCTGGAATGGGTCCCTTTTTTGATCCGTCAAATATATCAATGGGGTGCAATTTTACCGAGGAAATATATCAATAGGTAGTAATTGACCGATTGTGATATATCAATGGGTCATAAATATATGAATGGGTTATGATTTCGCTGTGAAATATATGTATAGGTAGGGATTTCACAATTATTCAATATATGAATGGGGGGTGTTTTTAAAATCCCAGCTGCACACCTGTACCCAAAATCCCATGTTGAGACCCCCCCGTGCTTTTAATCTGTGTAAACGTCGGTAAAAATAGGTTTGAATGCTGATGAAAATCCGCAACAGTATCATGTGGTTTCCCCAAAAAAGAAACTTGCCATAAACGTATTTGGTTGTTAAAGCGAGATGATATTTGTGTCTTTACAAAATACGACGAGAATGGTCTCTGATAAATGTAGTAAATAGATATAGGAACATGTGGTATGAGTGCCAATGGAGACAACTCTCCAACCAAGTCAAAATTTGTAAAAGTAAATCATTATAGGTGAAGGTACGGTTTTCAACACGGAGCCTTGCATCACACCGAACAGTAAGCTATACAGGGCCCCAAAAATGATAAGTGTAAAATCATTCAAACGGGAAAACCAAGGGGGATATAATCTATATAAAAACGAGAAACGAGAAACACTTATGAACCACATAAACAGACGACACCCACTGAAACATGTCTAGACTAAGGTCGACTTAATTTTGATATACTAAAATATTGATAAATTCTCTTACTTTGTCAAAATTAAATTGTTACGTCTTTGCAGGTAAATGCCTGGATATTTTAGCGATATCTTGTGATAGCTTTAATCCTGATGTTAATGAAACAATCGGTAGACAACAAGGAAACAAGAACCATCTGCAGTCACTGAGACAAGTCAGAGAATGGTGTTATCAGTATAAGGTAATTTGACATTAAATCTAGAAAGGTGCTAGGACGCAAACACTATACGGAGAGTGTTTTTTTTAAAGCACTGGGTTGCTGGTGAACTATTAGTTTCAGACAGTATAATCAACTCAGTGGTTATTGCTTCGTTACTAATATGATTTATAAAATACATCCCTTAAATTGTATTATAATGAACTTAGAAATTATTGAGAAACTAAAATATATGAAGGACTATTGTTATGCAGGAACTTCGCTTCCAATACAACAAGAGTGATATTGTCAATCTAGTTTAGTAAGTGAGGGACAGCATCAGAAATTTGAATGATGAAACACTCTTCATGATCTTTTCAATCTCTATATTTCTGATCGACAACAGCACGCTTTTCACTTGCAACATACTAAAGTTGTTGACATCGAGAAAGTCTTTCTTACAGCATGAAAAAAGAAAACAATACATATATATCAAAACTTAAAAGAAGAGTCATCGTATAAGGCACTTGATAAGCATTCTAGAGCAGGTAGATATTTTGTGATGAAAACCCACACAATTTATTCTTTTAATTCGTGTTCATTTTTATTTCATGCAGTAAAAATGTCCATTACTTACAAATGTGTTAAAAGTTAAAATTGAGATATACCATGTACTTCTTTTTTAATCAATCTCCGGCACAGAGTACAAATCCGTTCCATACGTTCTGTGCAATACTCAACTCAAAATCACATATTAAGAATTGAAGGGAACGGATATGGTCTATGCGCTCGACATTGTTCGTTTATTTCCTCTGAAAAACTACAGCATTAAAGATACATTTTAATAATTAATCGTTTTTGTTTAGAAACTATTTAATTGAATAAAGACCCCAATAAACCTATCTCTTGACTTTATAGATATAGACCATGTATTTTTAAAACACCAAAAAACATAACAGAGAAGACCAAAGAATTAGAAGAGAAGATACAGCATGAACTAAATGACCCCTCTCTTCCTTCATAATAACTAGAACACACCCGCGAAATCGCGGGCATATACAGCTTTGGAACTGTTGTAGAATGATTTTTTGTAAAAGATTTTATGTATGCAGAATTTCATAAAAGGTATCAAAAGCCCTCTCCCTTTTTCCAAAGTCCGATATTTGTTTCCTTTCTGTTAAATTCAATTATTTTCGTGTTTATGGCCTCAGACCACAATTATTCTTCTCTTTTGCTACAATACCTCTTTTGGTAAAAGTCAAATCAAATTAAAAATTTGCATCGTTTCAAACATGAAATAAATGTAACTGCTTATATATAGACCATTATTATTCTAAAAAATATGCTTTTAGGACAATCCATTTTGAGAGCCTTATCAACATACCAATGGTAAGATATGAATCATGTATAAATGACTAAGACCGACTTAGGCTAATTTGAGGGGTGGTCGGAGGGGTCCTGATCCCGAAATCCCGGACTTAAAATCATGAAATCCCGAGATGCAGAATTTAAAGAAATTCATATCCCGAAATCCCGAAATCGAAAAATATATTCCCGGATTCCGTAAGGATTAACCCCCAAATCCCGAGCTTAAAAACACCCGATCCCGACGCCCCGAAAAGTCCTGCCTCCCTCTAATTTCTACCTTACTTTCATTTTTGCCAAATCACTATGTTCCCTTTCAACATGACCCATTCATGGCCATTGTGTTTTCTAGTCTGTGCATCTGTTCGTTCGTTCGGTCGTCCGTCCGTCTGTCTGTCCCGCTTCAGGTTAAAGTTTTTGGTCGAGGTAGTTTTAGATGAAGTTGAGCATGTTTTACTTATTAATATATATGCAAGTGGTATGACACCTTAAATGGTAAACATTTCAAAGAAAACAGTAGACAGAATCAGGGACTTTCTATACTATCATAGAAAGTCTCTGGCAGAATACAGAGAGTCTTTATATATTAAAGTAGTATAATCGTAGTTTACATGTAGATAAACGCCGAAAATAATTCCCCTCTCTAAGGAGGTATAATACTTGTGGTTCTTCCGATCTTAACACCATGATATGAAACGCGAAAAATAATTGTCTTCTCTAAGGAGGTATAATAGTTATGATTCTTCCGATCTAAACACCATGATATGGAGAACGCTGAATGGCTTATTTATTTTTCATTTTTGTTATCTACCATACGATTGGTTGTATTTGTGCATGTTTCAACCCGGAAGTCTTATCTATGACTAAAATTCAGTCTGATGACGGAATCATATCCGGCCTCCTTTTTTGTCTTTTTCTCCCAAAATTACTCAATCTGAATAATCATAAGAATGGATGACAAATGCGACTATACATGTTACCTATAGGACACAGAGGCATGATGATTGATTTATTGTGGAAGGAAGAGAAGCGACACACAAATTGAGGTCTTCTCATTTAATAGTATAGATAATAAAACAAATCCGTCAAAAAGAAAACAAACGAAAAAAAAACCAAAAAACACTCAATCCTCGAAGCATATATAGAAAAAACATTTGCAGTTTTTTCTAAACAAGAATCCATGCTTTCCTGTTAATAACTTCTTAATTAATAATAAATATTTTAACAGATTGCTTTTAAGATTAATACAGTTGTCAACACCTACAATCAAGAGGAAGATATGACTGAACCGATACAAGAGTTAAATCCTTGTCGCTGGAAGGTAAATATGTGAACAATTTGAAACGTCTTACCTTTGATAACTATGAACACCATTGGGTCGATGCCACTGCTGATGGACGTTTATTCCCCGAGGGTATCACCAACCCAGTCGTAAGCACTTCTGTGTTGAAATGAAAACCATTTGTATGGTCATTTTTATAAATTTCCTGTTACAAAACTTTGAATTTTTCGAAAAACTTAGAATTTTCTAATCCCTGGAATAGATTACCTTAGCCGTATTTGGCACAACTTTTTGGACTTTTGGGTCCTCAATGCTCATCAACTTTGTACTTGTTTGGCTTTACAACTATTTTGATCTGAGCGTCACTGATGAGACTTATGTAGACGAAACGCGCGTATTAATTTATGATCCTGGTACCTTTGATAACTATTTACGTTAATAAACTTGAAAACAGATTCTTTACTATAAATATAAACTAAATTTAATTTAGTTTTTGCTTTAGTATACATTATTATTTCATTTTTTGATTGATGATAGCGATTCCAATTGCAATTTTAAGTGCTTTAAAGCCATGTGAAGTATTCCTTAAAATGTTAGCTCAATATAGAAAGTTTGGAGAGCATTTGATTAGGGACTTTTCTTTTTAAATTTCCTCGGAGTTCAGTATAATTGTGATTTTACTTTTTGTTGACAGAGAGCATAAACGATAAAAAAAGCTTACTACGACATATATATGGTTTTTATTTCAGGTGTTTCAGTGTCTTTTGATTGGAGGAGAGAATGCCGGAAGTAAAGCCCTCAGACACGCGGAGTCTTTTGTTGTTTCAGACGACGATTTTAAAAACTTCCTGATCAGACATAAATCTGTGTCTTGTTTAGTGCCAGAATCTAATGATTTTGTAAGTTTCCTTTACTCCAGAATCTAACGATTTTGTAAGTTCCCTTTACTCCAGAATCTAACGATTTTGTAAGTTTCCTTTACTCCATAAAACAAATTTTTATGTTTTTTTCAGTTGGTAATCTTATGTTAAATAAATCTGTCAAACTTATCTTTGATTTGTTACATCATTTTACGATCCGGCCGATAAAACAACACCCTATTTTTTTATCTAATGTTTTAAGCACAAATTAAGTCTACCACAACTACTTTTTTCCAATTGATGCCTTTATTTTAGTGCTTACTATGATATGGTTTTGCTCATTGTTAAAGCCTGTACGGTGATTTGTAATTGCTAACTTCTACTTCATTTAACTTGTGGTGGAACGTTGTCTCATCGCTATAAACCGTAACATATATTCCTATGCCATAGTATTAAACCAAGAAATTGAAAATGAAGGTAGGTAGAGAACTCAGTTTCACAAAAAAGAGATGTTTTTAATTATTCCAGGAAAAGCAGGAACTGGTGAAATATTTATTAATGTATGAATGATTTTTATTTATAGTGAATTTTATATTTCAGATGAGGAACTCCTACCTCATCCTGGACGAATATGTAAGTATTCTGGTTATAATAATAAGTTAAAATGGGGAATAGATTATTCGAAATACTAAGGATTTTCTTATCCCCTGCATAGATTATCTTAGCCGTATTTGGCTCAACTTTTCTGAATTTTTGGTCCTAAATGCTCCTCAACTTTATACTTGTTTTGGCTTTCGAACTTTTTTTTATCTGATTGTCACTGATGAGTCTTGTGTAGACGAAACGCGCTTCTGGCGTATAAAATTATAAGTCTGGTACCTTTGATTACTATTATAATCTAGGATTTGTTAAATGAATTGCCCCCCTCCCCTCCCCCCAAAAAAATCACAAAAAAACCAACCAACATTATTTTTAGGCAAGGGATGATGTTTTAACAATATTCTTCATTTATATTGCGACTATTTCAAACAAATTGTCTCGGATTTTATACAGAGATATATAACACAATTTTTAACGATAAATGAAATGTCTAAATACTCAAACATAAAACATGACTAAATGTTAATCAGCAGTATCGACGCGAAGTCATTAAGTCAAAAACTCCTAAATATGCACTTGTCTTTGTTATTGCAGATGCGTTTTCTAGACTGCACTAAAGGCAACAAAGACCCCTCCAAATCCATACTGGACGTAGGCGTGGACAATGCATTGTTATTTAGTGGTTTTGATGAGAAAATGTTCTTTAAACGCGGAGGAAAATACGTATGGAGTAAAGCGGACTTAAGATTGGAGTGGTGACCATAGAAATTGACTTGACCATTTGAGATTATAAATGTTTTGGGCAGCATAGCATAGAGAAATGTATTAACCCATCCCTTGATAGTATCAAACTATTTAAAGATTTCAATTAAATAATATTTGCCTTCCAAAATATTATTCCTGACTTTTTATACGAAAACATATTAAACACGATTTTGTAGAATAAAACATTATTTATTGCTTATTTAGTTTGTGCTAATGTTGATATATTATTTTTTCCAACAGACATCGGTTTAGGCTGATCTAAAATAAATGAGTTTACATGATCGATTTTCCAGAAATTTGCAATTGTTTATTTGAAAATCTTTTCATTTGAATAACCGGTATTTGTTATCTAATCATACTGTAATATTAGTTTGAAAAAATGAAATTGTATCATTGATTCAATTTTTTATAATTAATTTTATCAAAGGAAAATACTCAAGACTATTCCGTTTTTTAGAGGAATTAACTGTAAATATATGTTGATAAAAAACGAAAATATGTACGGTGACCCGTTTTTTTTTAAAGCAAATCACAAACCACACTATTGTGTTCTAATTATTTTGTTGTTATTGTTTTCTATTCTTTCATTACGTTTTCTTTGTTTATACTTTTAAAGTCCTTTTTGTTCTAAAGGTATAATCATAAAAACCTCACCTAGACACAATATGTAGCTTGACTTGTTCCGGATGACACATTCTTTTCATAATGTTTTTTTCATAATAGAACAATAGAAACGAATTTTTTGGCAAAGTCCGAACTGATGCGTTTGTCTCGTCTGTGACGGATGTCGCGGCCAGTATAACATAAAAATTGCATTTCCGGCGACAATGATGATATAGTCAACAATTGTGAAGTTTTCTGCTAAAGTTAGTTGGTTAGAAACTACTTGCGATAGATCAGCCATTTTTAAGAAACATTTGCATGACTATAAAGTACATGTATCAGGTTGACGACTTTTTTTATGCCCTGTCGCCAAGGTCATGGTCCTGTGACTTTGGATCAATTTTGTTAAGTTTTCTACTGAAGTAATATTAATAAGAGCTCCTTATAATAGACAACAATATTTTCGATAAAGTTGCACTGATTTTTGTGCATCTGAGTTTTTCGACACTTTTGAAGACCTGCACATTAGATCATGGTCTAGTGACTGAATAAATAAACATTGTTGCTTTCCATTAGATTATTATTTTCAAAATTTTATCCCGACATTCAAGACATATCTATGTGTCAACAGTTTATCTATTTAAACTTTTATCTTCCTTATACAATATAAAAAGAATCTAACAGAGATATAAACTATAAAACACATACCACATGTATCAATCTAACAGAGATATAAACTATATAACACATACTACATGTATCAATCTAACAGAGATATAAACTATAAAACACATACTATAGATATCAATCAATCTAACAGAGATATAATCTATAAAACACATACTACATGTATCAATTGCAATTTCATATTAAAATCATTAAATCATTTCCCTATACATAAAGTTTAATTTAACTGCTGATACATGTAATAGTTATACATAATCACACAAACATATTGTAAAGGTAGTAGTACATGTATGTCAAGGAGTTTATTATACCTATATTTTATTGCAAACTCATTTGTATCAGGTCTTTATTAGCTTTTTAATTTCATAATCATATTACTATTTTTAAATTAATGGGGGACAACAAAAAACAAGTGTTATAACACGTTAATTAAACTTGTGAAATATTTCAATGTACATAAAATTGAGAATGGAAATGGAGAATATGCCAAAGAGACAACAACCCGACCATAGAAAAAAACAACAGCAGAAGGTCACCAACACATATCTATTGGTATGAAAAAAAAACGTTATCATATAATTATATGCTTTCTGTGATATATTTACCATTTTATTTTAAATGTAAATAAAAGGACACCAGAAACAGAGAACATATGCTCTTCTATTTCAATTTCATTTTACCTTTGTATTATTGAAAATAAACAGTCAACCAGGGTTCAACTGTAACCCTAGGTCATAAACCTTTATTTCATACTAAAATTATCAAAATATTTTGCATATTTTAAAAGTAACTTTTATATGTAGGAATCAATTCGTGCCAACTATGTATTACTTTCCTGAATTAGTGGTTATATATCATAATTATATATATATATATATTATTCTGGATTATATCACCTCATTGTACAAAGCGTTTATTCATTAATGTTAATACAATCGTTGTTATAAAGAATTTGTTTTTATAATTTTTTTGTCACTAAAATAAAACCCCAAAAAATTACAAACACTGAAATGCCTCTCCTTAATTGGAACGCAATAAAAACATTAACATTGTCACAAAGGTGAGTCTGATCTTGAAACATTTGTGTTCAATCTTTGATATGGTCCTGGTCGGATCAGGTTAAAGAATAAAGGCAACAGTAATATACCGGTGTTCAAAAGTCATAAATCGATTGAGAAACAACAATCCGGGTAGCAAATTAAACTTAGTGCATCGCCACGACGTCATGAAATATTAATTTATATTCAGTAAAATTAGGAAACAGAATATTTTAATAATCTAATATTTGCAATAAGAATAGAGAATGGAAAAGGATAATGTGTCGAAACCATCCGACCATACCGTTTTCCGCCTGGCGCCGCCTGGCGATAACATGTAGACTGACTTCAGTAAATATATACTAGTTCAGAGAAACCGACTCAACATTAATCACCGAAACAAACAAGTCTGGTGTTGGTATAACGTAATGCCTTTTGTTCTTATTTAATTCATTATTATCGTTAGGGAAAAAGGTAAACGTTTAAAAAATGTAGTTCAATGGGTAGTTGCACGCATTTATCCGTTCGTTCCACCAGTGATATGTGTTGTCGAGCGATTGTATTTTGTACCACATTTGCACATTTACACTTTCACAATGTTTAATACACTTCTTACATATACAAAAGAACTCAAATACCTCTAAGACGAATTCTCACTATATGGGAAAATGGAATACACAAACTACTAGTTACATATACAAAATATCAGGGCTAATCTGTCTCGCTCAAACCTATGTAATGTATATTATTGGAACATACACTATATACCAATATCATCTAAATAAAGGCAACAGTAGTATACCGCTTTTCAAAACTCATAAATCTATGGACAAAAAACAAAATCGGGGTCTTGCAAGTAAAATAACAGAAAATGTTTTAAAATACTTCGACCAAACTAGTGAAGGCGAGCTCCAGCAAATTAGATCCTTAAAATAGTCTTGTGCGAATAGCGTATTACAATTGGGAACCTTGACAAACTTGGTATAAATAAGGCTACAGGTATAGACAGGTTATCCGTTTAAATACTGAAATTGGTAAAAACTGCTGTTGTGAAACTAATAACAAAATTATAGAGGCTCAAGTAGTGCCACTTCACAAAAAGAATAGTCAACTCGAAGTTGGTAACTATAGGTCAGTCAGTATTTTATCTGATGTATCAAAGTTTTTCGAGAGAGACATCCTCCGACAGCTAGTTGATTTCTATCAAAACGTTTTCACCCATATTCGTCTGCCTTTAGAGCACAAATTAAGATTTTAAAATATACTTCCTCTGGAAACATACACATGGGCTCGATTACCGGATATTCATATGTTTGATTGATGTTTTTTTTCTGCAACTTTCTGTCGGATCGCTGTCAATTTGTATCAAAATGTTATCGTCGTTATCAATAAATATTATTTATTTATACGAGAAATATACAATTTGATATCATTGTTTGAACTCAAAATACAGCAAATAGTTAAAAAGAAATTGATGAATCATATTTATATCCGCCAACCGAGCCCCATATTGAGACAAACTCACCAAAAAGCTATGAATACCAATATGGATATTTCTCGTAGAATTGACGGCCATCCTTTAAAAGTTACGGTCATCCTCTACTAATTACGGTCATCTTTTAGCCAATTACGGACACCCTTGTTATGAATCGAAGATCCTGTTACGGTCATCTCGATTATGATTTACGGTCATGTTAGCCATTTTTTAAAATCCAATTCCCTGTTTCATTCACATTTCTCAGTAGCAATTTGTGATTTCCGTGTGAATCTTATAAATTTACATCGTACACAGCTACTTTTGCATAGGTACTATTTCTGTACTAAAAATATGTATTACTTGAAATTTACTTTTAATATTCAGTACTCTTTTGTTACTTTAAAATTATTGTAATATTTCCTGTATTTTACAGTACAAAATTTGTACTTGAAATTTAGGTACTACAGATTTTTGGTTACTACCGTTACATTTTCAGCATTTTGAAAGTTTTTCTATTTCAAATCTCTTAAAATTATGATTTTCAAACATGGAATATTGTATTATTTCTGTACCAAAATATTTAGTACAAATCAAGTACTGTAAAATACAAGTACCTAAATATTACAATAATTTTAAAGTAAAAAAATAGTACTAAATATTAAAAGTAAACTTAAAGAACTACATATTTTTAGTATAGAAATAGTACCTACGCAAAAGTAGCTGTGTACCAATGTATGTTTTGTAAAGAAAATGACATAGAAACCCTTTAACAGACAATACAGAAACTGACCTACTTATTCATCCGACATCTTTGGATGACCGTGAATGCAGTTACGGTCACCAGCTTTATCCCAGTGAACAGTACAACTTTTGATCTTTTAATTCTCATAAAAAATATTTTTGATCGATGAAAGTCAGATTTCCGGTATTGATATGCTAGTATGATAAAGTGTTCATTTTATATCCTCATCATTTCTCATAGTTCTCGTACATCTTGTTTTCCAAGATACAATCATAATATTGAATGGACTGTCACAACAACTAACAAGTTTAACAACACTTGAATCCTTTAAAAGGGGTGTGAAAGCGGCCCAGCTTTGAAAGATGTTCAACTTTGTGCATAACGTTATTTTATAGAAGCACCGTTTCACTGTATATATTTCGGACCTACACATTGAGAAATATTTACTGAGAATCACACTGACAATAGTTGATATAAAATGTCTGACAAAACTTACAAGATGATTTCAGCTTTCCAATTATGAACTTTCCATTTCTAAGTAGAACATTTCAGCAGCACCTGCATACGGGGTATATATCTCCCAATTGATACGATATTCCCGTACTTGCATTTCCTATCATGATTTTCTTGATAGAGGGTTGCTGCTCACAAGGAAGCTATTAAACCAAGAGTTCCAAATGGTGAAGTTGAAATCATCCCTTCGTAAATTTTATGGACGCCATCACAAGTTGGTTGACCGTTATGGAATAACCGTTTCACAAATGATATCGGATATGTTCCTTACGTCGTAACTACAGTCCCCTTCTCTTTCATGAATGTGACCTACCGAATTAGACTATTTACCGGATTTGTAATCACATAAGCAACAGGACGGGTGACGCATGTGGAGCAGGATCTGCTTACCCTTCCGGAACACCTGAGATCACCCCTAGTTTTTTGGTGGGTTCGTGTTGTTTATTCTTTAGTTTTCTATGTTGTGTCGTGTGTGCTGTTGTTTGTTTGTCTTTTTCATTTTTAGCCATGACGTTGTCAGTTTGTTTTAGATTTATGAGTTTGACTGTCCCTTTGGTATCTTTCGTCCCTCTTTTACAAGCTGTGTGAACTAAGTTCGAAAAAGAAGTTTAAACCTTAAAAATGATCATTTTTAATGGAACAGAAAGGTTAAGCCTATGTGTTCATGATAATGATAGTGAAATTTCACACGGGCACAGTTGTCTCAATCCGAGCTTTAAATTATAAATGCTGCTTAGTTCAATTGATACAACTTTTAAATGAAAAATATTTGAATTTTATTTCTGTATTTCATAAGACTTTGGTTACACTGAGGTCTTATTTACGATTGTTGTTGTCTAAAACGTTTGCCAAATAACGATCTTGCCACGGATAAGTGATGTGGTTACTAGCTAGGAAAAGTCGTCTTGATCAAATTTCATTTTTTATAAGGTTAATGTTACAGAGGCACCAATAATTGTGTGGTAGACTGTATTTTATAGGTTTTACAGTAATTGTGTATATTTTTATATTTAGTTTATTGTGTTGTATTTTGTATATTATATGATTTATATTAGGTAATTGAAGGTATAGTATATTAATTACAGATTGTAATTAGTTAATTAGTCTATATATATGCTTTTGTTCATTTTATGTACGTATTTGACAGGTAGACTTATTGACATATGACGTTTTCTACTGGTTTGAGTAACTTTGGTTTGACTGTAGTTTACTTCAAAGATTTTCTTTTTATGCTTCATTGGAACCACTCTTTCTTTATTTCTATTGGTCATTATATTTTGGCGCTATATTTCTTTTGTTCTTTTCTGCTGGTCATCACTTTTTCTATATACTGGTGGACATATTGATATGTGCTTGATGTAATTCTAAGTCTGAACTTATATTCTTTCTTAGTTTTCTTTATTCTCTATTCAGGTCAGTTATATTTCTCTATTACTAATTATACGTTAATAGTCCAGATATTCATTATTTTACCTAGAATGACTGTTGAGAATGAAAAGGCCGATGTGTAAATGTTGAATGCGAGATGAATGCTTTAAAACGATATAAAATAGATAAAATACAATAAAATATTATCTGTTTGATTAAATTGTTTAGGAGACGTTATTTTCATATTTTCATAAATAAAGTACTGTTAACTAGTTCACTAAATTACTAATCTAATAGGCAGTGTATGAGAATTCGAGTGTTCCGGGATGAATGTGGTAAATACTTTTAAAGGTAAAGATATAAACATAATAACAGTTACGTGTATTGATTGATTAATTTAGCTAAGAGTACAAATCGTAAACAGGTGGTTTAGTACAGTAAAACAAGGATTACAATTTGTTTATTTGTTATACAGGTATATATAAAGTAATCCTGGGATGATGTGAATTTATTTCCATATAATAGATAAATCAGGAGGCCTTTGCACCTCATGCGAGGTAAGCTAAGTGTTATTTTTGTAATGCTCGTATTTTTGTTTGTTGCTATTTTATGCTTACGGCATTCATACAGCATGCATCAATTGCTTTTAGTTTTGTTAATTTGCTTATGTTAAAGTTCGTTTTAACCGCTTTAGTTATTTTCATATATTAGACTTGTTTATTTAATACGAGTCGTTAAGTGCATATGTACTAGACTTTGTCAGTTACGCTCAACAATATAAGCATATTGTTGTAAATACATGCAGAACAGTTTTATTTATATTTCTAATAGTTTATCTTAATACATGGATAGAAACCTTTGTACCAGATTATTTATTTGATGAACGGTCAGAGACTTACTATTGTATTTATTTTGTAGGGTATTTTTATATATATATTTGCTATTATCCTGAAGTTAGTCCAGAAATAAAAGGAACCACCTTTAACAAAAGTATTGTGTTTTAATAAGCCCTAGAAAGTGCTACTACAATTGCAGCATAATGTGAACAACACTAAAAATTAATATTTGACCCTGAATTACTAAGGATTTGATCACTTTAAGTCGTATATCCCCCAAACAAATATTCTGATGACTCAAACCAAACCGTTTCCAAATTTTCAGTTTATTTTAGGTACGGAAACTTAATCATTACATATTGACATAAACAACCAATAGCGATCTTCTTCGTTTCTAGGGAACTGATGTTTGTGAGGATATAACATTTGTTTGATTGTTTGTTTGAAAACAAAAGATATGGCCACAATTTCAGTCCATTAACGGCTTATGTGACTTGTTTAAAAATCAGCCTATTGAAATATGCCACATTTCATCATGTAATAGCATTTTACAGTTTATCTAGATATTTTTCTTTCTCACTGCCGAAGGCCTCATGGTCACCTATAGCTGCCTACATTTATTTTCGAACTCTCCGGAATAATTGTCTTTCTGACAATTACACCACATATCAACATTTTCTTATACGTTACCTTAAATTCAAGAGGACTTTTCACTCAAAGTTTATTCGTTCACAAAAAAAAAAATGGTAAACTGTAAAATTGACCTAATAAATCCTAAGATTGGTATAGTTTGCAAATGGGGCGTACTCAAACCAAGAACGGGGAAATGTTCATTATAGATCAACATGTGTTTCTAAGAAATTGAGAAGCTCACTCCAAGACATATTTCATGATGTAATTATAATTTAGCAACGTTTGCCTTGTGGTAACTCGGTTAAAACCTGCATGCATTGCTACATCATCATGATCATGTCAATTGCACATTTTCTCATAAAGATTCTTAACCGCTAAGCCAAAATGATGAACGTGTTCTCCAAATGTTTCATATTTCCATGGACTATTTTGTAATTCAAACAAAGAACACATCATCTTCAATGGTCTTTTATAAGTTTATACAAATACATGAAATACATTAAATACAATAAACTATTTTACTATGATTGTATTCTATTTTAATACTTATTATATCAAACAAATATGTTTCTTTAATACAATTTAAACAAATAAAATTCAAACATTACAAAATGGTGAAAATCAGTATACTAGTAAATTGTTATTGAAAATTTAGATAACAATATTTTTTTAATATCATGAAACCTATAACATTATATAGATTGATGTTGTTATAATATCATTTGTTATACATACAATGAATAACGATTCATATTTAGCTGACAAATTATAAATGTATTTCCTACAAATGTATTACTTTGCAATCTTTCAAATTGAGACAAATTTTTAAAACGAAATCGAAAGAGAAAAATTCCCCTCAGTCATAGACATTTTAGTATAAATAAAATACAAATCGTCCAAATATCAGCCCTACAATGTTATATCTGTAAATTTGCGGATGCAAATTCTTTGTTCTTCCCTGACCAGAATTTGGACTCATGCTACTGAGATATTGAGGCACCAAATCGCCTTGCATTATGCCTGACAAGCTAGACCACTTGACCACCTAGGCTCTAAAATAATAAAGCTTTCGGTGGCTGGGTGCTACCTTTCCTCGTCAATTTCTATCTAGCATCGTAACACCGTACACGCTATAATATATATATATATATATATATATATATATATATATATATATATATATATATATATATATATATATATATATATATATATATATATATATATATATATATATATATATAATTATATATATATATATATATATATATATATATAATTTAAAAGTAAAAAACACAAAAAATCACATCATAAATCGAACATTGTTTCTGTTAGCGCTTTCACCGCATCTCCAGCGGTTCATCAGACAGAATTGTTATCGTTAATAGTAACGACTTGTGACGTTACGTTATAGTAACGACTTGTGACGTTACGTTATAGTAACGACTTGTGACGTTACGTTATAGTAACGACTTGTGACGTTACGTTATAGTAACGTCATGCGGTAGTTGTATATATCTTACGGAATTTTATTAACGGACCGAATTTCACTTCCTATTTAGTGTGGGCTTATAAAGTTCAATAAAATATTGTTCCTTGGCTTCACGCGGAATTTTATCTTCGGTCCACATCTTAAAAAAGGGATATATTTTAAATTTTCCCTTTCCACATCGGTCAAAGTGTTCAGAACAGGGAGAATTTCGAATTGACGGGTCTTTTATCTGCTGTTTATGAACTCTCACTCTATCAATTAGTCTATTTGTTTGACCTATGTAGTTTTTATTACAAGTGGGACAGGTTGCACAATAAATGACATTTTCCGATTTGCAGTTCATGCTTTTATTCGGTTTGATTACTGTGCCGGATTTCAGAGTTTTACTTTGTCCCACTTCTAGCATTTCGCACGTTCCACATCTGGGATCCCCGCATTTTTGTATTTCTGCTACCTTCTGTGTACTGAATTGTGCTCGTGTGAGAAGTTTCTTCAGATTTGGTGCTTGTCGACGGCTCCCAATAAGCTGTGATTTGTCGACAAGATCTTTCATTTTCTCTGATTTGTGAAGAATAGGTAAAAACCCTTTAGCAGAATTTAAGATCTTGTGATTACGTGGATTATGAGTTATAACAAAAGGAATTGATTGTTGTTTATCTTTTTTGTCTTCCCTTGATACTGTTTTTCTTAGTTCAGCGATTGGAATTTTCAATGCATTTTTAATTCCATTTTCAATTAATCTGACTGGGTAGTTTTGTCTTTTTAGATAATTTTTCAATTCCTGTAGTCTCTTATCACGTAACTCCAAATTTATTACTATTGTGCATATACGTCGGGCTAAATTAAAAGGAATATTTCGTTTGGTATGTGACGGGTGACATGACCTAAAATCCAAATACTGATGGGTATCAGTGGGTTTACAGTATAAGTCCGTTATTATTTCTTCTTTTTCCTTGATAATATTGATGTCTAGGAATGAGAGTTTTGAAGAGCTGGAATCGTAAGTGAATTGTATTGATTCATTTAAGGCATTCAGCATTGAATGAAATTTATCTAGTTCAACTTCACTTTTTGTCCAGAAAATAAAACAATCATCAAGATATCGCTTCCAATTTTCTTCAATGTAAAGTCTGAAGTTTTCATCGAATTCGGAAGGTATCTTTTCGTATAGTTGTTTTTCTATGTAACCCATAACTAGAGTGGCATATGTTGGTGCCACCTTTGTACCCATCGCGGTTCCCTTGATTTGAAGGAAATAAGTGTCGTTAAACTGGAAATAGTTGTTCTCAAGGATAAGTTTTAATCCTTTGATGATGAAGTCCTTAGAAAAACGTTCCGGAATTTCATCTAGATACTTTTCCAACCAGTATTGTACAGCTTTTAATCCTAATTCGTGCGGGATGTTCGTGTAAAGGCTTATTACGTCAAAACTCACTAGTATTGTATCAAGAGGTACCCGGTCTGGAATATAGTTTAGAAAATCCATGTCATCTCTGACAAAACTTGGCACTTTTATACAAAGTGGTTTAAGTAGGATATCAAGGAGGTTGCTTAGCCTTTGGGTACTACATGAAGGTCCTGCAATAATCGGTCTTATTTTAAGATCGGTTGGCCTGTTGATTTTGATATACATAGAATCACAGTTTTCTACATGGTCTTGAATTTCCTTGGATTTGTGGATTTTCGGAAGGCCGTAAAAATTGCTAGTTTTAACCTCAAAATTTTTAAGATAATCTTTTTCCTTATCGGTAAGGTTGTCAGAATATTCCTTTATTAGTTTTCTTATTCTATAGCCAAGGAACAATATTTTATTGAACTTTATAAGCCCACACTAAATAGGAAGTGAAATTCGGTCCGTTAATAAAATTCCGTAAGATATATACAACTACCGCATGACGTTACTATAACGTAACGTCACAAGTCGTTACTATAACGTAACGTCACAAGTCGTTACTATAACGTAACGTCACAAGTCGTTACTATAACGTAACGTCACAAGTCGTTACTATTAACGATAACAATTCTGTCTGATGAACCGCTGGAGATGCGGTGAAAGCGCTAACAGAAACAATGTTCGATTTATGATGTGATTTTTTGTGTTTTTTACTTTTAAATTATATTTTCTGTACCAAGGACTTTTTATTTATCAAAATATATATATATATATATATATATATATACCGTACACGCTATAATATATATATATATACGACTCGTCTTATCATCAACCCAACAATGTTAGATCTGTATTTGCTTTCGCAAATTGTTTGTTCTACCCTCGCCGGGATTCGAACCCATGCTACTGAGATATCGTGACACCAAATCGCCTGCACTGTAGCCGTCCCGCTAGACCACACGACCACCTGGGCTTCACAAAAATAAAGCTTTCGGTGGCCGTGTGTTACCTTTCCTCGTCAGTTTTAATCTAGCGGCGTACTACAGTACATGATATATATGGCATGGAGATGTTATTGTTACAGATCAGCTCAATTATCTATAGTAAAGGATCCTACAAATTAATGCAAGATACAGTCACAGAAAATAATTATATTAAAAAGTACGTCGGAGTATATATATATATATATATATAATTTAATTTTGGATGTAACGCGTCTTCTGATTGGCTGGCGTTATTTTGTTATCAGCCCTTTGACATAATTTAGTCATGTGACCGTGACGTCATCAACGTTTTGTCATGGTTTTCTACGGTTTAAAATGGAAATTAGAATTAAATTATAGAAATGACTGTAATATTTTTTTCTGTTTTTTCAAAATAACACAAAAAATGTGGTGCACACGGTTAAATAACCCGCTACGCGCGTTATTCAGTGTGCACCAATTTTTTTTATGTTATTTCGTCATAGACAGAAAAAATATTACGGTCATTCCTTAGATATATTTAAAATATCAAAGGAATTACTACAATTATTCAATTATTAATAACACGGAAATTCGTCAAATCTTACCATGAGGCAGCAATGGCATTGACCTTGGGAGCACTTCAGGGACAATCACTAGCGCCAAAACAGCCAATAAAATAAAGTAAGTCATCTACAATATTAAATTTATCACTTTGAGTAAAATGTCATAGTTTTGTATTTCAAAGAAAAACATAGGTTCATATTAACATATTCTGGTTTGATTTATTGATAGACCCTAGGCATTGCAGTATTTTTCTGTCGTCTTATTCGGACGCAAGAGGCTTTTTAGGCCACCCATGGGGGTATCAAATAATGGAATAGTCACAACTTTTGTTGCCAACAGAATGTCGTAATTTTTTTTAAACAAGATAATGATATAATCATAATAAGTCTTAGACGATCAAATAATCATACAATGGTTGGTCAGGTAATCAAAAAATCACTATAAATTAACTGCTAAGCTAACACAAAATCAAAACACCAACGTAGAGGCTCTTTCTTCTGACTGTGTTGATTTGATTTTGCTAACTATTCAATATAATGTAGGTTACAAGTATATGTCTTCATCAATTTGCAAACGTAATGGAATATTTATCATAAAAAAGACATGTTTTGCAAAATTGAAATCTGTAGAAGATGTTATTGTTATAGCTCAATGCTCTTCAACTTTGTACTTGTTTGGCTTTATAAATATTTTGATATGAGAGTAACTGATGATGTAGACGTACTAAATTATAATCCTGGTACATTTGATAACTATTTGTATGAAGCTAAACCTGAAGATTGTCATAAACAATTTGCAATAGTTTCTAGTAAGTTCAAACGTAAAATGAATGAACGCATTATGTAGAATTATTTAATTTCTTCAATTTAGAAAAAAACATACAGCAGTTCATTTGAACATGCTTTAATCATTTTGACAATAACAATTTTACAAAAATAAGTCATAAAAGAACGCAAATAACGATTCAAGGGATCTGTCCGTTATTAAGAGAAAATTTTAAGCCGTATTTTAGTCAAACGATATTCCAAAATTTCTTAAACAATAACTCAAGAATTTCATTTTATATTTGTTTCTTGATGAAACTTAATACACACGACGTATGAGTCGTAGCTATATATATTTAAGGTTATACGTTGAATATTCGAACGGAGACCGAGATATCATTACAATATCATTTGCTGTTATACATTCATAAACCTTATGTTAATTTACGAAATTTTCCTTTGGTCTATCTAACTGATTATTTTCCTTCTAAGCACAATAGAAGTGATTGAAAAATTATCGCTAGAAATTAAAGGTACACATGCCGTTGTCAATGTTATTAACATAGCCGTCATAGCTAAAATAGCAATACAAATATTTGCATTGTTCATCTCAAATCGATTGCTTTCTCATTTTCTCCGTACCGGCTCAAGCAAGAAAATCAATCTCGTTGAGACGACCAACAATAACATATAAGTATTTGCATCTGTCACTACATCTTTCATTGTTTTCACTTATTGATTCGCAACTGAAAATGAAAAACTATGAAATTAAAATATGTTACTTGACATACCTTTAACCGTTTATTCTCCGATTTGAAGACTGGAAATTCTCAAACAAGCCTTTTATATTAAATATAACAGAATATTAAATATCACAATGAACCATAATTACGGAAATTAGTCTGGTGTATTTTTTCAAAATCCATTACATGTACATTACAAAATATCACAAGTACATAATCTGATTATAATATGTTGAAAAACAACCCAAAGTGCTGATATTAACAATAATGAATATGTCAATAGGACACGTATATGAATAAAGGTTGATACGCATGTAAGCTATAGGAAAAAACGGTACTATTACATTTCCCAGAATTAGGTTGACCTGTGTGTACCCATGGCAGGTGAAGAAAGTCAACTTAGGAGGGCTGTGATTCGATGTAAGGGTACAATATATGTTTTTATTAATCTATGAATAACTGCAGTGTGTATATTTACAATATAAATTGTTTTCACCTATTGAAATATTTTCTAGATAATTATTCGAAACGACTTCCAATATTTCAAAAATTTGGTGTAAAGTGACGTGGGGCATGGATAACATAAACAAACTCCGTTGGAAGTTTGTCATGATACTATGTGGCTTCAATTTTTAAAACAGATAATAAAGTACAAACACCAGGCATCTGTTTTATCCAGGTTTTTGCCAAGTCTCCGTGTTGATGCCATACATTGACCTATTATGGTTTACTTTTATAAATTGTTATTTGGATGGAGAGTTGTCTTGTTGGCACTTATACCACATCTTCCTATGTCTATTTTTTTTTATAAAAAGTGGTAAATTTAAAACATGTAAGTATTGTCGCCTATTGGAGAATAATTAGCACCGTTTTCCCTATATGGCAATGCGAATGTAACCAAACAACGAAAACGTATTTGATGTTAGTCAAAAACAAAATATAAGTGTTCAATTGGACTAATTGCAATAATTATATTTATCAACTTATATACATGTTGAATACAATTGTACTTGAATTATATTTTAAATGGTATATATGCAGTAAAACAGTGAACTTTTTAGACTTAGAGAAAAAATATTGTTCGATAGAAAGATTCTCTCGATGGGCTTAACATTTTGTCTATAATATTCTATCAAGGTAGGTTTCAAATTCACAAGTTGTTTGCTATATGCCTGTGGATAGTCTCCTTATGTAAAAATAGGGTTGATTAAACCAAGGTTTATAGCAAGCTAAAACCTCGCACTTGTTTGACAATTGATTATAGTTCTGTAACATTAACAA
Source organism: Mytilus galloprovincialis (assembly GCF_965363235.1). Lineage (NCBI taxonomy): Eukaryota > Metazoa > Mollusca > Bivalvia > Mytilida > Mytilidae > Mytilus > Mytilus galloprovincialis. The sequence goes on from NC_134849.1 coordinate 8,556,973, forward strand.
AATCAAGTGAGCAAACCCAATCAGATTTGAAAGATTAATGTGACAAAAATTAGGATCGAACATCAAAAAGTGAATGATCATACAAATCAATCTAGCAAACACAACTACTAAAAGATGTACTACAATGTATCTTCATGAACTAATCAATGTAAGGATAAACATTTTATACGCTAGATTAGTATTTATATACAAATGACTCAACACTGACGTAAAGTAACTCATCATGGCTACCAGAACTGAAAATTTGCATTTACGCCAAATGCGCGTTTCGATTACAAAAAAACTCATAAGTGACGCTCATATAAGAAACAAAAGATAAAAAGGCCAAATAAAGCACAAAGTTGAAGAGCATTGATAAGCAAAAAATCCTAAAATATTGCCGAATACAGACTATGCGTCACAATATAAATATGTGTTAGTGGTGATAGTACATACCGTATATAACATACCCGGCCACGCCCACTTGTATTTTTGTCCATCTGATGAGTTTTTAATTGATTTTTATAGTTCGTTCTTATGTTGTACTGTTATACCACTGTCCCAGGTTAAAGGAGGGTTGGGATTCCGCTAACATGTTTACCCCCGCCACATTATTTATGACATGTATGTGCCTGTCCCAAGTCAGGAGCCTGTAATTCAGTCGTTGTCGTTTGTTTATGTGTTACATATTTGTTTTTCGTTCATTTTTTTTATATAAATAAGGCCGTTAGTTTTCTCGTTTGAATTGTTTTACATTGATATATCGGGACCTTTTATAGCTGACTATGCGGTATGGGCTTTGCTCACTGTTGAAGGTTGTACGGTGACCTATATAGGGGTTAATGTCTGTGTCATTTTGGTCTCTTGTGGACGGTTGTCTCATTGGCAATCATACCTCATCTTCTTTTTTTATATTAATACCAGTGTAATTAAAAAAAAAACAAATAACACTAAGAAACTCTTTGTGTTTGAATTTATCCTCATGCAACAGTAACGTTCAAAGTTATAACCTAAAAAAAAACCCTGATGGTGGGATGCCTAAATACTGAGTAACGTCAAAGACATGTTATCGAAAGAAACAAACTTGATCATTTAACAATAATTTTATTTTGGATGTAACGCATTCTCTGATTGGCTGAAGTTGTTTTGTTTATCAGCTCATATACATTATTTTGTCATGTGAACGTGACGTCATCAACGTTTTTCATTATTTACTAAAGTTTAAAATGGAATATGGAATTAAATTATAAGGAATGACTGCAATATTTTTTCTGTATATTCGAAATGACATAAAAATGTGGCGCTATGCAGGTTATTCAGTGTGCAAAACATTTTTGATGTTATTTCTTCATAGACAGAAAAGAATATTACAGTCATTTCTTAAATAAATAAAATTCCGCAAAACTTTGTGATTGATTTTAGCGCCGATGGGAAATTGCCGAACATATGTGACGTCTTGCAAATGAAACCTACCAAAATAGAATGCTATTACGTTAATATTCTATTAAAAACCGAGTTTATCACATCGAAATGGTGTTTGAAGGTACTTATTTTTAAATCATATTGTAGAGAATGTATATCCAACCTATTTAGTATTGCTCTTTCTAAATACGGCATGTCGTTTATGGATTTTTTCGGAAATTATATGTACGAAGTTAGGAATATGGCAGTTGTTTTCACTTGTTCTCGGGGGTTAGTTTGATTTTGTCAGTCCTCTTTTTGTATTTCAAATTGCATTAGAGAGGGTGGTAAAGGGTTATTTTCGTGCAACGTGATCGCCGTTTTTTATTTCACGTTCAACGTGTTTTTACTTTTTTATTTGACGTTCAGTCGTACAAGACGGGTGCTTCGTTCAACGTGTTCTGCTTATTTAATTTTACGTGCATCGTGTTTTTTAAAGTCTTATTTTGCGTGCTCGGTATTTTTCAAATAAAATTCAAACACTTGGCAGGTATCATCAAGAAATACTTCTTTAAAAGCTGTAAACCAATTATATCATAAATATGTATACTAAATCGGGAATATCAAATACAACAAAGAGTTAATATATACAAGAAGACAGTGACTCAGTCACAAAAGGTTCAAATAAAAGTATTTATTTTCCGTGCAACGTTCATTACAGAATTATTTCACGTTCAACGTGAAATTATGTCTTATTTCACGTTCTTTTCGTGCAAGCACCCCCCCTTTTACAACCCTCATTAGAGTTTGGTATTTTTGTTTAACCTTGATGAAGGTTGAACTAAGCACATTGTTTCATCAACACTGCATGACAACTGTAAAAACTGTTTTTATATTATTCATTATTGGGAAGGTCGATCCTATGTATTTTTAAGGCGTATAAAACAGAATTATATGGTTTATGATAAAACGTATTTCATTTTAATGTCAAATGTAATATGCAACATGGATTGGTTGTAGGACATGGCCTTTTGATGATTAGTACACAATGCGACTAGTACTCTTAGGTTATTGTGTCATCATTTTTTAACAATATTTTCAGAATAATTGTTTTATCTCTTTTTCCTGTCAATACAATAATGTCTACAAAAACTATAAGAAAGATTCCAATATCCTCCATCTAAAAAAGGAACATTTTGTCATTGAAATGTATTTATTTCACCAGATTAAACGAAGGACAGGATTGGTTCTGTCTAAACAATGTTTAAGATAGAAAGCTGTACAGAAAAAAACTTAAATTGGTAACAACTCACGTATTTAACATGGTCTAGTTTTCTGTAGTTTTCTTTTTAATTATGGTACCAAACGACCTTACGTAGGTCATATTATTTTGTGTATTAGTACAAAGTTTAAATACTCTATAAAAACTTTATACTTTAATATAGAATACAGAAAACGTGTAAATGGTAATATGACTGAATGGTTAAACGTTGATTCCCGGGTTGAAACA